>NW_027468685.1:7694452-7761952 GCF_046254945.1 Alosa pseudoharengus
TAAAGCTAAACTAAATTGAGTAGTTACAACTAAATCAAGCCAAGCAAACTCCAATCAAATATTTTGAGTAAAAATTAGTATTAGGTAACCATTTGCACACAATTTAATTTAGCTACATCCAGCCATATAGATTTAGTTGAATTTGCTTAATATTCTCTAATGCAAGAATTACTTAATTTTTTTTAGGTAACCATTTGCACTCAATTTAATTTAGCTTCATCCAGCCATATAGATTTAGTTGAATTTGCTTAATATTCTCTAATGCAAGAATTACTTCATTTTTTTTAGGTAACCATTTGCACTCAATTTAATTTAGCTACATCCAGCCATATAGATTTAGTTGAATTTGCTTAATATTTGTATATAATTTCATTGGTAAAAATTAAGTTAAACTTCAAATTCAGGTTAAATAGTATTAACTTAAATCTCAAACAGAAATGGTATAACTGTCTTTATTAAAACAAATGTTCAACACAGAAACACACATATGAACACACATTGTGACCCTTTGCTCTAAAAAATAATAATTTTCCCGCTCTCAAACCAAAGCAAAAGCAAAGGCAGTAGTGCCAAAGAGAGAGAGTGTGAGCACCAAAAGAGAGAAAGAAAGATTCAATAAATGGTTGTGAACCTTTGACCAAAGCCAAACACCTTACCAGTGAGTGATTGTGTGTGTGTGTGTGTGCATGCGTGCGTGTGTAAGTAAATGTGCCGAGATAGAATGACAGAAAGACAGTGAGAAAGAAAGAATGAGAGAAAGACAGTGAGAAAGAAAGAAAGGTTCACAACCATTTATTGAATCTTTCAAATCAAGTCAATCATGACTGTGTGTGTGTGTAAAAGTGTGCAGAGAGAGAGGACGAACGATAAAGAGAGAGAGAGAAAGAGAGACAGCAGGGAAGAGAGAGAAGAGGCCCACTTGCCCATCTAATGATTTGGTTCTTAAGATTGAGAACCTTGGGTAGGAGCTTATCACCATCCATCTGAATGACAACTTTTTGCATGAATTTGTAATAGTATTGAAGAGTTCAACATTGATTCAATGTGTATATGACCCCTAGCTTCACCAAAGTCCTTTTAGGCAAGTCCCTGCACTCGGCAGCCATAATGCAATGCTTTTTTGGCACTCATCGGGCATCCTATTCGGCAGAAATGCGCGTGCGCAAGGCTTCACGACACCAACCTTACTCCAGCACCGAGTTCACAAGACATGATTGGAGGATTTTTTGAGTGCTGTGTCTCCTCATTAGAAAGTCTCTGGCTTCACTGCACAGCCTTGTGCAACAGACCAAGGTTCCTCCAAAATGATGCCTCCATCCACAACGATGCCGATGTCCTCATGTTCCAAGGGGTGGTTTTCTCTTGACACCTCCTTGCCATGGATATCCTGTACAAAATGTAAAAAGCTGCTTTAGGTTGACGCTTGAGAAAAGGTACGAGCTGGGAGCTGGCTTAAAGGTTTTTGGCTTAAAAATTGGCATAAAAATGCAATTTTTATTGCAATTTCAACATGCCCTTGGTTAGTGTTACTTACCATGTACATGTATGAGAGAATCATCATCTTCACCAAAATAAAGGCACGGGGTCTTGATGGCTGCCTCCCTCCTCAGATGTACAGTCTCTGTCTGTTCAGATACAGGGATATTAATTATTTTGTGAAAATACAATCAATACTCTAAATAATAATAACCTCTATTTATAAAGCACTTTTAATACGGAAGATTCAGTTCAGAGTGCTTTGCAACAGAAAACAGGCATTTGGCAAGCATTTCTTTCCCCTGTATTGGTTGAAACACACCCCATAATCACGTCCCAACGAAGCAGCGCCAGACTTAAATTCTGACAGGAATTGAGTATAACGACATCAGGCTAATAAGTGAGTGTACCAGTTGGGGAAGGAACAATGTGAGCAACGGGAAAATGAGTGAGTGGGTAAATGTATGACGACTCATGTAGTCGTATCAACCCTGAGGAGTCCAGTTATAGTTAGACACAAAATTATAATGCCTCTATCTGTCGCTATGTTGTAATAAGGAACATAAGAGCAATGTGTGAGTAGGGTGACTATAAGTGATGGCAGTTGCAAATAGCAGAAACAGATCCAATGTGATCATTGTATGTAATATGTAAGAGAAGTAAACAATAATAGTAATACAAACTTACACCTTGCAAAATCCTCAAATGTTTGGTCATTTTATGTCCTTTAAACCTTCTTCTGGAACTTATGACCTTCTTCTTCTGGAAAACGGCGGTCACTGGACATCCAAGGTTACGCATCTTTGACCTGTAGCTTGCCTGAATACCCAAGCATCACAGGCATTTCCTGATCCAGTCATCAAGCAAGGACATTTCTCAATACCTGTAACTAAAGAGGATAGAAACACATTTATAATATAAATATAAAGTATACATTTATGAAATATACTTATTTAATACATACACAAATGGTGCTAGTTAATCAAACGATTTTGACACTTCATTTAATTGACATTTGACACATTATCTTACAATCTACCAACAATAGCTACACAGCCCTGCTTGTTGGTCTGACTGTCCCCTTGAAGGGAAAACATTTCGAATTTCAACACCATGGAACAAATAAAATGTTCAAGCAATATCTGCTTAACAGGTGCGTAGCATCAGCCTGTCCAGATCTTGCACTGCTGTTGAGTTTGAGAAATGCCACCACCACCACCATGCATATTCAGCGCTGGCGATGACATGAAATAGTGGTACTCCATTACTGACAGAATAAATAAACACGTTTCTAAACCTAGCGTAAATGTGGCTTTTGCCCAACATTGTCCGAGTTATGACCTGACCTAATCACTCACAAAACATGCGTCCTATTTCTTTCCTTTTTACATGTACCTTGGCCTGCATTCTGAGTCTCCAAACAAATGTATTTTGCAAACTCGGCATTGCTCAAGTTAAGTGTCAGTTGACTCCACAGGGGTCGGTGAAAACGTGTTTGGTCTGCTGCATAACGTGTTCGGTTAGCTAACTAGCAACGTTAAGGTCAACCATATTTCAGGCAAGATCTGTGTTCCAATTCAGTTAGCAGCTAATGTTAACTGTACAAACTTTAATGGGTCCACTGAGTTTCAACGACCTAAATTGTCTAACATTAAGGTATATATTCATTTTGAAGTTATTCAATCAATTACGTCGAGGAGGTAATAAAAGTAAACTTTAAGATGAACTTGTTAGCCCAGTTAACATTATATTGGAGTAGAACTGCTAGGTAAAGTTAACTTTAGCTAGCTTGCTAGACGATTTCTTAAATATTCAAGAAAACAGCTCTATCGTGTCAAATAAGGCAATTAAAGACACTCCAAATTTGTAATGGTAAACTGACTGTCAAATGACGTTTAATAATATACCACTTACCGTTAAAAGTCAAAAGCGAAGATTTCAAGTGCAGATCCCTTCAAGCCAACGGAACCGTTTGCAAAATGGAGGACAATCATCTTTTGGCAGCCAAATAAACGCATGCGCAGCACTGCCTCTGAAGCAAAACCCTTTTTTCTTGCAGATATTACTTAACTGAAATTAGTTTTTTGTAAAACACAAACAAATCTGAAGCAAACCCCTTTTTTTCTTGCAGATATTACTTATCTGAAATGAGTTTTTGCAAAACACAAACAAATTGAGTATATAAATACAGTTTCATTTAAGAAAAAATTACTACATGTCAAAATCACTTTTTTCAGTGTGCCATGCACAAAGACCACTGTATTATCTGCATACATTTGAGTGTTGACATCGGGGCAGACATTTGGCAGATCATTTACATATAGTGAAGATAGAGTGGACCCAATATGGAGCCTTGTGGGACACCTGTGGGTATGCCAAAAGATTGTGATTGATGGTTTTTCACTTGAACAAACTGTGACATATTTGATAAGTATGATTCAATCCAATTAATGGCACAGGAGGAAAAATGAAAAGTAGATAATTTGGAAAAGCATTCCATGATTAATGGTATCAAATGCCTTCTTTAAGTCTAAAAATAGCTCCTATTACCCCTCCTTGGTCTAATAAAGATTTAACTTAAAAAAAAAAAAAGCAATTAGCTGTCTCAGTTGAGTACTTAGCGCATAAGTCAAGTTGCATTTGGTGCAGAGGGGTGGAACATGTGTTTAAAAATGCAACAATTTGTTCAGCTATAAGCTTTTCAGCAACATTGGATACCACAGGAAGGATGTTGATTGGCCTATAGTTACAGGCAGAGGTGGAAAAAGTACGAAAATATTGTACTCAAGTAAAAGTACCAATACCTTGATGAATATATTACTCAAGTACAAGTTAAAATACCGATTTGAAAATGTACTCAAGTAAAAGTAAAAAGTAGTTCATTTAAAATGTACTTTAAGTAAAAGTTACTTAGTTACTTTTTTGGGGGGGGGTACCAGAACAACCAGTTTTACCAAAGAATTTCTAATGAGGAGATACAGCACTCAAAAAATCCTCCATAGTAATCATGGGGTTAGTTTGTAACGCCAATATGGCAGTTGTCTACACATCATATGTCTACACATATCACAACCCTTCCGCGGCAAAACGTCGACATGTGAATACATTGAGCCAATCATGTGGTGTGTTGTAAAATACATTGAGCCAATCATGTGGTGTGCTGTGAAGACATCATGCCAATCATCTGTTGTTATCTCGCTGCTGGAGCAAGATTGGTGTCGTGAAGCCTTACGCACACGCATTTCTGCTGAAATAGATGCACGATAAGTGCCCAAAAAGTGTTGCAATATGGCCGCCGAGTGGAGGTACTTGCCTGAAAAGGACGTTGAGAAATGGAGATCTATGTGAAAAATCACCGGAGTTCTCCTTTAAGTTTGAGCAGTAGTTGATTTTCAAAGTTAGTTGCACTCATCCTTCGGTCGCTTTGCACTGAACAGTAATCCAGCACAACTGAAAAGCCCCTCACAGGCAGCTGAGGCAGGCAGGCCAATATTGAGTTGCAAAGAGTTTTTTTTATATTTGGAAACAAGAAGAAGGTTCAGCAGATTAAAGGGCGTCGTACTGGGGGGGAAAGTGGGAAGTATAGGGCCCCAATAGAGGAGAGGGCCCGTGAAAAGTGGGCACAACATTTTCACCAGGCATTAGTAATAACTCAGGTAATCCACACATAAAAAATCCAAACAACTCCATAAGTAGTCATGTAATGAAGTGGAATAACACAGGGGAAAAGTATTAAACACGCTAAGAAAAAGCACTAAGGCAAGGAAAGGGAAGGAACGAGCTGGAATCTGTATAGAGAGTAGTTATCCTTTCTATCTGTGCAAATTAATATAAGCTTGGTTAGTAGCCTACATATTGATGGGCTATAAAAAGGTTTTTCATAAGGTGTCACACAAGAAACATTTCATGATGGATAAAAGCAAAAAGCTCTCCCAAGACCTTTGCAACCTTATTGTTGCAAAACATATCAATGAAACTGGTTACAGATGCATTTCAAAACATCAGAATCTTCCAGTAAGTAGCATGGGAGCCATTATCTGCAAGTGGAAGAAACATCACTGCATCATCAACCGGCCATGCACAGGATCTCCTCATAATATATCTGACCAGGGAGTCAGGATAGTCAATTCCAAGAGCCAAGGACCACTCGGAGAAAGCTCCAGAAAGACTTGAAGGCAGCCAATTCAATTAAATAGTTCTGGAAGTAACTAAAGATCAGGATTCACAAGAGGGACCCCTGGAATCTGTTTAGAACAATGGGCCAAAATCAGACCTGATACTGCGACCAATAAGTTTTGTCATACAGGAAATGTCTTGAAGCTGTCTTTACAAACAAAGGCTTTTCCACAAAGTATTGAAGAAATGTCAGTAGGCACGTTCAATACTTTTTTCCTGTGTCATTCCACTTTAATACACAAAACTTATGTTTGGATTTTTTATGTGTGTTAATATAATGTGTGGTGAAAATTTCGAATAGACCCACTGGAAGTTTAGGCTAATACTTATTTCCACCATATATTTATTTTACCTGAATATTTTAACTTCCAAATTAAATGTCAAAATGAACGTCAGACGAAATTTAAAGTTTGACTGACTGGATTTTGTATACAAAACATAGTGAAAAATGTGTAAGGTCACTCTCACTCTCCCTTGCTAAAGAGCTAACATGGTTTAGTCCGCCTGCACGATTCATAAGGTAGTCTATCTTTTGTTTATTTAGTTGAACATCGCTAGTAGTGGACAGCTAATTGTTTTGCTGCTGGTGCAATTTCTTTCTCCAAGAAAGCCAAGTCAGGTTAGTAAAAACAAAGGCCAAAACAGGAAAAAGAGAGACATCAAAATGAGGGGAAACAACTGCTAATAAACTTCTTTCCAAAGAAAGGTGAGCACAAACGTCAAAACACGAAATCCCATGGTGTTTGCTTAAATATGTTCGCAATCATTAGTGCTAAAACGAACTGAGACAACTGATTGGAATAGCGGAAAATACACTTTCATAGGTTAGGCTAATCTGATGCATTTCGTGATCCAGTCTCCATCACTTTCAGAAAGACTGAATGGCGCCAGCTTGATTCATGTCCTGTTGTAGGCTACATGCTGATCATTATCACTAGGCTAGTGGTTTAGTGAGCAATTTTTCTCTCTCCCTTTCCGTTAGTATTTTTTTTACTCAAGTAACAGATGGGATTTTTGATGTAGCAAAGTACAATACTTCACTCAAAATGTAATCAAGTTTTGAACATTTTAAAATACCGATTTTATAAACTACTTAAAAAATACAAAATACACAGAAAAACTACTCAATACAGTAACGTGAGTAAATGTATTTCGTTACTTTCCACCTCTGGTTACAGGCAGAGAAGCTGTCTCCACCTTTAAAAAATTTTTTAGGCTGCCAGTTTCCAAACCTTTGGAAAGATTCCTTCTGTAAATCAGTGGTTCACAATGTTTGTGATGGGATGGACATGGACCCTACCACTCTCATGACATCTGCCTCAGTAATACGTTTTTATTGAATATCTGTCCTGTTGGTATGGATTTCAAGATATTAAAACTGTCTGGAGTACCAAAAGACCTTCCAATCGTAGCTACTGAATGAACAAAATAGTTAAGTGCATGGGCTACCTCAAATGGATTGTTTGTAGTCTTGCCAACAACAATAAGTTCAAGAGTTTTTAATTCCTTGTCATTTTATCTGATTAGTTTTTTCAGTTGGCTCCAAATAATTTTTGCATTTCCTTTTGCTTTATTAATTATGGTTAAAAATATTGATTACTTATCAATTAATCATTGCAGCTACAGTGTGCACAGAAAATAGATAACCCTATACATCTATCACAGCCCCAAGATGGTCTACCTAAATGACCCTGACATGCAGGAGTCCAAAAAACATTAATCTGTCTTCTGGCTGTAAACTCACACCAGAGTAAACACACAATCCACTGAGTTTCATAGTGTTTCTTGGTGTTTTATGACCCCAACATTGTCTTCAAGGCAGCGCTGCCTGGAAGGCACTAGGGTTAGGCATGGGTTAAGGTTGGGGTTAGGTTTAGGATTAGGTGCCTTTAAGTCAGTGGTGGCAGCACTGCCCAGAAGACGACGTTGGGGGCATAAAACACCATCGAGCGTTTCATAGTACACTGTAGCAATTAGACATGTGAATGCTGAACACTTAAAGGAAGATCGGACATTAAGGCTGTGATGTCTCAGAACTAAAAAAATAAAAAAAAACCTAAGAAATAATCGATGCCGTCACATAAGGGTATTTTACTTACACAATCTGCCTGTTTCTGAGCAGAATCCGCTTTACAGTAGATTAAGATGAAAGCTTTACAGTAGATTAAGATGAAAGCTTTACAGTCAATAATGAGTATGTGGGAAGCTTGCTCTTGTGTCACTCTTTTATTCTCCTCTCTCCAGTCTATCCAAAGACATGTCAGCAGGAGGCTCTTTACAAAAATAATCTTTTGTACAGACTCTGGTTAGGTCTCACACAAAACCGCTCAGTTCATAACAGATTACACTAATACCTACTAAATAAAATAACCTCATTCTTATAAACACTCTTTGGGGTTAATTATCTACATATTTCCATATGGAAATCACACCATTTTGCGATTTACTGTTGTTTATTGTTTACTATTCCTGGCAACAAACAAACAGACAGCATCATATCACACACTCACTCACTGCACTCATTCGCAGAATTAATCTCAATCCCAATTAATGCGGAAATAAAGAAAGGGTAGCGAAACCGGTGACCAGATGGACGCAAGCAGGAGATGATTCACCCTCTGAAGCCTCCGAAGAACTTGGAGAACAGGTCCATGTTGTCCTGCAGGTCAGTGGAGGACTCTGGACCACCTGTGAGGGAAACCAGAGAGGAAACTTAGTGCCCGCGACCTCCATCACCTTCAGTGACCAACTTAATTAGGACCTGTTTTGTAGGGGTTCTCTGTTTCCGTGGGGATACACTGACCGTTGGGTCCCCTTGACCCCTCAGGGCCTCCTGAACCACCAGAGCGAGTGACCGTGGTCTCCTCGTTGCCCTGCCCGTCCCTCACCGTACGGGTCTCCTCCACTGACTGTGGGCAGGTACAGTACAGACAAGAAACACACATGAAGGCCACCCTAACATCTAATGCACAACTGCTCCGGTGATGTGCCATTACTGCAGAGCCATAATTAGACCATAAACAAGCAAACCTGTATCACAAATATACAACTTAAACTATTTCTTTATTTAGGCTATATGACTTTACTTTAACTGGTTAGTGTTAAAGCAAGCTTTTGATGTCATTGTAAGTCGTTTTGGATAAAAACGTCTGCTAAGATACATAAATATAAACATAAACATAAACCTATACAGTACAAAAAAAAAAATAGCTATGTACTGTGAAGATAACATGATGCCACTCTGGACTGAACCTTTGCTGAGGTTTAAAAAAAAAAAAAAACAATTTGAGCCATTTACAGACAATGTAACAGAACTACAAACACGGTACTAAAGTTGCTGCATAGGGAGGTTCATGCATGTTATTATTAGTGAGCCAAACAATGGGCGTCGCCATGACACATCAGTATTCCAAAATACAAATTTCCATCTCCGGCCAAAGTTGTGTTATTGATTTGAAGTTTCATAATGGTAGTCTGACAGTGCCTGATACAACCTAAGCCGTAAACTTCTTCTTTCTGTCAGTCATATATTATATAAAATATCCCCATTGAGTGCAAAATTGTCAACATTTCCAAAGAAATAAAGGATGAAGAATATTCATTCAGCCCACAGAGACGGCACTAATATGTAAGGGATAAGGGACGACACGGTGGTCTGTTCACAGAAATTAAAGCACGGTCGAGTTTGTAAAACGGCCCCGACGCGAAGCGGAGGGCCATTTAAACCTCGTAAAACCAGAACGGAAGTAGGTTTCAGGAATAAGGTGGTTGAACTATAAACATGGTACTATAGTTGTTGCATAGGGAGGTGCCTGTGTTTCCTATAGAGCCTTAATCTCTGTCTATTGGACCGTGGGGCTGCTGGACGGCTGCTGGACACCTACCCCGTCTGGCTTCACAATCTTCTTGACCGTGACGGACTGGAAGAAGCTGTGTGTTCTGGGCTGAGCTGGTGCAGGCGTCAGAATCTGGTCCAGGCCGCCTGAGGACACCTGGGAGTCCAAATCTGATGAGGAAGAGGAGAGGTTGAGAGAACAGGAGGAAGAAAGTCTGGGTTCACTCCCATACATAAACGACATGGGTCAAACAGATGGTCATTTTACAATTAAATAAAATTAAAATATGTTCTATTACTTGATTTTATACTAAAACAATTACCGGTAACTTCCACTATAATCAGTGGAACTGGTCACACCAGACGTGATAGTGGCATGTATGTAAAAAAAATATATAGAAAAATAGAGCAGTCTTCTAAAACTATTTTTACCCTACGCGAACGGAGCGCTTCAGTTTCGGACGGGACATAATTGCAAAATGTCCTGATAAACACACGTGACCGGTCATGCCCTCTGGTATCATCTCAATGGGCCTTCTGTTTTCCCTCTCCACAACACGCCAAACCATCACAATAAATTACAGCACTAATCCAAAATCTGACTTTAACGAGTTGAGAGAGTGAGAGACCATGAATAGATTTTAAATCTGACCCCCTACTGGACCCAGCTGGTCATCTTCATGGCTGAGTAGACAGTGGTAAGCTGCTTGGCTGGTTTTTCCCATGGCAGGCCCTAAGCCATGGCAGTGCCAACAGGAGAGAGGGCAATGATCTCTCACCAAACATGAGACTTTACTTGAAGGTATCTACATACGAATAACATGACACCGTCATAACTTGTTATGACAAAAACCAAATGACACTAAACCTAACCCTACCTTGTCATGACAAAAACCGAATGACACTTGACAGAAGCGAGTGACAGAAGCGTTATGTCATAAACGTTTATGACTTGTTCATAATGTTTATGACACGTTCATGACAGTGTCATGTCACTCTTATGTAGATATCCTCAAGTAAAGCATAACCCAAGAGACTTTCTAATGAGGAGACACAGTACTAAAAGAAGACTCCGTAGAAATGCATGGGGTTAGTCCGTAACGGCAATATGGCAGTTGTCTAAACATACAATCCACCCCTTCCTGTATGCCTCCCCATTCACTTAAATAGGAAAATAGCTGCCCGACAACTGCCGAAAGTGTGTTACCAAGATGGCCGATCAGCTTTATCATCTCGATCAGCTTTATCATCTGATGGGAGGCAAGAGCCTGCTGTGCTTTATCCTCCTAGTCCACTGGCTCTGTTATTAGTTTAATATTTCAGTTATTCATTCAGTGTGTCAGTGGGTCTTACCTCCATCTTCTTTTTTGGTATCCAGAGGAGCGCCAAACAGACCATCACGCCAGCTGTCATGAAACTGATAAGAAGAACAATCAACGATCGTCAGTGACAAGCATCGACTAAACACTGGTCAAGCTAAACACAATTATACTGTTTTCTTTAGCATGTAATAGGAAAATTCTGCCGATTTTTCACACAGATTTCCGTTTCTCGAGGTCACCAAGTACTGTCGATACGGAATAAAACGACTACCGTGCGACTCGTGCAGCCTAGCTCCAGTTGCTGCACCCAACAGCTATAGCAGCCAGGCAGCTACTGTGCTACACTCTGGATTTGAAGATGCCTCCAGAGTGTAGCACTGTAGCTGCCTGGCCATGGCTGCTATAGCTCTGGGATGCAGCAACTTGAGCTAGGAAGTTCCAATTTTTTTTCCCCTTTTACTTCGTACCGACAGTACTCGGTGACCTTGAGAAACAGAGATCTATGTGAAAAATTCTCCTTTAAGAGCCTAACGCCCAACACACAGTGCATAGTGATGTGAACAACCAAATTAGAAGATTTAATGTAGCAAGCATGGACATGATCAAACCAAACACAATTCTACGCTTTTTTTTCGCAAGAGTGAAAGCCATGAATGTTTGCAACACACAGTGTACACTACTACCAGTGCATGCATGTTAGTGACAATATGTACTGTATGTGCGAAGCAAAGGCATCCAGGTGTGCCCCTACCTTTGAGAAAGGTGACCAGCGTTGGAATGGGGAGTCTGGAGAGGGTCCGTGGCTGTCTGGGGGGGCCCCTGGCGGTGGGGGGCCCGAGGGGGAGGGCCTATCGTCCGGGCCCTTCAACATGAAATCCCTCAATGAGCTATTTTTATCCCCCGACTCTCCGCATGGACCTCTGCCCTGAGGTGGGTGAGGGGGCTCTAGACTGGGCATCCCTGGCACACAAGAACAGAGAGGAACATGTTGGTGCACTTGTGGTTATTGAAATGATATACGCTAGCCATTTCTTTTCCGTCTCCAGCGAAGTTCTGCAAGACTGAGTTGATTTACAGTAATGGAGCTAATAAAATAGCCACCATCGAAACAAAATCAGCATGCTCATACATGACCGAAAAAACACCTGATATTATTTAGGTCTGTCTGCACAACACTGGAAAGACTTCCCTGCAGACATATCTGATCAGTTTAAGATTGACCAGCTAGTATTGAGCATCTTAAGGGACGTTTCACATGATGGGGTATGTCTTAGTTGGTCATACCAACTAACAGCAGCTAAAACCATCTACCAGAATTAACTGGTTTTCAGGTGGGGTTTTTCCCCCATGAGGGTTGACCAATCTCATATAGGAACAGAGTGAATCTAAATGCACTTATATATTGGCTCTAATCCCTCACAAGCGTGTAGTTTAACGCACCGAACGGTCCGTGACGTTCCTCCCAGCGCCCGAGCTCAGAGAAAATATCCTCCATCTCCCTGAGGATTTGTCCGAACATCGGAGGCTCGTGAAGGCGCATTCCGTTAGGTCCCATGCTGAAGCCGAATCGCCAGGCATCGTCCAACGGGTCGCGACCTCCTGGCCCTTCGAACGAGCCAGGGTAAAAACCCTCCCTTTCATCCTCCTCATCGTCGTCTTCATCATGGGTCATGCTATCGAAGAAGGGTTCCCTGTAGGAATAATTTGACAATTGTATAGGCGATCACACTGTAGGAACCTTCAAGCATTTCACTATTATTTTGGTAGGGTATGTGATTATTAAGTATTTGTATTAATATTTCTGCAATGTAACTTTAAAACAATAAGTGGCAAACGTGCATAGATATTACACACCATGCGTTGCATAACTGTTTACTAGTGGAAACTGAAAGTGGCTTCTTGCTGGACCCCAAACAAGCTTCACGAAGTCTCGATCATCTAAAAGTGACCACATTTCAATTTCGACTTACCGAGACGCTAGTTTTTAATGTATGATGCCTTGCTGTAAACAGTGTTTACAACCTTCAGCAACGCAGGTGTCACTTTAAAAATGACGCAGATAACCCTACCAGAGTTCCACAATCTAACCAAATAGATCGAAAAGATCAGACAAGGTCAACTTACTAATATGTGGTCAATTGAAGCCAACAATCACATTAGTTCTAAAAAGATTAATAAATCGTATGACTACACTGACAGCTGTTTACTAACGAGCTTGTTAGCATAAACTACACTAACGTTATAGGTGGCTAACGTTAGCGCTAAGTGATAAACAAACTGTACTAAAGGGCATTAGCAAAACGTTCTCCTCCAATCATTACTTTACCTTGGACCATACCGTCCGTATGGTCCTCCGGGAACCCCAAAAAATCCACGGAAAAGATCAAATATGCTCATTTAAGGCGAAACTTCAGGACGAATATGATTGCATTCCCTGGACAGAAGTGGAGGTGTAGGAGCTCGTGTCGTAAAAACACTGAACTTACGACATGACCATGATGCAACTGTTACCGTAAAACTTTCTTTTACTGTCTATGATGATCGAAGTGCTATCAAAAGCGCTCCTGAATGCCTGAACCCACACCCTTATACAGCAAGTGTATAACTCTTCATAAAGAGCATGATTATACAACAATGATCTGACAAAATAAAGGTAAATCTCAAGTAAAATAGTATCCTCTACAGAAATCAGATGACATATTGCCCTACTAGCTGAAGTTTTACCTGCCAGCCATGAGACAGACAACCCCCCCCCCCCCTCCAGATAATCAGGGTAAAGCAAAGCACATTCCTGTGCCTTGAGACAATCATATACAACCACCTATTTTCAAACCCCACACAAACTAGACACACCTCCATTCCAACACAGTTCCTGAGAACTTCAACTGAGCCTACATAATATTGTAGGCTACACATACAGCGGGGAAAATAAGTATTAACATCAACATTTTTTAGTATACTTCCAATGAGGCTATTTGCATGAAATTTTCACCAGACATTAGTATTAACTCAGATAATCCACCCATCTAAAAAAATCCCAACATTAAAGTCCATAGGTAGAGTTATGTGTAATAAAGTGGAATGACACAGAAAAAAAGTATTGAACACGCCTGCTGAAATTTCTTAAATACTTTATTATTTTTATATATGCCTTTATTCGTAATGACAGCTTTAAGGCATTTCCTGTATGATGAAACTAATTAGTCACAGTATTCTGGTGTGAGTTTGGCCCATTCTTTTAAACAGATAGTCCTTTAATATTGAAGATTTCATGGGGTCCCTGTTGTGAATCCTGATCTTTAGTTAACTTCCAAAACTGTTCAATTGAATTGAAGTCAGGGCCTTGATTTCCTTTCTCTGAAACCAATTGAGAGTTTCCTTTGCTGAATGGTTTGGATCATTGTCCTGCTGGAAGGTCTAGCCATGTCTCATCCTCATCATCCTGGTGGATGTAAAGATTCTCCCAGAACAAAATGACTCTATTCATCATTCCTTCCTACTGTATAAAGTCTGCTAGTACCATGAGATGAAAAACAGCCCACACCATGATGCCAACACCTCCAAACCTCACTGTTGGTAGGGTATTTTAGGGTGATGCACAGTGCCATTTCTCCTCCAAATATGGTGTGTAGTATGACATCCGAAAAGTTACATTTTTAACCACAATACATTCTCTCAGTATTTCATAGGATTGTTCAAATGTTGTGTAGCAAACTTTCAAAGAGCTTTGACATGTTTTTCTTCAGCAATAGAGTCATGCGGGATGAGCGTGCATAGAGGCCATGGCGGTGGAGTGCATTACCTATGATTTTCTCTGTAACAATGTACCTGCTGCCTCCAAATCTTTCTGGAGCTTTCTCAGAGTGGTCCTTGGCTCTTGGGCTACTCTTCTGACTATCCTTCTGACTTCCTGGTCAGAAATCTTGCAAGGAGATCCTGTGCATGGCCAGTTGATGATGTAGTGATGTTCTTTCCACTTGCAAATAATGGCTCCAATACTGCTTGCTGGATGATTCTGAAGTTTTGAAGTGCATCTGTAACCAGTTCCATTAATATGTTTTGCAACAATAAGGTTGCAAAGATCTTGGGTAAAAGCAAAGAGCCCTCCCATCATGAAATGTTTCTTGTGAGACACCTTGCTAACAAAAAACCTTTTTATAGCCTACCAGTATGTACTAACCCAGCTTATATCAATTTGTACAGATAGGGATAATTTCTCTAACTACTTTAGATTCCAGTTTGTTCCTTGCCATTCTTTGCGTTTGTGTACTGCTTTTTCTTAGCGTGTTCAATACTTTTTCACTGTGCCATTCCACTTTTTTTTACTCATAACACTACTTTTAGACATTAATGTTTGGATTTTTATATATGTGTGGATTTACCTAAGTTAATACTAATGTTCGGTGAAAATTTCATGCGAATAGCCTCACTGGAAGAATACTTACTGAAAAAATTTTTGACGTGTTCAATACTTATTTTCCCCGCTGTATAAATTCCTCTTTGACATCTTGAGGACCTCTGGCTATATAATAATAATAATCTAAAATGTCAGTCATTACAAAGTCCAGCAGCCGCACTATAAGACTCAAATTGTTCTCTTACTGAATATGATCAACAACTAATCATTTTACAAGGCAACTGTACAGAACTTTAAAATCCATTTACAGTGGCAAGAAAAAGTATGTGAACCCATGCTTAACTCATTGAATGCCAAGCTGTTTTCGGGAGCTTTGTCCTAGAGTGCCAGCAATTCTCTACCATTGTTGATTTTTGTACAGCCACAGCATATTCTGTGTTATAGCTATGATCACATACAATGGCTCGATTAAAAGGTGAGACTTTAAGCTCTTGGTGGGTGCAAACTGTGTATTTCTACACGCCTCTGTTCCTGAGAAATCCCAAGCTAAACAGTGGCTAGTTTTCATCAAAATCACTGTTTTTTTTTCTAGAAATGGAGATATAAAATGTTGCCTGTCTCTTACTTGTGTAAACTTTCCGGGAAGTGATCAGCGAGACCTGGCGAGACTGCCACCTAGTGATAGACCCACGAAAATGGCCTGGTTTTGACCTGACGTGCATGAGTCACCGATTCGACCCAAAGCGGCAACCGAGTTATGATAAAATGTTCAGATTGTGCGTTTTCATGAGTTTTCGATCGTCATATATTTCATTTCCATTCATCACATATAAGGTTAGTGTCTAGTTTCGTAATTAAAAAAAAGCTAAAAACGTAGGCCTAATATTACGTTTTTAGGCACGTTACGTGGCACTCAACGCATGGGAAGGAAAAACGTAATATTACGTTTTTGGCACTCAATGAGTTAAGTTGACTAAAAAGAGTAATAATAATAATAAAAATATTTTGGAAATTGATCTTAAGACATTAAAGCTGCAGTTGGAAAGATTTGTTGGATCATATTTACTGAAACCGACACTATGCGCCGTCAGAACATAAATCAGCCGGTTTTAGAAAAAAACCTGCACTTCTACTTCCACCTAGAGCCTGTTATTTGTTTAGCAAAAACCAACAGCTCCTAGTTCTTCTAATCCAATCAGAGCAGGGCTGTGTGAGATCTGACTGTCAATAACAGGGTGTGCCCTGATGAGCACAATCTCGATGAGCGGGTGCTCGGTGGTAGTGGGGGAGGGGCATGGGAGTTGTAAACATTCAGAATTTTGGCTAAGTCCCCTCAATCTATCAGACTTGCCAACTGCAGCTTTAAGAACAATTTCCTCTTTTTAGTCAACTTTAGTATGGGTTCACATACTTAGTGGCAATAAAAAGTATGATTGAGGAACAAACCTCTCTATCCACCTGTCAGTCCAAAACAGACAGTATGATGGCAATACCCATTACCCATTGGTTGGGTCAAAGGTAATACTTACAATATGGCTGACCTGAGGAATGGTGTAGGAATTCTCGTTGATTATCCCAGGAGCATCACCGCAGTGATAGGCAACACATTCCTCATAGATCTTTATATAACACCAAACCATCAGAAAAATTCACCAAACTCAAATGATGTACAAGAATAAGTTTTTCTTAAAAAAGACATTCACATCCAAAATGATGAAAATGTCTTTTTCCTGTTTATTTACGTAATATTTATAGATATTTTACAAAATAAAAAACATATGAAACAAACAAAAAACCCTAACAAGTCTGTGAGAATCTGAGAAGGGGGTTTGGGAGGAAAGCCATCTAACAAACAAGGACTACAGTACTTGTGTTTTTATATATATATGTATATATATGTACAAGACAAGTTTATCCATTTTAATTATTTTTCTTTAAAACGCACAGTACAAAAAGAAATTCACTGACAAAAAAAGAAAAAAAGGAAAAAAAAAAAAAACATTTTGTCCATTGTAACTCCGCTTCAGGTTCCCAAATAATCACTTTAAATGATCCATTAGGAGCAGGTTGCCATGGAGAATGAAGGGAGGTTTCAAGAGGGAGGAAGAATGGAGGAAAAAAAATAACAAAAAAACACACCACAAGGGTGGCCTAGGATGAACTTTGATCTCTTCAGTGAATAGCATTGCTAGGCACCCTGGTTAATTTAGTTGCATGACACGCACACACGCAAAAAATCTGCGCATACAAGCAAAATGGGAAAGACTACAACTTGCAGAGACCAGATAAATGGCAGGGATCGGGATTGGGATTACAGTTAGGAAAATAAAGAGTTTTTATACATATGAAAGGTGCCTTAGAGGGCTAACAACATGCCCCACATTAACGAGTCCAAGATCAACACACAGGCCACCCTCCACCACGCACACACACGCAGGCAGGCGCACACACACACACACACACAAACACACAGACAAAATACATACACTCTGCTTATACATCTTTCACTTTTATACATCTTTTATATTCATATTTGGTAAAAAATAAACTTCACAACTGCTTTGCCGATTTTTAAAGATCCTTTTAAACCAAAACGGAAAACCAGGTAAAAACTCAAAAAGTAACAAAGAGTGTGTGTTTGTGTGTGTGTGTCAAAATTAATCACCAAGCTCCAGTCACAACTCCCTCACTCTTCAACCACAGAGGAGAAGAAAGAAAGAAACAAACACACAAAGAATCCGACACAGGCATACAGGAGCCGAGCTTATAGACATTCTTTAGAGGTGGGAAGGGGGCAGGCTGGGGTGTAGATCTAGGTACACACAATAGAGAGCAGTTGGAGAGGAGAGTGGGACTTCTGAAACACGGAGAGAAAAAAATCAAATTAAAAAGAAAAAAGCAGAAAAAGCCAGGGGGGGGGGGGGGGGGGGGGGGGAGTCCAAACACTCAACACTCGGCTCTGGAAGTGGCCATTTCCAACCATAAACAAACCCCCTCGGCCTTTAAGACGGCCCCTGCCTCACAGCACCCCTCGGTGGCGAGTGTTGGACACTGCAGTGGGGCGACACAGGAAAGGGGGCAAGGGGAACTTCATCAGGTTAAAGGTCACACGAGAGGGTGTGTGTGTGTGGGTGTAAGTGTACATGTGTTAATGCGTGCGTCAGTTTGAGTGTGTGTATGTGGGAGGACGTTGTTAGTTTCCTCCCCAGTTGTAGCTGTTGTAAGCCGACTTGGTGATCTGGGATTTCTGTTGGATGGAGGCACCCTGACTGCGCTGTCCAGAGGCACTCTGAGGAAGAAAGAGAAAAAACAAGACGCGACACATGAGCAAAGACGGGACACATGAGCAAATTGGACTAATCACCCAGGACACACTCAACCTAGCCTGGTCCTACCAGACTCTCGTACATTTCATAATGTACAGAGCCTGGCCACTTTCCATTGCCAAGCATTAACTTCCTAGAAGGCGAATACTCTGTTGAAGTTTAAAACTATTGGATCTGCCCAGAGGCACTCTGGATCTGCTATAACCAATCGCTAACGTTTGGTCGTGGCGTATGTCTGGCTCAAACTAGCGCACGACCTCAACGTCATCGTTCTCAGCCACCCCCTCTGTTCGCACATATATGCGTTTTTTGATGTAGCCAACATTTTATGTAGTCGCCGACATAAAAAAAAAATGCTGTTATATTTCAGCAGACAGATATTACAGGTAGGCTATAGACATATATTTACTTAGGCTAGGCCAGCAACATACGCTGGAGAGATGCAAACAGATCAACTTCACGTGTATTTCCTCCTGATTGCGAAAACGTTTGTTTTCTTTTTCTGTCGGTCCGTGGTTCCTTCATAAATTGCGCAGCAAATTATCAGACGAGTGACAGAAGCACCGGTCCGCGCATAATTTGACCAGCCGTCTTCGTGTCCATAGTTTGTGAAACGATGCTGCGTCCGAGCAGAGATTCTAAGCCCAACGCAACTCCAAAAAGGAGGACAAATGAGCGTCCGTATGTTTATGTTTAAAATCCGTATGTCCGGCCTAAATCCGAACTTATGGCCACCCTATCGCTAACTGGCCTGGCCTACTAACTCTCTCCCTCTCACTCTACCGCTCACGGCTACCTGCGTATCTCTCAGTCCTCGGCTACACCACGAAAACGTCAGGCATATTTTTACATATTCTAACCGTTTTCACACCTTTAATGACACCCGTGAAAACATCTTCACTCTGCAACCGCTACACTTCCTCCAGTAGCCTTAATCACTTATACAGTTGCGTTTAAAAAATACACGAAACCGGGTGGAGACATTTCACTCTCTCTATCGCATTCGCCGGCGGTCCCATAGCCTACACAAATTTAATACCTCCTTTTCGAAAATTCAAGACATTCCAGACTTTTTTAGGCCTTAAAAACCGAAAGTTGTATTGAAGACTTTTTAAGGATCCGCGGGAACCCTGGAAAACACGCGAATATACCGAAATCCCAGACAACGTACTGAAGGAAAATGAAAATTGAGCGGAAGTACATAAGAGGGTGGAGCCAGGCTACACTCAACCCCCTCTTCCCCAAACACTGTGTTGCTATGTACCAGGCTTGTGCAAAATTCCAGAATTGAATTGAAACTGGCTCTTAAATTCCAATTCAATTCTTGAATTTCACTTGCATTTCAATTGAGGTAGCAAACAGGAAGCAGAATTGCAATTCGGAATTGTGCACAACCCTGGTATGTATGCTGCTGAGAAAGACATTAAAGAAGTTAATTGAAGATGAACAGGAAGTGACATCTAGTGGCAACGCACCTGCCCATCCTGCTGCATGTGGTGGTGCAGGATCTGAGAGTGGGGCTGTTGGTGGGGGGTCAGGATGTGCATGAAGGGGGCCGGGGCGTAGCCGGCGGCAGCCTGGGCGTTGATGGGACCCCCGCTGCCCAGGGCTGACGGCAGGCTAAAGGGGGCCGTAGGAGTGCCTGCATGGAAACCCTGCTTCTCAAACGACTGCTGAGAGGTGGAAAAGAGAGGGCAGAGGGGGAGGGAGGGGAAACCTTATGAATACAACAAACTTCTATAAATAACCCCCCCACAGACAGCTTCCAATACATATTCACTTCATTACTTTTTGGTCTTCAATGAACACAGAGGCATGCACACAAAGTATCACACACACACACACACAGTATCAATCTAGCTGTCAGCAGGTATGAATTGGCAGGTTTGTAAAGGGCCGTTCACACCACGAAGGACAGACGGTCAGCATTTTTTTTTTTAAATCATTCTTAAAATTGCTCTGAAAGTGATCCTCAACGATATCCTTCTTCATGCCGTTATCCTTCTTGGTGTGAACAGCCCTTAACTGAGAACGGATACACTCTAAAGCGTCCAGCATACTCGCCACTCCCGACCGGTAGCGCGACAATGTGACGTCACAGAAGCGCCGTAACCATTTATACTCGCGCGTGTGGTCGCGACACTAGTTGCAATATTCTCCTGAAAAGAGGTGTCGCTGTTGTGAAAAGACTAACGCTAACTACGTTACACAGCAGAAGACGCTGCAGTAAGAAACACTAGTAGCTAGCCTCTGTGATGGTACTTCAGACTTTGGTTGCTGCTATTCACAACTACCATCATCATTATCATCTAGTTTCCAAGGTGTGTGCACAGGTAGATCGATAGATAGATAGACATATAGATAGATACTTTAGTCATCCCAAGGGAAATTTTAATAATTTAAACAGTTTAGTTAGCTGGCTAGCTAGCTAGCAGCTGGCTGAGTTTGTGTAATTTCCTGAAGTGGAAAGAGATTTTGTTCAGGCCTTAATAGAAATCCTTTGTCTGAAAATAAATCGTTTCTATTCTTTCCTCATAATTCCATGTGTTGCAACTCTCGCTGGTAACTTTGTTAACTTATCCAGCAAACTATTAAAAATTCACAACTGTAACAAAACACTGCAACTCTCGCTTGCTCTCGAACTAGTCCATCTTCCTGTTTCCGCTTTGTCGCGCTCGTCTGAAAAAAAAAAAAAAAAAAAAAAGAGTGCTGTGCTACCTCGCGCTACCTAGCTTAAATCCTGGTGCGGCAGCAAGATCTACGTCATTTTGACGTCACGTTGTCGCGCTACCGGTCGGGTGCGTAGAGTATGTAGAAGCCTTTACGGACTGCCGATGCACGCTCATGTTAGTACAGGTGTGTGGTTGTTTGCAGTCGATACTGGCGCAGACGAGTCTCACCTGCGTCTTGGTGTAAACAGATCCCGAAATGTCGGGAACCCCAGTGTTGCTGGAGGTCACGGACACTCCTAGGAAACAGAAAGAAGAAAGCAGTTATACATCCGATTCAACATCCTGGAGGGTAGAAAACACTACCATATATGTTGGATTTGTGTGTACAGCACTTCAAAAGCGTAGTGATAAACTGCATGAACCAAGACAAGTCACAGGTTGATGGGAAAGAGACCTAAATATACAAACTAAACTTGTGTAGCTCTGGAGAGAAGGGAATGATGTCTACAGGCTGCAGACATTACCTGGGGCCTGTACTACAAAGGGAGCTTAACCTACCCAGATGTAACCCAGGGTTACTTTGTTAAACCAGGGTTGACAAAGCCTGGTTATCTTAAGTGGTGTTAATCGGTACTACGACGCTGATTATGAAGTTGATTTGTTGAGCCGGGGTTAACCTCATTGGAGTTTGTGCGCGTTCACATAAAAGGGGCGGGTTGCAGCGCAAATCACCACTTTCAGTGATGACGCGTTCACCTTATTTTGTTGTTGGCAACGTATTGCAGATCCTAAATGCCTAAAAGTAAAGTTTTATTTCCACATGTTCTTCAAATACGGAGGATTAGTAGCTTGCGGAATGTATTTAATGAGTTGAAATAATTAAATTACTTATTTTGAGTTCATAGAAATGCCTACAGATGCAACACAATTTAGAAGTGGGCATATAGACTACAGTAATAAGGATAATTGAATATTTAAGTAGCCCCATTGAGTGATTTAGTGTAGGCTATGCCTAGTCCTGTGAACATTTCAGATGCAACACCATTGCCAAACGCACATGGCAGCAGGTGAAAATGAAACACAAACACATTATTCAGAATAGTGGTTTATATAGTCATAGCTTGCATTAATATTTCTTAATTATGAAAACATGTAGGCCTATGCTTATAGCCTTCACTTGGCCTCTGTTTTACAGCTAACAAGAAAAAGGTGTCTTTGAACACTACTGTAAGGCACCAGAGTGTTTTACAGTAGCAGAGGAGTTGGCCATCGCAAATAATAGTGGAAGGCCGATTATGGAGGGGGTTGAGGGAGGCATTCGGTCGGATTCTGGTGCTGTGGAAATGTGTAGCCTTTATGTGCAGGGTACAGTAATATGACATTCAATTCAACAAGTTTGTTAAAATGGTGATTTTTATTTATTAGGCCTACTGTAGGCTATGTCCGATTTATTTTAGGCTATTCTTGCTCAGATGTTCAGCATACTGTAGGCCTATGTCCGATTTATTTTAGGACATACAGTATTCTTGCATCACCGATTGAATACATGAACGTCCACGTACGGGCATTGCTATGAGACGTCTTCCTAGATCATCTGACAAAGATAACGAATTCCCTCGGCTGACAATCTATATCTTCATAGAGAATATCGTCCGGGTAGGCTATATATATTTTCTGGCGGTCTCTAAAACCCCTCGCCCTGTGAAGAGAGTCCCTCACGATTTGCGCTCCAATGTCGTATGGATCATCCAGGTACGCCGACATGTCTCGGGAGAAATTGGAGGGGTGGTACTTATAAAGGGTGTGGTTAACGGAAACCTCGGGTTAACCAAGAACATAACCTGGTCGGAGCAGGTTTGAGATGCAGCGTAAATTGCCATGGCAGCATACCTCGGTTAAAACCTATCCACCTTTCATAGTACGGGTTAATCGGGAAGTTACGCCACACGTGATCAAGTTACTCTCGAAGTTACCCAGATAAGCCAGAAACCCCGCTTCGTAGTACAGGCCCCTGCTCTCGCTCTTACACACACACAAAACCACAATCACGTTGCAGAAAGTTTTTCCAGTCCCTCTAGGATTTTGCAAATCCAACCAATCCCCGCCAATTCTGGGCGACCTTGCAATTTTGTCCAATCACCGCAACTTTTCCTCAAATTAAACCAATCATCGTTGTTTCCCCATGACATTTTACTTACCACAACATTGCCTCGCACAGAATACACTAGAGACCACCCTATAACTTGTTCGTTCCTCTGCAGTTTTTATGTCAATAAATAGAAAGCTAACGTTAAGTTGATCTACTTACTTGCATCTCTCAATCTGGTGTCGCTAACTTACCATAGGCTATGAAAGTAAGTTCATGTAGGCATTTGGGTTTACTGAGATTTGAGTAGGCTATACAACCCCATTGGCAAACTTTCACATCAGGAGATGTCCTTGTTGACTTATTGGCACGAAATCAGACATTTTAGGCCACAACAATCTCAAAAAAGGCCCACGAAATTCTAGAGGGACTGGTTTTTAAAAGAGCCTCTTGTGGTTCTTTTGAGTGCAACCAGATAGTCTATCGGATTAGTTCTGAACACAAGATATGACTGATCCCAAAATAGTACTAGGAATATCTATGTCTTGGTGGGTAAACAAAAAAGAAAAAAAGAAAAAAGGCGGTGCGTCTCCTTCAGCAGGCATGGGGTGTATTCACAGCACGGATGTGATTTTCTGCCCTATTCCTAGTTTAATCTTCCATCTGTTATCTCGCATGGCCATAACGTTTGGCTTGGTGGAAGCTGCAGTGTCTTGACGTTAAGTCCTGCCAGCTATATGACCATGGAAAGTAGGATTGGTCACCATAAAACTTGCAACGTGTTAAGACAAACGACTGTTTGTTGGACAACATTAAGACCTATATAAAACATTACAGGACTCAGACAAACTCAAAAGAACAGATAGACAGACGATTAAGCTTTTGTTCAGCATACAGAGCACAACAAGAGATAAATCATTATAATAATAAACAAAGAAAATCAAAAATAACATATATTCTGTCAAACGATGGATATTTAACATCGAAATAAAACTTTTCAAAAAGCCAGAGATGAGTCATTTATAAGAATCAACCTAGTCTTTTGAAAAGTGCTGGTTTATTTCAGTGGGTGACCTTTTTATCACCCATTCTCAAGCTTAGAAATCACTCGGGCGTGGTGGAGCAAGGCTAACGTCACGGATTGACAATCAATCGACCCGGGCTAGATTACCGCCATTGTGAGTCCGTGGCACTTTGGGTATCAGTCAACTTTAACTTTTACCGGTCTTCATTTCTACCAAAATCACCATTTCCCTCAACCTGTCTGGCATGAACACTCAAAAAAAGTATGTGAACAAGAGTTGATGACTGGCATTATTAAATTAAATTACTTAACACTACTAAAATGTGACTTGGTGCTCCTTGTAGACAGTGTAAAATGAATATACACCCCATATTCATTGCTATTAGCCATATTTACATCAAGTTTCCATCTGTAGCCATCACATCACTAAAACCACTAACCCAGAGCAGTTTTTAAACTCAACCATACGATGATTAGCACTGTGGGTGTGAAAAGCTATGCGCCATGGCTGGACATGACAATGAAAAACATAAACATGAATTACAGGCAAGGAATGATTCAGACACGTGACTTTGAGCGAACTGGAGATATAAAAATGATGTTTAAAATAAAATACTCAGGAAGAAAGAAAGAAAGAAAGAAAGAAAGACAGACAGTAAGAGTGAAAGAGAAAAACCAGAGAGAATAACAAGAGAGAAAGTGAGTATAAAAAGGGACAGGAGAGCACAAGAGACCCAGAGGGCCAAAGAGCTGGTTGTGTGAACCCTGGCCAGCCAACCCCAGCCAGCGTGTTGCAGGACCGCTAGCCTTGACGGCCAGATGACCCCCCCCACCCCCATGAGGCTAAGCGCAGTGGTGAGGGGGAGGACCATGACGCAGTAGACACGAGGATAGGGGGGTGGAGGAAGGAAGGAGAGGAGAGGGGTGGTTTGGGGACTGGCATGTGGCGGCACTCACCGACTCCTGGGCCAGTGACCGAGCTGGCCGGCTTGTTTTGTGCGGCTGAAGCGGCGGCAGCAGCAGCAGCAGCAGCAGCAGCAGCCACTGACGTGGCGTAGCCGCCCTTACAGAAATCCCCACTCCCCGCCGAAGCCTGGCCCATATCCTCATAGCCTGCAACGTCACACACACACACAGCCGCAGCCCACAGCGTTAAACACACCAGGCAGGGGGAGGGCGGGAAAGAGGAGGGTGGTGGGGGCTGGGGGGTGGGAGGGTGGAAGCGCAAGAGAGATGAGTATAGTAGGCGCAGCAGGTGAAGTGGGCGAAGGGTGATGTGGATGGAGACATAGGTGGGTGGGGGGGTGAAATGAGTGGAGGCACAGGTGAGACAAGTGAGGGAGGTGGGGTAGACGCGCAGGTAAGGTGGTTGGAAACACAGGTGTGATGAGTGGGGGGGGGGGGGATGGAGGCAAGAAAGCAGCAAAGCAGGTGGAAAGTGATGCCAAGATGAACTACCGATGAGTGGAAACTAATCTAAGACCCAGTTCAGGACACAGAAGACTCCAACTACGACAGGACGACTGATAGAGAGAAAACATGAATATGAAGGAGGAGGAGGAGGAGGAGGAGGAGGAGTTGATGAAGAGGTCTAAGAGGTCTGGAGTCAGAACACGAAAAGAAAACAAACAGCAAAGACGAACTAGACTGCCATGGCTCCGAGGAGCCAAATGAGATGAGAAGGAGGGGGTTCGGATGTTGTTGAAGGAGTAGTTTCAGATGTTGAATGAGTGGGTTTGGATGTTGAAGGAGTGGTTACAGATGTTGAAGGAGTGGGTCTGGATGTTGTTGAAGGAGTGGTTTTAGATGTTGAAGGAGTGGGTTTGGATGTTGAAGGAGTGGGTTTGGATGTTGAAGGAGTGGTTTTCAAAGAGAGACAGGTAAATGGGAAGAGTAGACATAACAGAGTGCAATAAAACGTAGACATGACTGAGCACAAATGTGCAACAGACACACACACGCACGCACGCACACACACACACACACACACACTACATGACCACACGTGCGCGCACACACACACACACACCGACTCATGGATGAGCTGAAGCAAGCGGCGCATGGAGGACCACCTACACCCCTCCCCTGCCACCCCGCTAGAGGTTCCTACCACTTATAAGAGCACAGAGACGAGGAGAGCCAATGATCTGGACCAAAAGGGCTACTCATGACTGCTACTGATGATCCAGTAGCAACTAACAGGAAGAGAAGATCTTGAGGGGAGCACTAGTGTGTGTGTGTACGTGTGTGTGTGTGTGTGTGTGTGTGTGTGTACGTGTGTGTACGTGTGTGTGTGTGTGTGTGTACGTGTGTGTGTGTGTGTACGTGTGTGTACGTGTGTGTGTGTGTGTGTGTACGTGTGTGTGTGTGTGTGTGTGTGTGTGTGTGTGTGTGTGTGTGTACGTGTGTACGTGTGTACGTGTGTGTGTGTGTGTGTGTGTGTACACGTGTGTTGACAACAGGTCTGTTCAGGTCATGACGATCTTTATTTCATGTAATGTGTTTGCCCTAGAAACTAGAGCATACACACTTGAGTCTGCATTAGAAACAGACTAGAGACTGCAATTCCATGTCAGAGACAGCTTCTCTGCTCAAGTTACCGGACTGACGCAGAATGGGAACTACTCTGTGTGTGTGTATGTATATGTGTGTGTGTGTGTGTGTGTGTGTGTGTATGTGTGTGTGTGTGTGTGTGTCTATGTATGTGTGTGTGTGTGTCTGACAGGCGTCTCACCCGTGCCGTATCCATGGGAACCATAGCTGCTGGCCTGCTGGAAGGGCGTGGCTGAGGCGTTCACTCCCACATTCACGCCGTGCTGCTTTGACGAGGTAGGCGCCACCTGAACATGAAGGCACACATCATGGAAAAAAAAAAGAATTGTGTAATATATAAAATTAGCAACAAATATAAAATTAGCAACAAATACCTGTGCACACACAAACATTTTTCACATGCCATACACAGGTCATTCTCCAATAAACAACACTTTGTGACTTACTTCCCACTACATTCTTTTATTCCAGTGGCCTGAAGTCAAAGTCCAATTAGGGCTAGGTAGCCAACTAGCTGTAAATTAGCATTTGCTACCAACAAATCCATTTCATGCTTCTAATGTTACCATACTGCACCATCAATATCAAATAGAATTCTATTAGATAAGCTTGCTTAACAACGCTCTCCAATATTTAGTCCCGATAGTGGTTACTGCTACTTCTAAAACAGACAGTTCCGGTCCTTGGTTATGATTGGCTGAATCATGTACGATGCCATTGTAAAAATCCAATGCAACGTTTCATGTTAATTGACCGCATTTCATTCCATAGAACATGGTTGTGTTTTTTAAACTTCCATAAAACACCGTCCGGTAAACCTGCGGTTTATACACAAATACACAATGCGGCTAAT
This sequence comes from Alosa pseudoharengus, assembly GCF_046254945.1. NCBI lineage: Eukaryota > Metazoa > Chordata > Actinopteri > Clupeiformes > Clupeidae > Alosa > Alosa pseudoharengus. Next base: position 7,722,133 of record NW_027468685.1, read on the forward strand.
ATACGGGACTTTACTGTAGCTTCTTCATATGCAGATGAAAAGTAGTTATTTTGACCAATTCTGGCATATTTACATGGTGTTTTTTATACAATGTTCATTAATATGCATGGTCCCCATCAAATAAACCAATAAATAAAAAAAAATAATAAATATGAAACCCGTACACCCATGAAAGAGCTAAGAGGAGCAGGGGGAGCCCTTCTCTTACCGGGAACATGGCTGGCCCGTACTGGAAGGTGTTAGCCAGGCCGGGGACGCCGGGGTAGTACGGCAGGCTGGTGTAGCTGTAGCCGGGCGGCAGGCCGGGGTTGAGGAAGGGCTGCTGTGTGGTGTGGTGCGTCTGCGTCTGGTTCTGCTGCGGCTGCGCCAGCGTGGTGGCCGGCGCCGGGGACGACGCGTCGCCGCGGCCGAACTTCGACAGGTCGCCAGCTGTTGAGAGACAACGAGCGAGGCCACACCACACACACACACACACACACACCGAGTGAGGCCACACACACACACGAGCGAGGCCACGCAAGAGAGGAGGAGACAGACACACACACACATAAAATAAATATTAATTCATATCTGTTCATTTATCTATCTATTCTTCTTATTAGTGTTGTCATTATGTGCACATATCTATCTTGGCAGTTTCCTGTGTGAGGTACAGTAGTGTAACGGAGACTATACAGGTTAATTAGCCCAGCAGCAGAAGGCCAATAATCACCCAGAACAGGATGCAGGCTTGTCTGCTGCTTTCCATTTACAGAGTATGATGTAAGGGCCGGGTCGACTGATGCATCCTCCACAAAAAATATACAAATAAATAGCCACACAAGGGCTGTCACTTTTTAAATTGATATTTGAACATTCGTTCAAACATGTGAAAAATCTATATTTGAACTACACGGGTTGCTCAGAACCCCGCAGTGCCTACAGGAGCGTTGCTAGGAGACCAGCTTACCTGAGTAAGGGTTGTTGGTCAGGCTGCCTTCTCTGCCCGTCAAAGCTGTGGTGGGTGTGGCGAACGGGGCGATGCTGTAGTAGTCCTGTAGGAACGAACGGGCAGAAACGGAGCTTCACTTCACAGAACAAACAAAGCCATGCAGACGGACTCACACACACACTCTGTGCACCTCTCACACACACACACTCTCTGTGTGCAACTCCAGCTCTCTCACACATACTGTGTGCACCTCCATCTCACACACACACACACACACACACACACACACACACACACACACACTCTGTGTGCACCTCCATCTCACAGACACACACACTGTGTGCACCTCCATCTCACACACACACACTGTGTGCACCTCCATCTCTCACACACACACTCTGTGTGCACCTCCATCTCACAGACACACACACAGTGTGCACCTCCATCTCACACACACACACACACACACACACTCCCTCTCTCTCTGCACCTCCATTTCACTCTCTCTCACACACACACAGTGTGGGAGAAATCCCCAGGATGTAGAAAAGGTAAGTGGCCGTAAAGGCTGTATACGTGTCGCAGTACTAAAGTCCCAGGCAGCCATCAGGAGGGCTGGTGGATATCTGAAGAGACTGCTGATTGGTCTGGCACTCACTGACCCCCTGTGTTGCTACGGTAATGCAGGACAGGGTCAACTGGAGTGCCACACAGAGATGCCTCTTAAACCCTCCAATCCAAAACATAACCAGAGCCCGTCTACGGAGAGCCTCCCCACTCTCTATTAATCCCATACAAACCGAATTTGGCTGCAGTTCACCTAGATGGCGATCGCGGGCGAGTCCAAAATACATGGGGTCCTATGGAGCTACATGGCTACATTTATTGTTTTCACCTATTTAACAACTGAAACCCTCAGATTTTATTTTATTTTTCGCAAAATGGATATGGATTATCAATCAAAAGTGAAATAATCCGGGAGTCATGTCCTTTCGTTTTCTTACAGGTTGGGTCGTTGTTGCCCATAACACGCTAGCATTGATGCTATGCTATGCTATGATCATGCTAATGAATGACGTCATTGACACGTTTGAAAGGCTTTTTAGAACAATTAAGTGACTTTAAAAAATATAACACTCAACCAAGTGTATTGTCTTTGCCTCCCCTTTCGAATACAATATTCAAATTACTTGAAAAAAAATTATATCCCAAGAAAAGTGGATTTTGAGGGGTACAGCTCCATAGACCTCCATTCATTCTGGACTCGCCCGCGAGCTCCCCTAGATGCAGTACCACACCGGAAGCGTTCCGAGAGTGAAGGTTCTCCCCTTATTAGACATTCTCTGACATAACCCACCCTTCTCCACCAAAAGATGGATGGGGATCGGGGCAAAGAAACGATTAATCACATCGGATTAATGTTAGTGTAGTTTAGTAAAGGTTAGAGTTGGACAGACAAGCTTAGAAGCATAAATGTTAATGACTGCTGGGATTTTAGTAGCTTTGTAAGTTCACTAAACAAAACCTGATGACTGACCAAGTGAAACCAAGGCTAGTCAGTTTCAAGTTCCTAGTAAAATTTGCAGGTTTTGCCAACTAAAGGAATTTCTCCCACTACGCATACAGCAAGCCAAAATACAATTGGGGATTGTTTGTTTGCATCACACCGGTTGCATTTTCACATCATACAAACAAACAAACACCCAATGGCCCACCACAGAGCCAGCCAACATACAGACATACAATTAAACATACTAACACACAATGCCCAACTGCATCGCATCGCATCACACCACACACACACACCAACTAAGGCCTGATACTTACCAGTGGTATCCTGGTCTGCAGCATCTGCAGGTCATCGTAGCCGTATACCTGTGGCTGAGATCACAGGGAGCAGACTGCGTTACTGCAACTGGGTTACGCATGCTTTCCTCCAGACCCATATACAGAGAGTGATTTCAGCAGCACAACATAAAATGCTGCGGTGTGCACAGTCTGATCTATTAAAACAACACTATGCAGTTTTTTCAACTCAAAATAACTTCTTCAAACTAATTTTGGATGCTACACTGACTTCTAATACGGAGAATGGCAGGTTGTGCACCTGTGCTGTATCGTGCAGACAAATGATCCATTTGCAAGTAAGAGATGCGTTGGGCACCACCTTAGTTTCTAAATGGGAACCCTGGGAGTGCTTTGAAAATTGCAGGCATGAAGCACAAAATACCAATTCTTGCATCGTTTTGCTTTAATCAGAGACACCCCACCCAAAGGCAAGCATCCATAAAGAGAGAGGGGGCTGATGGATTTCACCACAGGACGCTGGGCTTCTCGTGCGCAAACACATGCACACCCACCTTCCCCATCCCCACTGTGTTACCATGGCAACCGGGATCCAAGTCAGCTGGCTTGCTTTCACACAAGTCAAATAGCCGCATAAGGACCCCCCAACCCCCCCCCCCCCCCCGCCCCTCCCTATTTCACATTAAAAGAGAACCCAAGGTCAAAGCATAGAAAACAGAAACTCAAAACTAAAAAGCACACACACAGATGGCGAAGCAGGCGAGGTTTGGGAGCACACTCACCGGATATGCGTGGAGCAGGCCGGGGGCCATGATGTAGGGGTTGGGTAGCAGGGGGGGCACTCCAGGGGGCAGGTTTGGAGGCGCTTTCCCTGCAGGGCAAAGCAAGCGTTTTTCAGATTAAACGTTTCGCTGTTCGACCTAAAGGCTGGGCCAAGAGATACTCTAGGCTAAACTGAGAGATACTCTAGGTGAAGATGAGAGATACTCATAAGATGAGATACTCTATGTTAAACTGAGAGATACTCTAGGTTAAACTGAAAGATACTCTAGGTTAAACTGAGAGATATTCTAGGTTAAACTGAGATACTCTAGGTGAAGATGAGAGATACTCACAAGATGAGATACTCTAGGTTAAACTGAGAGATACTCTAGGTTAAACTGAGAGATACTCTAGGTTAAACTGAGAGATACTCTAGGTGAAGATGAGAGATACTCACAAGATGAGATACTCTAGGTGAAGATGAGAGATACTCACAAGATGAGATACTCTAGGTTAAACTGAGAGATACTCTAGGTTAAACTGAGAGATACTCTAGGTTAAACTGAGATACACTCTAGGTTAAACTGAGATACACTCTAGATACACTCTAGGTTAAACTGAGATACACTCTAGGTTATACTGAGATACACTCTAGGTTATACTGAGAGATACTCTAGGTTATACTGAGAGATACTCTAGGTTATACTGAGATACTCTAGGTTAAACTGAGAGATACTCTAGGTTAAACTGAGAGATACTCTAGGTTAAACTGAGATACACTCTAGGTTATACTGAGAGATACTCTAGGTTATACTGAGATACTCTAGGTTATACTGAGATACTCTAGGTTAAACTGAGAGATACTCTAGGTTATACTGAGATACTCTAGGTTAAACTGAGATACACTTTAGGTTAAACTGAGAGATACTCTAGGTTAAACTGAGATACACTCTAGGTTAAACTGAGATACACTCTAGGTTATACTGAGATACACTCTAGGTTATACTGAGATACACTCTAGGTTATACTGAGATACACTCTAGGTTATACTGAGATACACTCTAGGTTATACTGAGATACACTCTAGGTTATACTGAGATACAATCTAGGTTATACTGAGAGATACTCTAGGTTATACTGAGATACTCTAGGTTAAACTGAGAGACACTCTAGGTTATACTGAGAGATACTCTAGGTTATACTGAGATACTCTAGGTTAAACTGAGATACACTTTAGGTTAAACTGAGATACTCTAGGTTATACTCTATCTCTAGGTTAAACTGAGACACACTCTAGGTTATACTGAGACACACTCTAGGTTATACTGAGAGACACTCTAGGTTAAACTGAGAGACACTCTAGGTTAAACTGAGAGACACTCTAGGTTAAACTGAGAGACACTCTAGGTTAAACTGAGAGACACTCTAGGTTATACTGAGATACACTCTAGGTTATACTGAGATACACTCTAGGTTATACTGAGATACAATCTAGGTTATACTGAGAGATACTCTAGGTCAGTGGTCTCCAACACGGTGCCCGCGGGCACCAGGTAGCCCGCGGGACGGCTATGAGGCGCCCCCAGCGCACTTTCTAAAAAATAGCCAACAGGTCACCTGCAGATCACGCTCTAAAAACACGCTCCATTGTGAAGTTTTCAATAGATATTTAAGTCTAGACCAGAACCATTTTAAGAATGTATGTAGCCATACATCTGTAACAATAAATTGATATTGGTGATACCTTATAAATTGTAGCTGCGTTAAAATTTAGCCTTTGGCTTCAAATCCGTTTCCCATTCAATCTTTAAACAACAACGGAAGCGGAGCGCACACGCTGCTCGCACGCATAGACAGTAAAGGGGGAAAAACTTGCTTGTCTGGTGTAGCCAATGAAAGCATATCTTTGCAAAAGTTCTGTGGCCATTCCATGTTCGTCAAATACGGTTCTTGCATGATTGTTCAAGGACTGAAAAACAATTGCTTTAGCTCACAGGCCTTTTCTCCTCCGTAGGCAACTGCCGTATAATAGCGCTAAAAATGTTATAGCATGCATGACTGAGCAGGACTGTGCATTACCCTTTTTTGTCAGATCATGGATCATTTCAGGTGTGCAATAACTTTAAAAGGAGTTTTCATATGTTAGGGTGGTGTGGGCGATTACTATTGAAATGTTAAAACCGAATTGTCCACTGAAATCAGAACTTAAACATCCCCTGAATTCATAATGGTGGGTTGGTATAAATTGGGTACAAATTGTAACCCAAATTATTAATTGCACAAAAAGAAAGTTTTTTTGTAAAAAAAAAAAAAAAAAATAGATTAGATTCCCCATGCAAACTTTGAAATGAACAAACTGAACAAAAATGTTGGTAGTGTTGCATAGGTTATTGATATTAAATTTGAAAATACAGTTGCTTAATATATAAAGACGTATAGGCCTGCACAAATAATGATCGATCATTTAAAAGTAAAAATCACATAGGCCTATTATTTAGGAGGACTACCCTCGCAAAAAAGGGGTGAGGGTATGTTTGTTTTAAATGAGTAGCCCTCCATATGATTTCGGGTCTTCAGGTAGCCCTCATTCCCAAAAAGGTTGGAGACCCCTGCTCTAGGTTATACTGAGATACTCTAGGTTAAACTGAGAGATACTCTAGGTGAAGATGAGATACTGTAGGTGCAGCTTCAAGATACTCCAGGTGGCCTGTGGAACACTCACCTGAGGCAGCCGTGCTGCGTGACGAGGAGGCCGAAGCCGAGGATGCAGGGCCGGCCGCCGAAGACGAGACCGTGGAAGAGGCGATCGCCGCGGCAGCGACCTGCGGGGGAATGATGGAGGTAGCGCCGCCGGCAGCGGTGGTCAGACTCATGGCCAGGCTGCTGACGGGGCCGAGGCCCGAGCCCACCGAGGAAGAGGAGGAGGCCGGCTGCTGCTGCGCCGGGCTCAGGGAGACCGCCGCCACGCCCGAGGATGACGAAGAGGAGGAAGGGGGAATGGACGAAGGGCCCACGCCAGAGACTGAGGGGAAGGAGGAGTGGAGGCTGGAGTCGCCATCAACCCCACCATGCTAACGGAGGGAGGGAGACATAGTTGTGAGACTTGTATGTGTGATATATGTTTATATTATTAACTGCTGCTGTAACACCATACTTTCCAAAAGATAAAAGTGCTCAAGCAATAAGAAGAGAATGTTTCTGCTAAATATTGGTCAACTTCGACTTTAGTCATTAAAACACTTGTTACACTGTGTAGAATGACTGGTTTGAATTTCCCCTTGTGGGATCAATAAAGTATCTATCTATCTGTTTATAGGACACGGCTTTTGCAACTCGTTTTAAGAAAGATGCTTACCAGTAGATTTGAGTTAGCGCTACGAACTGAAGATGACGCCAGGCAGTTCTGCTGGGGAGGGAGCGAACTGGAGGAGAGAACAGCACGGCTTTAGCATCTCACACATCACAACTATGATGCAGGTCACACACACACACACACACACCTTTCAGATCAAAACAATATTATGCAAACCAAAGGTCACATCACAAATAATAAATAAATAAGGTCTTACTTGTTGTGTTGGGGTGGGGCCATAGAATTAGCGGATGGGTCTTCGTTGTGACCCATTGTGTTAAGCGACGTCTGATTGGCTGTGGTCAACAAGGAGCCGGGTCCTGACGTGCCATCAGCCAATGAGCCCATGCTGGAGACTGAGGGGGCGGAGACATCTGAGGGGGGCTTCACGGGCACTGCAGAGCCTGCTGCAGCTTCAGGAAACACACACACACATTAGCCCTCATGCAGTGTATGGTACAAACACACACATTAGCCCTCATGCAGTGTATGGAACTACTCATCCAGGCTTAGAAAACACAAGCGAGAGAACCTATACACTGGTGAGAGAACCTATATTGCTCCACAAGCACCGCTGTAGCAGGCAGCTCACTGCGCCGGGATTAGTGTGTGCTTCACCTCACTGTGTGTCGAGTGTGTTTCACTAATTCACGGATTGGGATAAATGCAGAAACCAAATTTTCCTCACGGGTCAAAAGAGTATATATACTTATACTATATCAATCCATATGTTCCTTATATGGATTGATTGATTGATTTTGATCTGGCACGTTCTTATAATGTAGGATTCACTTTTACTAGTATTACGAGATGATTTTATTCATTTATTCTTATATGCTATGGATCCTGAACGGATTCAACTTAGGGAGATTGCATAACATTCCGGGTTTAAAACCGCTGTTCCGCCACGGTCGTATAAAAAAAAAAAACGCATTTGGGGTTTAAAACCGCTGTTCGACCACGGTCGTATATATATATATAAAAAAAAACGCATTTGCCGTACAAGTATCTCGTAATCCCTGTCTGCACTAGGAGGCAGCTTTTGAATCTTAGCTGTATAAAATAGACCAACTAAAGCATTACTATTACAATAGTAATATTACTATTACAGCTATAGAGTGGGGGGGTGGAAGGAACATGGCGGCCCCAGTATCAACTGATGTAAACTGGCGTTGAGAAGCAGCTCCAGCCCTCACACCACAGAGGCCAAGCGGCTCATCACTCCTGGGCCATTTCTGTTCAGACTGCCAGGCAACATTACGGTCCTCACTCACTCACTCAAGCTCATTTGGCCCCACACAGGTGAGAGGAAAGACACTCTAACAGAGAAAGTATGGAACTCTAAAAGATGATCAGGCCTTGTCCGTGCGGTCACAAGACTTACCTTCTAGAGATTGCGCGGTCTGGAGAGAGCTGAACCCATTCTGTGAAGAAAAAGAAACAAAAGGTCACCTATGCTGGATGTTGTGGTGAGTAAAGTACTGTATGTATTTTGGGTGGAGTTTCACAAAGGGACTGCTACACTGAAGAATACTGACACCAACAACGTAACAACTACACACCGCACCACACAATAATACACACCAACAACGTAACAACTACACACCGCACCACACAATAATACACACCAACAACGTAACAACTACACACCGCACCACACAATAATACACACCAACAACGTAACAACTACACACCGCACCACACAATAATACACACCAACAACGTAACAACTACACACCGCACCACACAATAATACACACCAACAACGTAACAACTACACACCGCACCACACAATAATACACACCAACAACGTAACACACACGACCCACAAAAAATAACTGGCATAGTCACAGACACAAAGCAGCTCTGCCACAGAGCTGGTGGCATGAATGCGCGCGCGCACACACACACACACACAGTTTGGGGCAAGGGGGCATGAATGCACACACACACGCGCTCAGCCACAGAGCTGGGCGCATGGGGACATGAATGCGCATGCACACACACGCACACACACTGGGGGCAGGAGGGCATGAATGCGCGCGCACACACACACACACCGAGCTGGGGGCAGGAGGGCATGAATGCACACACACACACACACCGAGCTGGGGGCAGAGGGACATGAATGCACACACACACACCCCGAGCTGGGGGCAGGGGGACATGAATGCGCGCGCACACACACACACCGAGCTGGGGGCAGGGGGACATGAATGCGCGCGCACACACACACACACACACACACACACACACACACACACCGAACTAGGGGCAGAGGGACATGAATGCTGGGGTGGTCACCTTGGACTGCATGTCCTTGTGGGGGGACGAGGACACGGAGGCAGGGTAGCGTCGCGCCTGATTGGCTCTCTGCTCATAGAGATCCATCTGGCTGGGATTTGACAGGGTAGGCTCGCTTAAGAGGAGAGAGAGGAAGAAAGATGAATTATCAAGGTTTGAAATTTATAGTGAGGTGTGAAGACCTGTAGAAAGACAATCAACCTGTCCTTAAAGGGTCAAGAGGTCATTTGGCATGAGGGCCAAATGAACATTCATTCCATTAACATTTGACTACATTTTGTAAACATTCAATTTCGACGCCCCTGCATGTTGGCAGAGAACTACCTCCTACGATTGTTTACAAGTGTCCATCAAGACAAAACTGTTTGTAAACATTCACCTAGGTTTGAATGTACTTCTGGTGAAAACCTCAACATATTGTTACTATGAGCAAATCTTCCTGTGAGGAAAGAGGACATAAATACCTGCTGCCACTTGTGTAGAGGCTGTTCTGCGACTGGCTGCCGGGGGTTGCCATGGGTACGGTCGCCTGGGCCTCGTACTCTGGAAGAACCGGTTCTGATCCGAACTGCAGCGCTCCAAACTGCAGGTTGAGTCCCGAAATGTCAGCAGAGCCCGGCATCTCTACCGCCAAAGATGGAATCTGATGAAATCAGAACAGGTTACACTGTTAGGTTACAGGTTACAGAGTGTGCACTACGGCACCATTATACAGACCTATAAAGTGCTTTAAGATTGTTTAGTATACCCATTCATTTCAATGACCAATGGACCTTATGCACGGAAGGCTGTTTAGGCAGCTCATTTATTTCCGGTGAAGCCAGGTGTGATGTAAACACTAATTACATTAACAACAACGGTGGCTACATGGACTCTTGGGTGTTGAAACTAATGAAACAGCACATTTGGATTTGGATGTTTGGATTTCTGTGCGTGTTAAAGTTGCTATTATTGGGCAAACAAGATATTCAGTCTCGGGAGTGAACATATAAGGAGCAGAATATAACCGAAATATATGAGCTGACTAAAGCCTTCCGTGCATAAGGTCCATGCTATACTAGCTACTTTAGCCAAGGAAATGGCAAGAGTTGCATTGTGCTTCTGACAACACTAACTAGCTGAAGCTAGCCACCAGACTCCACCACCACCCCCAGTGTGAACCAACCTTAGTGGTGATGGAGGCTCTCTTCTTCTGTTGCATTGTGCTTCTGACAACACTAACTAGCTGAAGCTAGCCACCAGACTCCACCACCCCCAGTGTGAACCAACCTTAGTGGTGATGGAGGCTCTCTTCTTCTGCTGTTTGAGCTTCTGTTGCTGCTGCAGAGGCAGGGAGGCGGCAGCGTGCGGATCCCCGGCAGGGCCGGGGGACACCTGCTGGCCGTGAGCCCCCGGTTTGGGCGAGGCAGCGGAGACGGCAGGGGACGCGGACGAGGAGGGAGGCTGATGGGGCGTAGCTTTGTCCTGCATGAAGGCGTCCATCATGGAGGCAGAGGAGGAGGAGGAAGGGTAGGGCTGGCGCTTGGTGAAGGGGCTGTGCACAGACACTTCGGGGCCTGCCTTCAGATCTACACACACACACACACACACACACACACACACAGAGGAGGGGACCATTACAACAGATGCAACACACATAGCCAGAGGATGCTTATGTTCTGGACAGGACATGCTGAGCGGATTGATCTCAGCAAAAGGAATCCAAGAGAAACTGACCGCTGTGTGTGCGTAGGAGGTTTTAACGGAGTGAGAGGGGTGGGGTGTGGTGTGGGTTAGCTTAGCGGTTAGCCTACCATACTGGCCCAGAGAGCTGGAGCCTGTGTCCCAGGAGGAGGGCCCTGTGCTGGGGGGAGCCGGCTGCGAGTGCTGGGCGGCCAGCTGGGCCAGCGCCTGGGCCGTCTTGAACTGCTCCAGGAACTGGGAACCGCTGGTCGGGCCGCCACTGGCAGCCTTGGGCTCGCCGACCTCCCCGAAGCCTTTGGACAGCATGCTCACCTGCAGGGAGAGGGAGAGAAAGGGAGAGTGATGTGATGTGGGAGCATGATTATTTTCCAGAGCATGATGCCAAACTGTTAAACTAAACAATGGGGGGGGGGGCATGTGATAAGGTGACTTGAGATAAACTGTGTTTGTTTTTGCAGAAATACCTTAGAACAGATCATGCTTTCAGACTGCATACCATTTTTTTTTTTTTTTTTTTAAGTCATGTTTCAGTGGCCAGTATGACACACACACACACACACTTAATTTCTGCATTCAACCAATCCATGGGGTAGTCAACAAACACACACTAGGGGTAGTGAGCGCACACACACACACACACACACACACACACACACACACACACACACACACACACACACAGAGAGTAGTGGGCAGCCACTCCTCCAGGTGTCTGGGGAGGAGTTGGGGTTAGGTGCCTTGCTCAAGGCCACTATTTTCCTGCCGGTCAGGGATCGAACAGGCAGCCTTTTGTCCAGGAGTCCATTTCCTTAATCAGTAGACCACAGCTGCCCCTTTTAGTTTCCATGGGTACCCGTCCACACGCTAGCTTTATCTACCATGAGATATGTAAATGTGTTTGTGTGTTTACGTGTGTGCGCAGAGCTCTGGCCAGCACTGGCCACGCTGTGAAATGATTAATATCAAAGAACAGACTAGAATGGAAAATGCAGAAAGCTGGATACCTCTCCACATGCTAGCATTATCTACTGTGAAATATGTAAATGTGTACATGTGTGCATAGACGGCTGAGCAGCACTGAGCACGCTGAGAAACGATTAATAACAAAGAACTCAAGACCACAATGGAAAATGCAGAAAGACTGGGTACGTCAGTCTCCACACGCCAGTATTAAAGGTGTTATCAACGATTTCAGGCCCAAACATAAATTATCACATTCATCTAATCTTTCCTAACGATCCGCTAGCTGTCTGCCCCATAAGCAGGCCGTCTCTGTAGGCAGCCTAGGCAGAGACTTTCTAATGAGGAGACACAGCACTCAAAAAACCCTCCATAGAAAAGCATGGGGCTAGTTTGTAACGCCAATATGGTCGTTACTACACATATCACACCCCTTACTCGGCAAAACGTCGACATGTGAATACATTGAGTCAATCATGTGGTGTGATGTGAATACATTGAGCCAATCATATGGTGTGATGTGAAAACATCATGCCAATCATGTGTTGTGATCTCGCCGCTGGAGCAAGATTGGTGTCGTGAAGCCTTGCGCACACGCATTTCATCATGGATGCCCGATGAGTGCCCAAAAAGCGTTGCCATATGGCCGCCGAGTGGAGGGACTTGCCTAAAAGGACTTTAGCCTAGGCTCCGGGATCTGTACACAAAAACAATTGCTACCAACAAGGGTTGGCAACCAACTCAAAGGCAAAATAAAGTGTTTCAACCAATAACCCGACGAGATGCGCGTTTAGGAGAGTTTTAATTGCACGGGAGGGAGTAGCGAGCTAGCGCTCTGTTTTGTTTGAACATAAACAGAAGTGACGTATCCCCGCTATCGCCGATCCAACCTGTACCGTGAGATATGTAAATGTGCATAAGTAAAAGTGTTGCTGATGCGTGTGCATGCATGGAGCTCCACTGACCATGCTGTGCTGGTTGTAGGAGGAGGTGGCGGGGGGCTGGGAGAGGGGGGTGGCCTGCTTGGAGTTGCTGAAGACCAGGGACTGGGGGAGTGACGGAGGCTGCTGGGGCTCCATGGAGGCGGGGTCAGGCTCGGCGGAGGAGGAAGAGGGTGGGGTCTTACCCAGAAGCACAGCCAGGTCAATCCTACAGGAAGCCCAGAGGGACATACAGTTAGCGTTCTTCATGTTTATGATATAATGCAATTAGTTACTTTGCTAAAAAGCAATGGGGTAATACATCTCAATTCTATGGAGTGTGTGAATGTGGGTGTGTGGCAGGCTTGTGCAAAATTCCAGAATTGAATTGAAACTGGCTCTTAAATTCCAATTCAATTCTTGAATTTCACTTGCATTTCAATTGAGGTAGCAAACAGGAAGCAGAATTGCAATTCGAATTGTGCACAACCCTGGTGTGTGGTGTGTGTGGTGTGTGTACGTGTGTGTGGACACATTACACACCTCTGTCCAGCAGTGATGGTTACGTTCTCTTGAGGGAGAGGCATGGAGGCCACACTGGAGGCAGTGAATATCTTGGTCTCTGAAAGCTACAAGGACAGAGACATACGGAGATGAGACTACAGCAGCACAGCACCAACCTCCCAAAGAGTCTGAGTACATCAATCAAATCAAGCAGCGTGGACTGTATACTCTAGAAATGCATTCATGTGTATCTCTCTCTCTCTCTCTTACGTCTTCATTCCAGTCCTCTGTTCCCCATTCCTCTGTAGCAGTTCTCCACGCTCCTGTCCAGAGAACACATATACATTAAGCACACACACACACACACACACACACACACACACACACACACACACACACACACACACACACACACACACACACACACACACACACACACACACACACACACACACACACACACACACACACACACACACACACAGACAGACAGACAGACAGACAGACAGACAGACAGACAGACAGACAGACAGACAGACAGACAGACAGACAGACAGACAGACAGACAGACAGACAGACAGACAGACAGACAGACAGACAGACAGAATATACAAATCTTCATGCAGGTGCACATGTATTAGTGCTCACCAGGAGCGGAGTCAAATTTGGCCGTGACCTCCATTCCTGTGGAGGAGGAAGGGAAGAGAAGAGATGTTGTTAGAGCCTCGGCAGGGGACAGCACAGCTATCAAGGACACACTCCACAATGGAGCACTCTAGCAACAGGGCAGCACTCAGACTAACACTACTTAGTAAGGGTGGGAGACAATATCGATTGTGATATTATACGTTGTGCTGCACCATCTTTTCTCAAAAACGCTAGATTTTCTAATTAATAGCCTACATACACATTGGCACAAAGTGGCTAATGTACGATTGCATTAAAAAAGTAAACTTTTTTCACTGGGAGTATGTAAGGGCTGCAGCCTAAAAAAACAAAACAAAAACAGCAATGCATCACCATTTATTTAACTCTAACCCTGTTTTATGATGCATAGCAGATTCTTATCAGGTTTTTGCCAACTCACAGCCCTACTACTTGCTCAATATGGTTTGGGTGAGGCCTAAGGGCTGGAGGAAGGCAAGGGTTGGCCTCATGAGGGGATTTATCAAGGGCACGCTGCAGTGGAGCAGCCTAACAACAGGGCCTCAGGTACAACATGGAGGATACAAATACAGTGTCTGACCGATATAGAAGTGGTCCGAACCCGGACTAAAATACAGAAATAAATATAAAATGAAGGGAGGAGAACAAACAGATATTAACAGAAAGAAACAAAGGGATGTAGGAGAAATGAGAGACAGGGAGGAGAGAGAGAGAGAGAGAGAGAGAGAGAGAGAGAGAGAGAGAGAGAGAGAGAGAGAGAGAGAGAGAGACAGGGAGAGAGAGAGAGAGAGAGAGAGAGAGAGAGAGAGAGAGAGAGAGAGAGAGAGAGAGAGAGAGAGAGAGAGAGAGAGAGAGAGAGAGAGAGAGAGAGAGAGAGAGAGAGAGAGAGAGAGAGAGAGAGAGAGAGAGAGAGAGAGAGAGAGAGTTGTGGACCCAGTGTAGCCCGGGCTAGAGTGTGTGAAAGCAAACAAAGACAAACACATGAGCACACACACACACACAAATAAAGGATGAAGGAAAGAGGGGTGTAGGAAGCCAGAGAGGAAGAGAGGAGCGAGTGATGGGATAGAGAGATGAGGAAGAGAGGAGCAAGTGATGGGATAGAGAGATGAGGAAGAGAGGAGCGAGTGATGGGACAGAGGGATGAGGAAGAGAGGAGCGAGTGATGGGACAGAGAGAGATGACAGGAAGAGAGGAGCGAGTGATGGGGAGAGAGTGAGATGAGACACTGACTGGATCCGTCCTCCTGTTCCGTGCTGCCGGTGTTGCACCAGGTGGTCCCGCCCGCGTAGCTGTCCTCCGTGTTGGTCGGCTCAGCGTAGTCCGCAGGGTTAAAGGTCCTGCAGGGGAGGGGGCCAGGGGGGGCGGGTGGCCAACAGGAAGCGAGCGGTTAGCATAAACATGGGATAGGCCGCACATGATTGGATTAGAATAGAGTGAAATCTGTCAATCAGGAAGAGCAGTGTATGAGAATGGCAGAGTCTGGCTATATTTGGACTTGTGTTTCCCACCAGGAAGACACACAGCAGGAAGAGTAAGATAATAAAAGAGCTCGCCAACATCAGACTATTTCCAAACGCTAGGCTTTTAAAAACTTCCTGCTAAGATACCTGACTGGGCTGACTCATCAAGGTGCGATTTCCAGGCCAATTATAGAGAAGCGAGAAACACCCTTTTACCGGTAACTCGAGTCATAACGACATGGCGCAACCTTCTGACATCCCACTAACAATCTTCCCACAGCGACACGGTGCTACATGCACCCATCCAGCAGCCATCTCAGATGGAGTGAAAATGAAGTGCTACTTCAGAGTAAAGGTGTCAGGAATGGGGGGAGAGAGAGACCAGATCTAAATCAGTCAAGGCCGTGACAAGTCTACTGCTAGTGAGGAATTCCAGTACACCAGCCTGCTCAAACGCCTTGTTGAATTACTTGGTTTTTTTTTGGTTTTTTTCTTCCTTTTTCTAAATCACACATCCACCCTTTGCCATTGGGGAGGTTCTAGCACCAAGTTCCCACCTCGTGACGTGAATTTGACGGACACACCAAACAGACCAATGGGGATCCACTCACCTCTCGTCTCCTGAAAAATCATAGCTGGGGCCCTGATCAATCTGGCTTTAGAGGGAAACAACAGGAGGAGCGATTAAAAGACAGCCCACACACACACACACACACACACACAACAAGAACAAACTCAAAACAGCAGCAGTGAAGAGGTAGCCTGAAGAAGCGTCATTGTGACTTTACAGTAGAAAAAAAAAACAACAACAAACAATCAAAAATAACAGTGACAAATAATGTCAAACATGCACAGCTCTAAACCTATTGACATCACACTCCCAAAAACAAAGTGCCAATGTGCATCATACCACAACAGAAGAGAAGAGAAAAGAGGAGATGAGAGGAGAGATACAGGAGAGCACAACTGCAATGCTGGGTATGGTCATATGGTGCTAACAGACCAAAAACACAAACAAAGAAAACAAAAAACAAAAACACACATTTGTCTCCCAAGAATAATTCCTCTCTCCAACACACACGCACACTCAAAAACACACACACACACACACACACACAAACCTAAAGACCAGATTTTGATCCTCCTTTGGCATGGTAAAATCCTCCTAGCCTACATGATAAATATACTCCATGGTAATACCTAAAATACTGTCTACTAACTCCTGTCTACTATACTAAATGAATAAACTGAATGATCCTTCAGAATGCATCAAACACGATACAAAAATGGCATCTTTCCAGCAAATCCACAAATATAATTGCTATAGTTTTTCAGTCTTTAGTCGCAAATGTTTAACTTAGAGCCCTTGGGGCTATCGGAGGTTCAAGTGTGCGTTCCCGCAAAGCCCTTGGGGCTATCTGAGGTTCAAGTGTGCGTTCCCGCAAAGCCCTTGGGGTTATCTGAGGTTCAAGTGTGCGTTCCCGCAAAGCCCTTGGGGTTATCTGAGGTTCAAGTGTGCGTTCCCGCAAACTTAATTTCTCCGTGTTCCTTTCTTATCACTCACACGAGCTGCCTCAGCAGTAAATCAGACAGAACCCTCCGTGACAAACGCGACCGCCGTGCCTGCCCGCGCATTCATCCAACGCAGCAAAAAGTTCAGCCGCATAAATCAGATCGCTCTATGAGGCCTCCATGTTGGCAATTCACTTCATTAGTGAACTGGTACAGGATGCTCCCTTAGTAAACACATTAAATCACAAAGCACTCCGGCAGAGTTACGCAAGCGGCAGCTAGTGGCTCTGGAATTCAGGTACACTGCAATTACACCACACGGCCACTCTTGACCCCATCCATCTGCCAGACTATGTACGATTCTGCCGAGGTTCACTAGATGAAAAAGTTGACATTTTCATAGCAGGGGGGCAACACGCTTCTACTTGCAATTGCTGTTTTCAAGAGGAGCGTTTATTCAAATCCATTTTCTGAGTGGAATTTGTACACGGGAGACAAACCGCGGCACGGGGCTTTTTATTTACGCTGTGGATGTACGTTTGCAAACTCATACGACAGGAGAACAACACACACCTTATAAAAACAGTCATTGCTCAAGCAAAAACAAACATAAAAGCCGTTTCACTCCCAACACGATCACTCCTTAGCCTGAAGTCTGGGTCAATGCATGAGACAAAGGGAGCACAAAGTGATGTTGACCCAACTGCGATTACAGTTTAGTAGTGCAGCAGTGGCTCCTGACTTCTTGCCAAAAACGCCAGCCAGCTCATCAATCTCTACAACATGCCCATGCAGGTCAAGTCAGGCCAAAGGTCAAGGGTCAGGGATGGGCAGTCAGCCCTCTGGTGTGTACACAAGTCTAATTCACACATGGGACTTGGAGCTACTCTAGAAGGGGGGGGTGGGGGGGGGGGGGGGGGGGTGTGAACCAGGTAGTTGAGGATCTCTGGAGGGAGGAAAGCAGAGTGGACATACTTACCCCATGCCCTGCGCCGAAAATCGACCTCCTCGCCTCCCACCGGCTCCTGGACAAAAGAAAGAGAGAACACAGGCACACAAACAGGTCAGGCACTATGCGCACCATGTTATCGGCCATGATAAAGATGTTTATGTTCATGCTTATAGTTCTTATAGTCCGAAGCGACTTTAAATTACATTAATAAACAGACACTATACATGGCCTGTTATCGGCCATGAGCTCACGTCCCTTATTTGTGCAGTTAGATTATTTTCAATTATTCTATTTAATTAACTTTATTTTTAACTATGACCTGTCCATTTTGGTTTTATTTGCGTAACACACATTTGAATGAAATATGCTACATAAATAAACTTGCCTTGCGACATGGGGTGACAACCACCCCACACTACTGAATTTCAGCACTGAGGCAAAAGAGCTCATAGGCAGCTTTTGAAAAGATAGTGCAATTAAATGAGGTATGACTAGCGTCTGTGTGTGTGTGTATGTGTGTGTGTGTGTGTGAGGCGAGTAGCAAAGGGACGCACCAGGGGCCGACCCGCCTCTTCCTCTGCCGCGGCCCCTCCTGCCTCGCTCTGTGCCGCGGCCAGCTATTCCGCCCGTTTTGGTCCCATCCAGGCCATTCTCCTGGCCACGAACTGACGAGACGGGAAAAACAAACAAACAAACACACACACAAGCATACATATGAGCTGGGGGGTATTCAGTATATATATAAGTATAAGTATATATACTCTTTTGATCCTGTGAGGGAAATTTGGTCTCTGCATTTATCCCAACCCGTGAATTAGTGAAACACACTCAGCACACAGTGAACACACAGTGAGGTGAAGCACAAACTAATCCCGACGCAGTGAGCTGCCTGCTACAGCGGGGCTTGGGGAGCAATGAGGGGTTAGGTGCCTTGCTCAAGGACACTTCAGCCGTGGATGTGGGCATGGAAGGGCAGTGCTAAAGCACTAACCAGTAGGCCACGGCTGCCCCTTTCCATCAACCTCACTAATGAAGGCGACGCTTAACAGAAATAGCCTGGCTTGAACAAGCACACTTGGGGCTTCACTTGGGGCTGAAGCCGTTCCATTAACTCATGTTAGCTGGATCTCGCCTGTATTTATTCAAGCAAGGTTTAGGTCAGCTTCATGTCTGCTCGTACACAAGGTAGAAAAGTAGACCAAAACAGTAGATTGACGAAAAGAGGATGTGTCATAAAATGAAGGGAAACTAGAAGATTTCTGTTCAATTTACAAGCGACATCTACAGAATTGAACATCGAGAGAAAAAGAAAAAGATAATTGCCTGCATAAATTGGACAATAATGAAAGCATACATTTAAACAACAATGACCATGGTTTGAAATGAATTGCAAGTTTGATAGCCTTCACTCTTGAACAAAACGAGTGAATGAATAGCATAACAAAAACACTTTGGCATAGGCTATTCAAAATTATAGGCTATAGCCTACGTTCTTAGGTTAAAAGGGTTCACTCGAAATTATTGTCTAGGTGTAGGTGATAATAAAATAAAATAAATTGGGATCAACTTAACATTTTATAGTGTTTGTAAAATTTAAAGCAACACCAAAGAAGTTTTCCTCTGTCGCACGCACTATTTGTTTATCCAGCACCAGCTTTGCAAATAACAATGTCCACAGACAAGGTAGAATATGTTGCATGATTTTATGAAAGTACGATGTATTGCGACATCAGATGCAAGTCAAATTTGTAGTTTCTTATGTCTCATTCCATCGAACTACAGATCCGCTACCCGATCCGGCAAACTTACATAGTGCGGTTATAGCCGATAGAGGGCCGCGAAGCGAATGCAGAAAGTGCCGTTCACCCTGTTACGAGTTGATGAACCACTGAAACGATTTTGGAAACATTATTTTAAGGTACAAAAAACTCTTTGGTGTTGCTTTAATTATCTGAAATGCAATATCTCCCAATTTGTCATTTAAAAGGCCTGTTTAATCGATAGTTGATTTGACATTCAAGCTGTATAATTTTCATAAATTCTACGGAACTAGTGAACATATATTTCCTGTCGGGAAAACAATTAGTTGTAGGCTACAGGTGATGAGAACATGAAAAGACAGGTTGACGGAACAGTCTTTTGGGACTCGTTTTCCGACTCATGTTTTATGTTTTTTTTCCCACACAGCTTGATTAAGCTTGAAAGTTAACCTGCTACCTGGTACGGAGCAGGCTAGTTCTGTGGCATACATTCCCATAGTTACCAAGCTGGGAGTGAGTAATGGAATGGAACTCACTAAAATTAGCGAGAGTTATCAAAATAAGCCAGGTTTAGCCTTTATTGAGGTTGAGGGTACCCCTCAGATCAAGGGCAAACAGCAAGTCTTGGTTAACAATGCTAAACTATTATAAGAAAAATACATTTTTAACTATTGTAATGTTTAGATTCTGTAAGTCTTTGGCCAAAGCGTCTGCTAAGTAACCAACCCCTGTCCTGAGGGCTTTACTACAAAGCGAGGTTACTGCTTTATCCAGTTACCTTCAAGAGTAACCAACAATATCAAAAGAAGGTGTCAATGCTGACATACATGATATGTGCAATGTTCAGATATCGGTGGTTACTCCTTGAACTACCTGGATGAGCCAGTATTCTCACTTCGCAGTAGGCTATACTTCTCAGATCTTAGCTCATCTCTGGTAAGGCCGTTTTGCTTCCATTTAGCTATTGCAGACGTGTCCAATCTTGCAGTGTTAAATGTAAGTGAAGCAATTAATGGCTTTCTGTAACCTGACCTTCTCGCCTCCGATATCTGCGTTTTTCTCTGGGAGTGTTTAAAGCCGACAGGTGGAGTGGCTCTCTCCATGCCTAGGAAACGCAGAGTGACTCCATTACTTCCTGTAATTCTGCTCTGATGCTTTCTGGGCATGAGGCCATGGGTCCCGATTGCCTCAGACTACAGGTGCAGCAGGCAATGGTTTAGAGAGTGGAGCAGAGATGCTAGCAAAGGTAGCCGCAGACTAAATGGGCCATGATTAGCACCAGACAGCTGCGCAGGCGACGTCCGACACTCGATATTTACTCACAATTGTCCGTGACAAACCACCTAAGCAAAACAAAAGTGGGATGACTCAAACTACCAAGGAAAAGCGGGAATTTTTCAGAGTGAGAAAGTGAAAGTGTTTGTGATTGTGAAATCTGTGTTGATTTGCTAAGTGTGCAGTCGCCAAGTCAGGGTGAGTTAATGGTTGAAAATCAGCTGTCTCAAGTTTGGACTTTTAGTTCACATTTACACTGAGGACCCAAGAGCCTTGTGTGTAGGCATGGAAATAGTACGTAATGGGCAGTTAATAGTCAAATTAATAAAGCTGTTGGCACGGGAACACACACTAGGCCCGCCCACAAACAAACACACACACACACACACACAGACACACTCACTCTCACACACAGTCAGACAGTCACTCACTCACTCTCACACACACAGTCACTCACTCACTCTCACACACACACAGTCACTCACTCACTCTCACACACACACAGTCACTCACTCACTCTCACACACACACAGTCACTCACTCACTCTCACACACACAGTCACTCACTCACTCTCACACACACAGTCACTCACTCACTCTCACACACACAGTCACTCACTCACTCTCACACACACAGTCACTCACTCACTCTCACACACACACACACAGTCACTCACTCACTCTCACACACAGTCACTCAGTCACTCACTCACTCTCACACACAGTCACTCAGTCACTCACTCACTCACACACACACAGAGTCACTCACTCACACACACACACAGTCTCACACTCACACACACACACAGTCTCACTCACTCACACACACACACAGTCTCACTCACTCACACACACACACAGAGTCACTCACTCACACACACACACAGAGTCACTCACTCACACACACACACAGAGTCACTCACTCTCACACACACACAGAGTCACTCACTCACACACAGAGTCACTCACTCACACACAGAGTCACTCACTCACACACAGAGTCACTCACTCACACACAGAGTCACTCACTCACACACAGAGTCACTCACTCACACACAGAGTCACTCACTCACACACAGAGTCACTCACTCACACACAGAGTCACTCACTCACACACAGAGTCACTCACTCACACACAGAGTCACTCACTCACACACAGTGTCACTCACACACACACAGTGTCACTCACTCACACACAGAGTCACTCACTCACACACAGTGTCACTCACACACACACAGTGTCACTCACACACACACAGTGTCACTCACTCACACACAGAGTCACTCACTCACACACACACACAGAGTCACTCACTCACACACACACACACAGAGTCACTTACTCTCACACACACACACACAGTCACACACACAGTCTCACACACACACAGTCTCACACACACACACAGTCTCACACACACAGTCACACACACACAGTCACACACACACAGTCACACACACACAGTCACACACACACAGTCACACACACACACACACTCAGTCACTCACACTCTCGTCCACGGCTGGCCCCTCGGCCCCTGCGTGGTGCTCCTCCGCGACGGCGGGCCACGTCCCGCTCTCCTCCCCTGTCGCGGTTCTCTTTCCCTTCGTCTCCAGCCTCCGTCTGGCTGCTCTCTTTCTGGCCCGACACGCTCTTCTTCTTGCCCACCATCTCCCAAGAGTCCTGAAGACACGCCATGAGCAAAACATTTACACTTACTCCAATGATTATTTCCAGTGTTCATTACAAGTTATGATGCAGAGGACACCGTACCTAGCAATTAATAATACTACATCAAGCGCTTCTTATGCGTTGTGGTTTGTGTAATATTGTTTTATTTCCATTAGGCTGTTGATTAATTTGAGATTGTTGTTTATTATTGATATTATCCTTAATGTACTCTTATCGTGTTATTGCTTTTATATTATTGATTGAATGGACATTATTGTTTATTATTGCTTTTTTCCCCCCCTCATTTTTCATTGTTTATTTCATTAGGCTATTGGTTGAATTGACCTTGTTGTTTATTATTGCTATTCTCCTTATTATAGTTTGACCAACATTTTAATCTGTTCCCTGTTATATTTGAGCATTATATTGTTTTGTATTTGTATGTCGCTTTGGACAAAAGCGTATCCATAACCATAACATCAATCATTACTATTCCTTTCATCCTCTATAATCAATATTAGAGGTTGGGAGTGCAAAGGTTTACAGTAGCAGGCAAAGTGTAGTTGAAGGAAGTGGTGGAAGAAGGTGGAAGATATGGTGGAATATAGGGGGAGTATGTGTGTGTGTGTTTATGTGCATGTGGGTTTGTATGAGTGAGGAGCAATACGGGGGCTAGTGTGTGTGTGTGTGTTTAATGTAGGTGTGTGTGTGTGTGTGTTTAATGTAGGTGTATGTGTATGTGTTTAATGTAGGTGCATGTGTGTGTTTAATGTAGGTGCATGTGTATGTGTGTGTGTGTGTGTTTAATGTAGGTGCATGTGTATGTGTGTGTTTAATGTAGGTGCATGTGTATGTGTGTGTGTGTGTGTTTAATGTAGGTGCATGTGTATGTGTGTGTGTGTGTTTAATGTAGGTGCATGTGTATGTGTGTGTGTGTTTATGTGCATGTGGGTTTGTATGAGTGAGGAGCAATACGGGGGCTAGTGTATGTGTGTATGTGTGTGTTTAATGTAGGTGCATGTGTGTGTGTGTGTGTGTGTGTGTGTGTGTGTGTGTGTGTGTGTGTGTGTGCGCGCGTGTTTAATGTAGGTGCATGTTATGAGTGTCGGGATGTTACAAGTGTTACAGAGGTGCCCTTCAAGGAGTTTCTTCAAGATAAGGTAAAAGATTTACCAACAAAGAATCTTTATAATTTCAAATCAACTTGCCACGAGCCACAGTGTTTGTAGAAAGTTGTGGTGATGAGTACAATGGTGACAAAATAGATTGCAAACTGTTGGGCAACAAGTCCAATTTTCCACTAACTTTGAACAGAGTATGACGTTTCAAATGTCAAGGAAAAAGACGACTTCTTAAAAGACTATTTTTAAGAATATTTTGCTTCATTATATGTAGGTTCTCTCTGCCTATACACAGACATTTGTGCGACTGTTTTGAGTTTATATTCTTAACAGGTTTAGAGTTGATCCCACTTATCATGGCGTACCTGATATATTATGACGCCATCAGTTGTCAAGACTACTTTAAGTAGTTTGTTTTTATCTGGCAACAGGATCAAAGTTCAAACTATGAGTCAAAAGAGAATAATTTTTTGCGCTCAGTGACAATTGTTAAAAATAACAAAGGCGTGTGTTTGAGACAGGCAAAGGCAAAAAAAAAAAAAAATTGTCAGTGACAAAGTCATTCTGCAGACAATAAAACCTTAAACTTTCCTTGTGGCCTTAGCGTACTCTTACCGTGTCCGGGTTTCCTTCAAGCAGTACGTTGATCGCTCTGTTGACATCTCCATTGCAGTCGTGCAGCGCAATCATGGATTCATCCTGGTCCTTGCCTGTGATGTCAATCAGCTGAAGGGGCACAGACAGACAGACACCCCAAATCAGCCACTGTCGTAAGCCAATGGTGAGCTAATGGCCACTATTCCATCTTCAAGATAAATTCAATTACATTTTTATTCATATCTAGAGCCATAACATTAAATATGTCTCAAGGCGTTTTATAGCACCCCGCTTGATCTATAGCTTGAAAATCTTCACAATGTCTCCTAATCCAGCCGAAGTCATTTGGGAAGACCCAGAGCGCGGGTGCCTCTCATTCTACTGGGGTTCATTAAATCAGTCAAACATCCACTGGCTGAACCTAAAAAAACATCTCCGCCCATTACTTTGCCAAGATGGTCCATATTAATCTTGAACTCCCATCATTAAGCGTGCTAGCTCATCCATCCATCCATCCTCATCATCTCCGCTCCAAACCAGCCCAGCTCCAGCCAGCCATCTCTCTTTCAGTCTGCCCAGAAAGACCAAAGAACAGTCAAGGCAGGAAGAGAATACCAGGGAGCTCGACCGACAGCTCCACGGCCTGACGGAGACATTTAAAACTCCAGCCGCTCAATTAAACTGATAATTGGCCCGGTGCTCTTTCTATTCTCCAGTGCTCGCCGCAGCAAACCGTCTGGGCCATTATACTGGCGTCTCTGTGCAGTTGCGTAACACAAAAGCTACACAGCACTGGTCTTCGGCTGCTGAGCGGATGTGAATGCGGATGTCCAAACAAAAACTGTCTTTGCTAAAAAAAAATAAATAAAAAAAATAACATTTTTTTTTTTTTTTTTTAAACGGGTAACGAAATGACCATACATTCTAAATAGGGCTGGGACAACGCGTCGACGTAATCGATGACGTCGACGCAAAAAATACGTCGACGCAAAATATGAGCGTCGATTCGTCAAGCATAACGTGTGCTGCTAAATATTTTTAATTTTACACCTTCTTTGTTTTCCATACGTTGACTAATCTGTGGTTGCAATGCAATTTCCCATTGCCAACCAACTAAGTTGTTAACAGGTTAGCAACTATGGTTTTGGGAAACGCACCCCTGATGTATTCTCTGTTCACTTCAGCCCATCCTCACACCCATCCCTCCACCTTGCAAAATAACCACTCATAGACACCATTCTATATTGGAAAACGAGTGTGCTATCAAACCAAAGATTCTATAGTTAACTAAGATGAATCATAAGATGATTCACCAATGGAACGAAATGCCACTAGTTCCGGACTCCTAAATAGGCAATAATAACATATACATATAATTTTGTATACTATTTTACAGTCATTGTTTGTGTGTGATGCCAATGAAACACTCTTTCGGACACGGAATGAATAATTTCATTTTGCCCCGTTAACCGAGCTAGCTAACGTTAGCACAGTAAACGGAAAGTGAATGGGAATGTTCGCTAGCTAGCTAGCAGCTATGAACTTTGGTTAAACTTATATATTGTTGCAAACAAACCTGAAATAACATATGTTCAGCAACTTTGTGGTAGTCTACTAGTTCTAGCAAAAATATGTTAGGTTAGTTTATCAACCATCTCTGAGTCTAGAGATCTAGAACAGGTGGCTGTGCACCAGAGCTTTGAGGAGACAGTGACAGATCACAAAACAAAGCTATTTTTGTCTTTATTTGTTTCGTTGGAAAATACAAATTTCAATGTCGGAATGTTAGGGAGACATGTGGCTTCTAGAAAATGGGTTCAAAACTTACATCGCTGAATGTAGGGCTAAGGGATCGGTCATATTCCGTGAAAATGTTCATTTCTCCCATAGGAATACATAGACACTGGACCTCCTGCTAGACTCCTAAATGGGCGTGACAGTTTCGAACCCCACGTCCCAACGTGCCAGAATTTACCCTCTTATGACTCGTCTCGCTTTATCAACCGTCTCTGATCAAACCGTTCACTTTTAATCGCTGGAGGGATTGCAGGAGTAGCCGGAGACCTGTAGGTCTGGTATGCAGTTATAAGCAGCACAGATTGAGTAGTTAAATGTGATAAAAACAAACAGGATACGTATGTGATACATGGTCAGATTTGCAACCTACTTCACTGTGCCTACGACAGCAGCACAGAACTACTCAGAGGGCACGTCAAAAGAGCAGCTGCGCCCTACTGGTTAGCGCTTCGGACTTGTAACCGGAGGGTTGCTGGTTCGAACCCCGAGTGCCCTTGAGCAAGGCACCTAACCCCTCACTGCTCCCCGAGCGCCACTGTTGATGCAGGCAGCTCACTGCGCCGGGATTAGTGTGTGCTTCACCTCACTGTGTGCTGAGTGTGTTTCACTAATTCACGGATTGGGATAAATGCAGAGACCAAATTTCCCTCACGAGATCAAAAGAGTATATATACTTACTTATACATCAAAAGTTCCAAACGTTGGAGGAAGTCAGTTTAAAAATGATGCTTTGTAAATAGTAAAAAAAGGATATAAATCTCTCCCACCCTCACTAAGTACACTACTTTAAAAGGCAGCAGAACTATCATAGTAGAGCTGTGAAGTAGAAGTAGATCTTTGTGGTGTATTGGCACAGCAATAGCATCGTCGCCTAAAAAACGGTTAACCTGGCGTCGATTCCTGAACCAGATGCTGCTAGTTCTATCGCTTAGGATAAAAAGCGCCTGCTAGATCAGCTCACTTCACTTTCTTTGTAGGTCAAGCCTGGTTGTCTATCTTGAAGATGACAGTTCAATTCTGTGACACAGCTATCCCAGGCTTGACTGCATTCTTGAAAACATCTTATTCTTAAGGAACACAAAGGCTTTTCAGATAGAAACATGTGGAGTTGCCATCTGAAATAACCCACAGACCCCATTTTATGTACAAATCGAAATCCCCATTGTGAAAGCCCATTACTAAATTGCTGAGGTAATTCATAGCTTACTGATTCTGGGCTTTTAAGACAAAAGCAAAAGAGCCTAAGTGTCTCCATCTTACCTGTTTGACCTTTTCCTCAAAATCAGCATCATTGTGGTGCGAGATCATCTGCGCGAGTCGGATCTGCTCAGCAGTGGCCTACAGAGACAAAACAAGCACCGCTTAGAACCGCAGATTCAGAACTACAGACGAGAACATCAAAGAACCGTGAAGGGCCCAGGTACGTGAAATTGACAGTGAGCAGACACCTGAATTGCGACAGAGCACACAGGAGAACAAAGATGAAGGTTCTGGGCACAGAGAAAGAGGGAGAAGGAAAGAAACTGAACTGCACTGGGCGGCAACCTGGAGGTCTGCACTGCATTCATACCGACAACAGCAATGATTTTGGCTATTTTGCCTTTCCTAAAAATATCCGTCCTTAGTAACTGCAGCTCGTTTCTGAAGTAGCCTACATTGTCGGTCAAAGGACACAGCGTCGCAAATGACTAAAAGAACTACAGTGGTCTGTGAGTTGCATTTCCTTTACCCCTGACATGCTGCAGCCATGCAAAAAGGATGTCACCAGCTTTATCTCAGCATGTACAAAGTGTGTCCATGCTTACATTTGCCCCCTGAGACCTTTTGGAGGACCTGAAAAAGCATGTCAGAGAAGACACTTTCCTTTGAAATACTGAACGGGAGATCAACTTGGGACACTAACTATAAACATCTTGCCTGCAGAGCTCTGCACTTGACATCAACAATAATCTGCACTCAATACTCACACTTCCTCACTCGCACACACCCACCCATTAAGACCACTTAACAAAGCTCACAGACACATCTCATTCCTAATCATTTCACAATCTCCTTCTCAGATTGCAAAAGGGGTCAGAAAAAACACTGAAAAAGCAAGAGAGATTTTCCTATTATGAATGGCATGGTGTCAGAAGGGCGGTACCTGAGGCCTCTGCTTGTGCTGTGATTGGTTCTGTGTCTGTCCTTGTGTCTGCTCCCAGTTGCTCCGGGCTCGGCTTCCACCCACCGAAGTCATCATTTACAGTATATACAAATAACAGTATTTACAAAGGAATAACACCTGCAGAGAATAAATAAATAAATAAACAAACCAAGATTAGGAGTAATCCGGGCAATAGTCAGGATTTTGTTTGCATGCCAAAATGGTTCTAACAATAGTATGCACCATTAACATGGAAGCTATGTATTTTCTACAAATAATGTGTAACGCGCTTGTAGATATGTGCATTCAGCGTAAATATATCAGTCATTGGCCACCATTTACAATGACCAAGGCGATGCCATCTTGCATAAATAGCCAACCAAGAATCACATGGCCGATCTGCTCCCAACTGTACATCACTTGATAAAAGCTGGCAATGGTTGCTATTTTTACGAGGTCGATAGGGAAAAGTATTACTACCATGCACAGAGACGTCGACTTAAACACCAACGAATATAAGAAAACCGATGCCGAAGTTAAACCAGGTTAAGCCTCACTTCCGCCCACTGCTTGTTGTTAGCGAGCATGTGCTAGCAGCGCGGAAGAGCGAGACCATACGATCTGATATTTCCTCCTCACGTCAACAAAACCAGATGAAGAGATGCGTGGCGTCGTGTTATCCAATGGCATTCACTCATACGGTATGTCTTGTCTGTGAAATATCTTGACAAGACCGTGCAAAGCACATAGCTAGTTGTATTCGAGAGGAGGAAATTCGACGCAGCCATGGAGTCGCCCTCGTTTTTACGCCCCTGGTCAAGTGTAAAAGCCCCCATTTGCTATCGCGGTTCAGCAACACGCGGGTTAACCGCGGGAACAACTTGGAAAGATGGACGCTGTGATAACGGAGTGCTACCTAGCTACACACACAACACAAACCTGGTTAATATGGATTAACGTGTCAGTGGCGAATGGCAAGCAACAAAATCAAATTTTCCCCGTGGGCCTACCTGGCCTTGTGAACTTTAAACACCACGGCCCAAATAACTGTAGCAACCTAATTAGATTTCACTAACTAGCTAATAGCCAAATAATGTTAGAGCTTTAACGATAAAGTGTGCATGAACATATAACGATAGACTGATATCACAGACATCCATATATGAACCTAGCATATATATATATATATATATATATATATATACACACACAGCATTTATGTAACACCGACCTTAAGAATTAATGTCACCAAACTAAATGGCTAACAACATTATCAGGTTATCCGAGGCCCTTTCGCTAAACTCAGCATTTGTTGATACTTAACTAGGCTACCACGTTAATGTTACATCTAACAGGATGTTAGCTGAATTTACATCAAGAAGGTTCAGTACTCGACTAACGTTAGCTTGCGCAGCCATTACATTTTATTTCACAGGGTGCTCTCGTTAATACGTTAACGTTAGCTAATGTTAGACTACCTTTACAGCTAAACAATGTGATATAACGACAGTCATTTGAACGCTCGTCTTATTGCAGCAGAGCTGCTGCCAATTGAAGATTGCCGTGACATTTTCCAGTTAAACTAACGTTAACTATGATAACGTTACTGCTAGCTAACTCTAACAAAGTTAGCAATAAAGCCCGTCACCTTAACATCAGCCGTGTAGTTGCCCAGCCATCTATCTTAACACGACAGGTAATTTAACGTCAAGGGTTTATAACTTCAATTCCAGATTGAGATTAAAGAGACGATCGAGATGTGTGGGCCAAGGGGTCGCATAATGCAATATAACTTACCTACTGTGATGTTGTCACTATTATGTAATGCTAAAATTTGAGATCCCTGTGCTACCTTGCTCGCTAGTATGGTATGTTAGCCAGCTACCATTGAGAGTCGTTTGTCGTCGCATCAGCCTCATGGCCGAGATAGCTTGGCATACTCAGATCACCAACGTAAGCTAGCTGGCTACTTAGCCATCACTCCCACGCTAGTTCCTTTGAAGTTGACCACTACACTAATCAAAAAATGGCACGACCTAAAACAAAGCTACTGTAATACAATAGCCATTGGCGTGATAAAATAACGTTAGCCAACAACCCATGACAAGGTTTTTTAGTCAACGTTCTGCGTCCAAGATCAGAATGTACCCATCCATGTGAACGTAACACTCCGTACACTGACAAACTTGATTCCGAGGCTTCATTGAGGCCTTAGGCCCTAAATAATGAAAATAAATAACAAGCAGTATACTGACCAGAAACCCGGCTGGATGAAATTTCTAATGCCTTTACAACTGACCAAGCGGTCTAAAGATTGACCTCCTAGTCAGATATGAACAAAATCAAAATCCTCTAATCTCAACTTGATACACCTAGCCGATGATAAGGCCGAACCGACTCGCGCAGACAATAAGCGAGACTCGGAATTTACCTGTTTCTGTTCCACACTGACAACCTAAAGCGTCGTGTCACGTGGTTAACAGAACGCACTGCAGCCTTCAGGAAGCGGACCCTGACCACGTGATACCTACCAAAACGATCAGATCGATTGACAGGTGGGCGCATTCACACAGTAGAGGATACTATCTGCATTCGCTACTGTACTATAATCTCCCACTAGTATCAAGTAATATAGATATGTAATTAGTCTACTACATGATGCAATTGAATTATAGGCCTGCATTCATTAGCCTACAAGCCAAGCCATGTCATAATCCCCTATCGAAAATAGGCTATTCTAATTTTATTTACATCTTTATACCGTCTATAATCTATTTTTATCATGTTTTGTGTGTGGGTTTTGCTATCACAATTTAATAGTCTCAAGTTGACCACAAGATGGCAGTAGCTACGTTTGCTTTAGGCCTAACCTACGCTAGGCCTACAATATGCTTGATTTTATGGCAAGCCATTTTAACATTTACCCGCTAGACTGGATATGTATTGCAGATATCTGTAATTCAGTTTTGCCTAGTCAAAACGAACATTTTAGATATTCGCAATTTAATTCTTCCTATCCATAATTGTAATTTCAGATATCCACAAAGACATTCTTCCTAGGACAAATTACGCTACATTTGCCATTCATTTCTATGGGGTTTATCATTACGGATATCTACAATTCAGTTGCAGATATCCACTATGTGAATTATGGATATCTGCAATTGAATTGTAGATATCTGTAATTCCAGTTAGAGATATCTACAATTTGATTCTGACTAGTCATAACTCCAGTTGAAGATATCTTTAATTCACCTCAATTCAAGATATCTACATGTTCCTTTTCAGATATCTTGAATTAAGTTTTGACTAGGCGAAATGACATTGTATATATCTGTAAATGGAATTATGACTAGTCAAAATTATGTTGTAGATATCTCAAACTGGAGTTAGGGATAGTCATAATTTGATTGTAGATATCTATTATCAAGTTATATATCTTGAATGAGTTTTGATTAGAGATATCTGAAATTATATCTATAACTTTCATTCTGCCTAGTCAAAATGTAATTATAGATATCTTGAATTAGAGTTTTGACTAGGCGAAATGACGTTAGAGATATCTGTATTGCTTGATATGTTAATTCCAGATAGTCAAACTTAGCGGGTAAATGTTAAAAGCGCTTGCCATATGATTTTTAACCTTTACGAAGCCATTTTGATGGTAAACGAACAGCCAAGCAACTTGAAGAATAACTGCCCGAAGACATCTTGCAAGAATTGTGAAATATTACCTTGTCAGTAGATAGTTAAGAACAGAATTATTATGGCAAAATGGCAAATATTGATTTAATGTTGATTTTCTCTTGACCAATATGTTTGTTCTGACTGAAAATGGCACTGCCACATGCCAAAAGGTTGCAAGACAATGTGGTAGAAACATGGAATCAGAAAAAGAAGCGTTTTTATCTTTTTAATTTTTTTATGAAAAATTGTGTCCAAAATTATTCATACCCTTTTTAAATAATCAATGGAAACATCTTTATTTGCCATCACAGCTCTCAAAATGGTTCTTATAATACCTACCAAGCCTCTCGTTTCCACAATGATTCTAGACTGCATTGTTTTAGCAGCAAACCTTTTTATGGATTGAGGTCTGGAGTGGACTCGGGCTGGGGCACTCTAAAATGTTGATATAGTTCTCTGTTAACTATATCATGCCTTGTTAGGCTGTATGTTTTGGATCATTGGGTAGCTTAATGGTCCAATGCCACTTATTGGGGCAGGTCTCTCGGCAGACTGCCTGATCTTTTACTCCAAAAATCTTAATGTAGCACTTTGTTGTAGTGTTACCATTTGCTTTATAAAGGTCCTGAAATACCTGAACCTGCATAGTAGGCCTATACCTTTAATGACTTTGAATATATGAATATTGATCTTCTATAACATAAAAGCAATGCACTTGCATTTCAGATTTTCATTGTCCTTTTGGCATATCCTTCAAAAGGAATAGCATGGGGAACTTAATTACATGATGCACATAACATTTAAGACACAATATTCATTGACAGCATCAGGCCTTTTTCAATGGATTTTATTTCCTTCAGGGTGGAAGCAAAGTTAACACCACAAGAAAGGCAAAGATAAAAAGTAAATAATAAAAAAACAAAACATTATAACTGTACAACATTTTTTCACAGTAGGTAATGCGGGACCAGCTACAGAGCTGCATTTTAATACAACAATAAATAACTTATGTAATTTCTACAGCTGCAGGCACTATTTGTATATCTAGTAAATGATTCCCCAACACAGCATATAGATGAATAATCTCTGTAAGATAGCCCTGTGTCATGACATGATATTAACATGGTAACAGGACACTGAAGAAAAAAAGGACACCATTGTTGAAATAATGTATTTTCTAAACAGGAAAGCCTATCTCTAGATCCCCCATAGTCTCGTATTTCACAAAAGGATATGGTGTCGTTAAAACCCCCTCCTAAAAATCTCTTACTAAAATCTCCTCCTTCTAAAATACTAACCAAAAAGAATTCATGAATAAAGCAAGGAAAAAAAGATTATTAATGTTCAGACAATTTCATCTATCTATAGATCTACATTTAAACTACAGCTCATGCAATCAAAAGCCTATCATGACTAACTATACATTGTGACCTTCTCTAGCTGCTGTTTAGTCACCAGATCTAAATAACTGCTTAATGAGCCTCTTTGTCATGCATATAGGTCTTTACTCTGGGGAAAACCTGGAGCCCATGAAACTCGGGTGCCAGAATGGAACTAACCATTGACCTGGGAGGCGAAACCTTTGTGAATTGAGGGTTTATAATGTTTGGGTTCAATCATTGTCTCCCCTGGGAGGAGACATTAACCTTGGAGCATCATGAGCATCATGAGCTCATCCACAAGTTTTCATGGACCTTGCAATCAGGCCAGAGACCAGCTCTGAAATGGTTGTGTGTGTGATTGTGTGTGTGCACGGGTGTGTCCCCCTTCTATCATGTTATCAGATGTAGTATCCAACTCTCTACTTCAAATATTAGGCTGAGAACACTCTTATTGTGTTGGTTAATGTGTTATTTTTTCCTGTCCCATTATACCAAGGCATCTTCACTGCCTTCGAAGTGACACTTCTCTTTCCAGTTCTAATCACAGTTGTGGATGTAACCCTTTAGTATATATATATATATATATATATATATATATATATATGACAGTTTGTTTCAAGAAAACAATAGCGGCTACTTTGCGGCAGATATGCTGATAAGATACGCTTGATTGGCAGGTCAGAAGAGCGCATCAATGCTTTTTGGGCCTTTGCTCAGGACTTGATCTCGATGACTTTGATGAAAGGCAGGGACTTGTTGGTGTGACTGGTAGGCGTGAGGGGTTTGCTGAAAGGAAATACAGTAGAGGACATGAGGAACAAGTGGGTATGGAAGTGTAAGTGTAGATTTGGTTCTTTAATGTGATCTCTGCATTCTGAAATTGAATTGAAACTAACTGTAAAGGGTTCCTCAAGGGAGAAAATAAATCTTCTCTCTCTTTGTCTCTCTTCTCTCTCTCTCAATGTTCTTTTGGTCACATTTAGATTTTACTTTGCACTGTGTCTGAACTTGTGCCTGTTTGCCTTGCTCCCCTGTGCAGTTGCCAGGCAACAAAATAAAATGGCTGCCCGAGTAAGATGGCTGCCTCTGTTTGTAGTTAAAAACAGTTAGTTCCCAGGTCTCTTGTCTCTCTCACATCAGTTATTGACACTTATCACCAAGGCGTGATAGCTTGGCCACCCAACCATAATTCCTTGTATACACAAGTATACTTGGCCTTTAAACCTGATTTACATTTGACTGATTTACATGTAAGATGTCCCTGTTGTGTAAGCCTACTGTGTTTTGGTATGCTGTTTTAACTGTAGGCTACCTATAGACCACCTGCGGACTCTGCAGAGATGTTTGCTGCTGCGGCTTCTGGTCTCCCAGCAAGAAGTCCATCTGATCGTGCATCTCACGGTTCTGTAATAAAGACATAAAGAAGAGGGGAGATATGAGGAAAAGATTGCAAACACATATACACAATAGCTATCATTATGTATGTATGCACACACACACACACACACACACACACACACACACACACACACACACACAGACACACACACACACACACACACACACACACACACACACACACACACACACACACAAAGCGGAGAGCTGAACAGACCTCTGCCTCCAGGAAGGCCACTTTCTCCTCCAGGTCTCTAATGTGGCGATCTCTCTCCTGGATCACAGTCCTGGAGTTTTGCAGCTGTAAATACAGACACATCACACCAGTTATTACATCCATATACAATTAACACACACACACACACACATTTGTATGCCCATACTCAGATACATACGGATGCAAGCAATCACACAAACAAAATGGGCACACATATACACAAACAACTGCATAGAGACCACATGGAACCAGCACAGACTGCCTAATGGAAATGTATAAAGCCCCCCCTGCAGATGTCATGATAAGTGGCCACGAGGGAGGAATGAGAGGAGTTTTTTAATCATTTATTCATGTGTGGCTTTACACCACTCATCTCTGCTCTGCTCTGTGACACACCCCCTCACAAGCCAGCAAGTCCCAGCACGCCACAACTGCACTCTCTGTCTCTCTCACTCTCTCTCACACACACACACACACACACTCTCTCTCTCTCTCTCTCTCTCTCTCTCTCTCCATCCTTCTGTCACACATGCTTTCAACTTTCTCGCTCTCTCTCTCTTTCTCTCTTTCTCTCACACATACACACACACACACACACACAAATACTGTACACACACAAATACAATGACAAAGCTCTTGCTTTGTATTATGTTTTACTGAAATAAGTTTTGCTACATTTAATTACACAGTGTAAAAAAATTGTGACATACTATATAGTATCATACATACTATCATAAACACAATTTGTCCTGAGGTGCGATTTTGTGTGTGTGTCTGTTTGTGAGGGTCTGTGTGTAGTGTGTGTGTGTGTATAGTGTCTATCTATGTGCATTAACATATGTATATTCTAACCTGTTCAATCATGTGTCTGACTTTCCTCTGTTGGCTCTTGAGCATGTCGTCTAGATGGTGGAGTTTCTCTTTGAGCACGGCCAGTTCCTTCTCCAGCTGCTCCGACCTGACAAAGAACAACATGTGTCCGTTACCTTGGTAACCACACCCACTCCCTGTGACCCAACGCTGTGCATAATCCGCTGCTTTGATGGAGCCATTTAAAGGATATTACACTGTTTTTCTCTGGAATAAACAACATAAACAGAACATAGCATGCAATGGACAAGGTGTGCATCAATAAAGTGGATTTGGGATATGATACAGTGGATAGCATTACTGGCTTTTCTTGCTCTGTGGGAATGGAATGATGGCTTTGGAACTAGAATAACAGAGTAGGATGCCAGAGCAGCATCACTGTGCACCACCACTAAAATGGAAAAAAGTATATATATATATACAAATATACATATAAACAAATTATCCATCCAAGTGAGTGTATCCATGGTGACAGGACGCTCACCTCTGCTGCTCCTTCTGTCCCCCTTCCTTCTGCATTTTCAGCTCCTTCAGCTCAGCCTCTCTGGCGGCCATCTTGTCGCACAGGGCGCTGCTCTCCTCCTCCATGGCTCCCAGCAGCTTCTGCAGCTCCTGCACCTGTTGTCCGCGGGTCTCGGCCTCGGCCTTGGCCTCTTGCACCTGCTCAGCCTGCTCCTCTGCACGCTGGCGCCATGTCTCGATGCTCGCCTGAAGGGGGCACCATCACATACATATTGCAGTGAAAAAGGGCTCACAAGCTGAAAGACCAGACAGTGGTGTAGGTCTTTGTGTTTGTAAACAGTCATTTGTGTGTGTGTGTGTGTGTGTGAGCAGCTCTACAAGTCTTCTACCATGTTAATGATTCTTTGATGTTACTGGAGAATGTGCCACTTTATAGAACTCTTATTTTGTTTATATTTTTAAATTCAATAACTATACGTCACTCATGAAATTCATATATATTTGGGCTCATATTATACATGAACATTGTCCATTACAGCCTCCATTACATGTGGTTTTTCCAGTGAGAATTAGGAACAGACTCTGGACAGCACTGGAGCATTCAGTGCAGCTTTGACCTGACATAGCCTACTTATGAGGTCACTCACATTTTTCACATTCTCATGGACTCACCACAGACCATTGCATGGGCAGAATTTCATTGTTAGAAACGTCTATGTTTGACTATGAAACATAACAGTGAAAAGAGAATATGAAAAAGACAGTGGAGAGTGAATAAGTGAAAGCAGCTCGTAGATGGATGATTGTGTGAAAAAAGGAAAGCATGAATTAAAGATTAAAGTTAATTCAGGAGAGGATTCAAAGCAGAAGCCTGCCATTATAATTATATTGTTATTATTCTATATCTTTATTATATATATATATTATACAGTGGAATGTTAAGTAAACATAACAACAGGTAAATAGGAACACTAAGTCATTAAAAACAAAGACAATATAAGACAGGCATTATGGGCTGGTGTCCTGTATATGGATAAAGCTTAGTTGTATAGACTGATTAATCCATGTTCCTAAATGTGCACTAAGGCCATTTTGATCAAATACACTTTTTTGACCAATAAAACAAAATCCCTGCGCACTCTGTGTTTTTGGATCCCAGGTGCTGGTGATACACAGGAATATCAGATTGTCACCACACATTGGTATATTATGTAATGGTATTATGAATTGTTTATTCAGAGAGAACCACACATTTCTGGTATATTATGTAATAGTAATATTATAAATTGTTTATTTAGAGAGAACCACACATTTCGCTGCAAGCTTCTTTAGGTTGGCTCTCTGACTTCGCATGACGGCCACAGGTGAAATAAGCAATTATATTGTTACATGACCTCAATCTTGTTCAATTTTTTTTCCCTAAATAAACAATTCATAATGTTACACCAGTGTGCGGTGATGATCTTTACTTTTCAATACTTTTTGTCCAATTCAGCAAAAGTAAAGGAAGGCAGGAGGAGAGCCGCAGTAAGACGGAGGTGAAAGCGGAACGTTAGTGTTTAGTGGGTCTGACCTGCAGTAAGACGGAGGTGAAAGCGGAACGTTAGTGTTTAGTGGGTCTGACCTGCAGTAAGACGGAGGTGAAAGCGGAACGTTAGTGTTTAGTGGGTCTGACCTGCAGTAAGACGAAGGTGAAAGCGGAACGTTAGTGTTTAGTGGGTCTGACCTGCAGTAAGACGAAGGTGAAAGCGGAACGTTAGTGTTTAGTGGGTCTGACCTGCAGTAAGACGAAGGTGAAAGCGGAACGTTAGTGTTTAGTGGGTCTGACCTGCAGTAAGACGAAGGTGAAAGCGGAACGTTAGTGTTTAGTGGGTCTGACCTGCAGTAAGACGAAGGTGAAAGCGGAACGTTAGTGTTTAGTGGGTCTGACCTGCAGTAAGACGAAGGTGAAAGCGGAACGTTAGTGTTTAGTGGGTCTGACCTGCAGTAAGACGAAGGTGAAAGCGGAACGTTAGTGTTTAGTGGGTCTGACCTGCAGTAAGACGAAGGTGAAAGCGGAACGTTAGTGTTTAGTGGGTCTGACCTGCAGTAAGACGGAGGTGAAAGCGGAACGTTAGTGTTTAGTGGGTCTGACCTGCAGTAAGACGGAGGTGAAAGCGGAACGTTAGTGTTTAGTGGGTCTGACCTGCAGTAAGACGAAGGTGAAAGCGGAACGTTAGTGTTTAGTGGGTCTGACCTGCAGTAAGACGGAGGTGAAAGCGGAACGTTAGTGTTTAGTGGGTCTGACCTGCAGTAAGACGAAGGTGAAAGCGGAACGTTAGTGTTTAGTGGGTCTGACCTGCAGTAAGACGGAGGTGAAAGCGGAACGTTAGTGTTTAGTGGGTCTGACCTGCAGTAAGACGGAGGTGAAAGCGGAACGTTAGTGTTTAGTGGGTCTGACCTGCAGTAAGACGGAGGTGAAAGCGGAACGTTAGTGTTTAGTGGGTCTGACCTGCAGTAAGACGGAGGTGAAAGCGGAACGTTAGTGTTTAGTGGGTCTGACCTGCAGTAAGACGGAGGTGAAAGCGGAACGTTAGTGTTTAGTGGGTCTGACCTGCAGTAAGACGGAGGTGAAAGCGGAAC
The DNA here is from genome assembly GCF_046254945.1 of Alosa pseudoharengus. NCBI lineage: Eukaryota > Metazoa > Chordata > Actinopteri > Clupeiformes > Clupeidae > Alosa > Alosa pseudoharengus. Next base: position 7,760,951 of record NW_027468685.1, read on the forward strand.
GTTAGTGTTTAGTGGGTCTGACCTGCAGTAAGACGGAGGTGAAAGCGGAACGTTAGTGTTTAGTGGGTCTGACCTGCAGTAAGACGGAGGTGAAAGCGGAACGTTAGTGTTTAGTGGGTCTGACCTGCAGTAAGACGGAGGTGAAAGCGGAACGTTAGTGTTTAGTGGGTCTGACCTGCAGTAAGACGAAGGTGAAAGCGGAACGTTAGTGTTTAGTGGGTCTGACCTGCAGTAAGACGAAGGTGAAAGCGGAACGTTAGTGTTTAGTGGGTCTGACCTGCAGTAAGACGGAGGTGAAAGCGGAACGTTAGTGTTTAGTGGGTCTGACCTGCAGTAAGACGGAGGTGAAAGCGGAACGTTAGTGTTTAGTGGGTCTGACCTGCAGTAAGACGGAGGTGAAAGCGGAACGTTAGTGTTTAGTGGGTCTGACCTGCAGTAAGACGAAGGTGAAAGCGGAACGTTAGTGTTTAGTGGGTCTGACCTGCAGTACGTCCTTCTCTTCTTGGTGGCGTTTCTCGGACTCCTGCAGCTTAGCGTACAGGCGCCTCGTCACCTCCCTCAGCCTCACACACTCATCTTCCTCATTCTCTTCCTCCTGAGACACACACACACACACACACACACACACACACACACACACACACACACACACACACACACAAACACACACACAGAGAGAGAAGAGAAAAGAATGGCAAATAAATGGATTTACTTTATAATATATTGCCATGGGAAGATTCTGCCTTTCTTTTGCAACATTAACATGTATTTCAATAGCCATGGCAATTATCTATTATAGCATAGACCTAAACTGTCCAGACTGGTTAACAACCTACACACAGTCAGTGTGAGAGATGTTGCTGAGACAAATGAGCCATCGTGTCCTGGCCTCTTGTTTACTTCTGTATCCTGGCAACCACAAGCTTGGAACGCCCATTTGTCTCCCTCTTGTGACGGTCGTCTGACCGTAAACTCAACGTTAGAGAGTGAAAGGGGCTTTAG
>NW_027468685.1:7766952-7791952 GCF_046254945.1 Alosa pseudoharengus
GTGTGTGTGTGTGTGTGTGTGTGTGTGTGTGTGAGACATGTAACTCTTACCCATTATGTTCTTTTAAAAAAAATAAAAAATACACATGAATTAAATAAAGCACAAATCAAAAGAAAGAACAGGACAGGATCCTCCCGTCAGTGTTATAGAGTGTGTTCAGGACAACGAATAAGAAGCACACTGAACAAGTACACTCTTGCTTCCAAACCTCTAAGTAGCAGGTCTGAACAGTAGCACATAAATGAGAAACTGCTGCTTTGTACTGTATTTGTCCCTGGCACAGTCTTGATGTCCTTTGAACGTCCTCATTTTAGGCAACATTTGCATAACAAATCTGAGTACTTCTCAGCATTGCCCGGCTTTCACTGGATTCTTCAAATGCACATGCAATCGAATGTGTGTGAGTGCACCTGGACATAATGTACAATACGAGAGTGCACGCACACACACACACACACACACGCAACCACATTTTTCATACCCCCACACACAGACTCACACACACACACACACACACACACACACACACACACACACACACACACACACACATTTGCATGCCAGGTGCAGTACAGGTGTTTCCTCTTCAGAGCTTTAGCAGTGTCTCCCTTTTCCTGGCCATTTTAAACCCTAAATCACACACACACATCCATACAATCACCCGTGTTGCGTGTGAGCAGAGTTCTGGTGCTGTTTTGAGAAAAGGGACTAACTACATTCCTGCCATAACTGTTGGGCTTCAGTTGTCACTTGTTCTACTACAACAGCTGTAATGTAGATAGCCATGCCACAAGAGTTTGGTAGTCCTTCATCATTAGGACCTTGATTGTCACGTCCATGTTACTTTTAAATGGTCAAAACTTGGTCAGACTGTCATATTTAAACAGCAACAGGCCAGAGAAAGGACTATGGAGGACTATTATGATCATGTTAAATGGAATCCAAACCCTGGGCAGTGACTAAGCAAACAAAAGAAATGGCTGTATGCCACCACATAAAAGAGATGGCAAAGTCCCAATGCAAATCTTAAAGGCATTCCATTCCTAACCTCAGTGCATGGCTGACGACAACGTTGTGCAAACACTCCCCCAGATCACTCAACACACACTCCAACATCTGAATAATGAATAAATGCTATGATGAATGCAAATCAACTTCAGTTACACAACTTCCAAGGAATGTTGCCACAGTTAAAGATAAGTAAATATTCTAAGGAATACAATTGAATTTCAGTTACAGGACTGACAAGGAATGTTGCCGCAGAGAATATTTTGGTAAGAAAGAAATGGAAGCAAATGGCACATCATGCTCCATCACAGTTTTGAAACCTTCTCCATACCTACCAAACATCAAAATATGGAATACAAGATCAAGTGATTTTTTTTGTAAATCTAACAAATTGGGGTAAATTGGGGGCAGCCATGGCCTACTAGTTAGCACTTCGGACTTGTAACCGGAGGGTTGCCGGTTCGAACCCCAACCAGTAGGCACGGCTGTAGTGCCCTTAAGCAACCTAACCCCTCACTGCTCCCCGAGCGCCGCTGTTGTTGCCGGCAGCTCACTGCGCCGGGATTAGTGTGTGCTGAGTGTGTTTCACTAATTCACGGATTGGGATAAATGCAGAGACCAAATTTCCCTCATGGGCTCAAAAGAGTATATATACTTATACTTACTTATACTTATACAAGAGCAGTCTTTTGACTGCAGGACAGCAGAGACCCCTACCCTGGGCCCTGTCACATGATATTATGACCGATGCCATCCTCTGCATTCTGAACCTGGATGATCATAGAGGACTGTGATATGGTGACCCTCTGCCTTATATAATAAGGCAAATGTATATAATAAGACCCTATGTCTCTTTACCTGTAACCATAACGGACTGGTAGACATCGAAACATGGCAAATATGAGTCTGTAGGACTATACATGGCATCGTTCTCAAACACAGCCAGACAAGGTATATACGGGCATGGGGCATGGAGACCCAGGGAGAAGGACAAATCCCTGGCCATCTAAGGGAAACTGTACGGAAGGAACTTAGTCACACTTCTGCCTGGCACTGCAGGAGTGGGCTGGGGGGTGGGGTGGGGTGGGTCGGGTGCGGTGATGTGGGGTTGAGTGGGCACGGGAGGCAGAGCAAGACTAAACATACCTCCAGGGGAGCATTTTAGATGGGTGTCTACTCACTGTAGCTTCTGGCAGGGGGTTATGTTACGGTTATGTTTCAGCGATTTGCTATATCCTCTTGCTACCTTGTGTAATGCTTAATGGTCAGCTGGCTGGGTAGGGAATGTTGAGGTTTCCCCTCATATGTCAGCAGACACACCCATAGGGAAGAACCCTGCAGCACCTGGCAGAGGGAAGAGTGGGCTGTCTGGGCAGGTATACTGTCGTTGCCTGAGCAGGTTTACTGCAATCATGGTGGGGGAGAGACAGGTGGGCAACAGAACAGAATACATAAGAACACCCACACACAACACACACACACAAACAACACAACACACACCCACACACCCACACACACACACTCTCTCTCACACACATACACATACATATATATGGGGGGGGGGGGGGGCATATACAGTTGTTCCATATACAATAACTGGGTGACTAGCCAAGAAGACTCACAGGCAGAGGGAAGAGTGCTCTGTCTGAGCAGGTTCTACAACCACAGATGCAGCTATAGCATGCTGGGGCAAAAAGTAGCAGTGGGGAGTTAGAGGTGCGTCAGTAGCCCCGCAAGGCTGAGCTGACCCTTTCATCCTCTTCCAGCAAATCACAGTGGAGCTGTACGCCCACTGAGGCGAGGCGGGAATGGGGCAGAAACCGGGAACGGCAATAAAAGCTTAAATGACGAGCCTACGGCAGCACAGTAAGGATCGGCTGTGTGCAGGCTTGTCCAAATGATTACATAATCGCCTGATCACAACTAGTTGATCGGAGATGGAAATTAGCACCAGCCCACAGCCGAGCGCTGGTATGATATGAACGTGGCTGGTAGATTTCAGACACGAGATACACAATGATCTACTATTGAGTGGCTGGTGAATTTGACCATTTATTTGAAAGTGGCTGATTTCTAAAACTCTAGACGTGCGTGCTCCCTGTAAGTAACGACTCAGGTGAAGTTCAGGATGTGAGTGTCCATGACTCACCTATAGGGGCCTGGGAGAGGCATGCCTTACAAGGACAGGAGAGACCAGCCCGCGTGAAGGTGTAAGGATCAACCCGCATGGCCAAGAAGACGCGATTAAGAGACCATGGGAGTGTCTGGGAAGAATGTTGTTCTTTCGGTGTGGTATTTTTTGTTATGATAGGCTCGCATATGTCACTGTTGTCCATGACAAAAACACCAGACACTGTTATCCTCAACAGTAGACATAGCAGACTCTTGAGCAAATATCTCTAATATAGGGGTATATAGTTACAAAGCCAACAATTGTGTATGCTTGTCAATTGTGTATGCTTATATCAGGCATGTTTGTGTACATAAGTATGTGTGTATGTACCGGTTTGTATGTGTGTGTGTGTGTGTGTGTGTGTGTGTGTGTGAGTGTGTGTGTGTGTATTTGTATGTGTGCACTTGTATGTGTATTTACTGTTTGTGTGCATGTGTGTTTGACTGTGCATGTTTGTTTGTACAGGAGGTAAGTGTGTGTGTGTGTGTGTGTGTGTGTGTGTGTGTGTGTGTGTGTGTGTGTGTGTGTGTGTCTGCGTATGTTGTCAGTATTGTCTCGCCCTTCTGTGCCGTGACAGAGGTGGGGGAATGAGGTCAGTGTCTGAGATTCGGTCGAGACTTGAGGACCTGGCTGTGGAATGCAGACTAATGCTTTTCAGCAGAGATAAGAGCCAAATCCAATGCCTTTCACATCTGTTCTGGGCAGACATGACGCTGACACAGAGAATCCATTCAAGCCACATGTCTTAATCAAACTCCCTTCAGACACCATTGTTCCTAACCTATGATGACGTTATGTTAAATGCCGTCTCGCGTTTGAACATATCACAGACACACATGCATACATACATATACAAAGCACAGACGCACGCATGCATGCAAAGCACACACACACACCCACACACCCACACACACACACACACACACACACACACACACACTCTACACACACAGTACTTGAAGAACAACGCTATAGCCACGCCTTGCCTTGCCATTTGAAGACACAGTGTTCTTTTCCTCAAAACACACACACACATGCAAACACACCCCTTCAACACCCATTACTCCCTCCTTGGCCTGTCACTCACACGCTCAACCCAAAGTCATTAAGGCCCATCAGAGCCAGAAATGGATGTCATAACGCGTATTGTGGTAAGAGCAGGATGGGAGCGCTACGTTCTGACATGTTAATGTGTAGCTCCATCACAGGGAACGCTGGCAAGCGTTTCAGTACATTCCTTCACTGAACACAGTCATTAACAAGCCCACGCCATGATGCTTCTCTCCTCTCTTCACTCTGTCATTAGTATCATGATTCATTCTAATTAATTCATTGTGCAAAAGTGTTTTTGTGTGAGTAAATAACATACCTGAAGCATACTATATTTCGCTCTCTGGCGGCATTTAGTCTCGATTGTGTATTGCATATTATGCATATACTTTATACATACATAATGCACTGTATGCTGTTTTATTTGAATATTATTGACAGTTAACAAGTAGGATACTCTCTCAATGAGGATTATGTAATCCATTAACTGACCTAAATCACACACAGCGGCTGATAAAACATTGCTCAAAAACAAAGAGCCAATGTGCCCTTATCAAGAGCACATTGATTTAATTGTTATTGTAAATAATATTTACAATATGATCTAATGATCTAAGATGATATTTACTAACTAAGTGACAGTGGCTAAGGAGCTGGGCTAGTAGGCAGTGGCTAAGGAGCTGTAACAGTGCCGCTAAGGCTAAGGAGCTGGGCTAGTAGGCAGTGGGAGCCTCCAAAGTTGTGGGTTGCACCGCACTTAAGGAGTTTGAGGAGAATGGCCCTTGTAATATAATTGTAAGTCGCTTGGATAAAATGCTAGATTAATACACGTAAATGTAAGCTGTGGGTTTTCCCAAACTTGCCCAAACTGCCAATTAGACATAAATTTGAATGACCTATGTAATCTAAACCTTTAATAGGAAGTTCACCATTGTCTGAGATAAACCTTCTACCTAACCGGTTTCATTTATTAACAACTGCATTTCGTTGTCTACTGTATTTTGTTGTTGTACTTTGAAGGGAATATTTTGTATTCATATTTTATGTGAACAGTTTAATGATTCAAGTCTTTATGACTTGAAGACTGTATAGTTAGTGGGTTTGATCCAGCAAGCCCACTATTGTTCTTCTTAAGTTTACTTTATTTATTTATTAGTGGGTTTGATCCAGCAAGCCCACTATTGTTCTTCTTAAGTTTACTTTATTTATTAGTGGGTTTGATCCAGCAAGCCCACTATTGTTCTTCTTAAGTTTACTTTATTTATTAGTGGGTTTGATCCAGCAAGCCCACTATTGTTCTTCTTAAGTTTACTTTATTTATTTATTAGTGGGTTTGATCCAGCAAGACCGCTGTGGGCTTGCGGAGCAAGCCCACTATTGTTCTTCTTAAGTTTACTTATATCTTCTTATTCACCCACTTTTTGGCCGAACTACTGCTCCTAGACCGTTTGAGCTATCGACGCAGTTCGAACTCCAAAAATTCAGGCCCGAACCGGTGTAACTTGCTTGTTACTTTCGTGTCGCTGGCCCTTGTCGTTTTCGCGGTATTCCCGTTTTTCTGCGTTTTTGGGCCCCATTGAAATGAATGGCGGAATGTTCAAGGATTCTAATTCGATTGTGACAATACAGCTCTAATTGTTTAAGCTTGCACCTGGCAGAGTTCTGAGCCATCTGGCAGAGCTCTAATGGGCTGGGCTGGGCTGTCTGTGTATATGAAGGTGTGTGCATGTAACTTTTGACCCGTATGTCCGATTTTCATAAATGAGGTACCGTTGGAATCCTTGGATGAGGCCGAGTTCCATGCCCCTGATCAAACCCACTCTTGCAGTTCCTCGGAACCGCAATTCTAGTTATTCCTGTTCACCCACTTTTTGGCCGAACTACTGCTCCTAGACCGTTGAGCTATCGACGCAGTTCGAACTCCAAAAATTCAGGCCCGAACCGGTGTAACTTGCTTGTTAATTTCGTGTCGCTGGCCCTTGTCGTTTTCGCAGTATTCCCGTTTTTCTGCGTTTTTTGGGCCCATTGAAATGAATGGCGGAATGTTCAGAATTCAAATTTCGATTGTGACATCACAGCTCTAATTGCTTAAGCTTGCACCTGGAAGAGTTCTAAGCCACCTGGCAGAGCTCTAATGGGCTGGGCTGGGCTGTCTGTGTATATGAAGGTGTGTGCATGTAACTTTTGACCAGTATGTCCGATTTTCATGAATGAGGTACCGTTGGAATCCTCGAATGAAGCCCAGTTCAATGCCTTGCCAGCACTAAGTGTAAAGGTAATGTTCGCGCTGTCTCATCTTTTTTTTAAAGCCAAACCATGTTCATATAGGTCATTAAAAAAATAAATAAATAAAGTATTTTCCCAATCCATTCAGCCCAGTCCTATGCCCAGCTAGCTCCATTTTAACTTAGTTATGTGAACAGTTGTATAGATTATTACATTGAGAAACACACTTTCATACAGATATTATGCACATCCACGCATCATTACTATTCATGTTTAGTTACTCATCATTGCCCGGCAAGAAGTCCACAATCAATTCAATTGTCTTGCCACGATCTGTGGAGCTTACAGACAACATTGTATTGTTATAGGTTCTGTATGCTATTTAAAGCCGACCTAACGATGAGTCCCTTTAAGACGGTGTGTTGCAATGCATTCTGGGTGCTGTGCTGTGATCCGACGGCTCGTCACCTGACCCACCAAACACAACGATGCTTGAACCAGAGCACTTGAACTAAACGTAGTAAAAATAAATAGCTACCAAGGCTCCAAATAGCAACACACTTACACCGTAGCATAATGAGGGTATCTACATGTAAACCGAAGCATTCAGAACTGTGTAAGTCTACAGGCAGTTTATTAAAAAGAAAAACAGTACCGTTCACGTCTCGTTCACACAGACGGGCGCCATCTTGAGACAACACAACTCTCTGGGATGTGGCGTAATCTCCCATGAAACCTTGTTGCCAGAACAGCAGGAAGAGGTTACAGGATAGCAGCACGAAAGATACACAGAATGCACACGGAATTTGAACGAATTTGAAGACATCGAACGAACCCTTTTTGTTTGATGGACGTCCTTATCAGTCTATGGTCTAACTTATGAACGTGTCGGGTCAACGTCAACGATAAGTAAGTTAGGCTAACGTAAACGTTAGCTATTTGCTGTTGTCATATGCTATGCTTTAGGCTACGTGATATGGCCATTTATCACACTCATTTTAGGTACTACTTTTACGAGGTCTGTAGTTCTGTCAAAATGTATCTTATCGTTGAACAGACTACATGGTTATCTTCCTTAGACTTCGTAGATGTAGTTACTACAATTTGGAAGCGAATTTCGAAGTGTAAATATGGTTTTAATGTGTAAACAGACCAACCGCGATTTTGCAATTAAGTGAATGGAGTCTTTTTAGGTAGGGCTACTAGGCTCACGAAGTCTGTAGTTCTGTCAAAATGTATCTTATCTATGAACGGACTGCATGGTTATCTTCCTTAGACTTCGTAGATGTAGTTACTACAATTTGGAAGCGAATTTCAAAGTGTAAATATGGTTTTAATGTGTAAACAGACCAACCGAGATTTTGCAATTAAGTGAATGGAGTCTTTTTAGGTAGGGCTACTAGGCTCACGAAGTCTGTAGTTCTGTCAAAATGTATCTTATCTATGAACGGACTACATGGTTATCTTCCTTAGACTTCGTAGATGTAGTTACTACAATTTGGAAGCGAAATTCGAAGTGCAAATATGGTTTAAATGTGTAAACAAGACGCCTGATGTTTAATATATGTTAATGAATGGGCACAGTATTATTGTAGTATGTAAACAGTTCATGTGTTATGTGATTTACATAAACTAGTAAACCACAGTATTGTTAAAAGCTGGTATTGTGTTTTCTGAATTCTTACATTCAGGCATTCAAATGAAATGTAATTAAATAGCATATCAATCATGCAACAATGCAAAAACAATGAAACTAGTGTAGGCCTAATTATATTTTACATTAGTAAAGCAGTACTCTGATGTGCATGCTTTCACAAACTTTTGTGATCAATCTTAGCACTTTAAACATTGACTGTTTTGAAGTGCATGTATAGCAATATAGTATAAAAATAATAATAATTGTGATGATATTACAATTTGATGGGGGGTGGGAGGAGGGGGTGGGTTCATGTAGGTGGGCCCTATGACCCCAAAGTATGCCTTGACTGGGCCTCAGGTCAAAGAAGTTTGAGAAAGGCTGATGTAGACGACAAAGCAGCAAGGAGGCGTCGTGTGATCATTTAAACAAGTTTTATGACAAGGTCGATGAGGGTGGGAAAAATCGTACATTTCTGTGCAAACTTTGCCCGCACTTCAGTCACATTGTCTTTTAAGAAAATGCAGTCCATTTTTCGGTTTCAGCAGTCAACAACCTCAGAACTGACCCTTCAGGCCTCTCAGGAGGCACTGGCCTTCTAACCTAGCGACCACCTGAGCAACCAGCATGATTGCCCTAGCAACCAGCATAGCAACCACGTTATTTATGCGTTTTAGCTTATTGGATGTTGCGTTGATGCAGATAACTTTTGATCCGTGTGCCCGATTTTCATAAATGAGGTACCGTTGGAATCCTTGGATGAGGCCGAGTTCCGTGCCCCAGATCAAACCCACTCTTGCAGTTCCTCGGAACCGCAATTCTAGTTCTTATGGTCATTTGTGATTTTGTACCCATGTGTACCCTGTGTATGTGTCTTTGGTCTGTATGCAAGCATCATTTGTTTTATCCTTGAATTCAGTGAAAGCCTTGTAGGCCTGTAGAGGCCTTTTGTTCTTCAGATAGGTGTGACATGAAGAGGCTTGGTGGGTATTATATGAACCATTTTGAGAGCTGTGGTGGTAAATAAAGATGTTTCCAGTGATTGTTTAAAAAGGGTATGAATAATTTTGAACACGCAATTTTTCATAAAAATGTTAAAAAAGATAAAAACACTTTTTTTTTATTCCATGTTTTTACCACATTGTCTTGCAACCTTTTGGCATGTGCAAGTGCCATTTTAAGTAAGAACAAACATATTGGTCAAAAGAAAAATCATCATTTGCCAGGGGTATGAATAATTTTGTTCTTAACTATATCTTTAAAAAGTCTAAAAAGTGAACATCCGAATGAACTGCTTGTCAAATTAAAAGATAGCTAGGCTATCATAAAAAAAGTTGCATTGTTTGCATGATAAAATGTAATCAGGTAATCCCCAACAATGTAACTGTAATCTGATTACACAATTTTTTTATTGTAATCTGGGCTGATTATAGTTACTTGATTTTTGTAATCTGATTACGTAATCCAGATTACATGTAATCCGTTACTACCCAACCCTGACTATCAACTTGCACAATGACAATAAAGTTGAATCTAATTTAATCTAATCTAACTGGTAATCCAATATATACTTAGTGCTTCAGTGGAAGTGTTGCATAATGATCTCCTCAATCACTCACCTTTGATGATAAGAATCTTGATGCAGTTCATAATTCACATTCCTAATTAACAGTTCAACTGAAGAAGGTGCAGTATTTTGCCAGAAATACAAAAGGACATGGCATCTGTGGCAGCATATGTTTGTTTAGAAAAACATGTTACATAACCCAATGAGGAATTTGGTGGACTGAGGAATGACTGATATCTCTGGAGGTCTGTTGCATGAACTGTTCTTCTCACATGGGTTTGATATTTAGGAACGATGCTCAACAATATTTGTTATGAGTTATGCATTACTATATTGACTTGATGGATGCTATTACAATGCCAGATGTTTCACATATCTAATTGTAAGAGTAAACAAGTGATTGTGTGTGTGTGTGTGTGTGTGTGTGTGTGTGTGTGTGTGTGTGTGTGTGTGTGTGTGTGTGTGTGTGTGTGTGTGTGTGTGCCTGCAGGGAAGACGAGATTCAATGCAACAAATTCACATTTGTAGGTAAAATAAAATCTGCCACGTGCAGCGCAGCAACACATTAAGGACATGACACAAAAAACTGAGACGGCAATTTCACTACCACGCTCACCACCATGACAGTTACACGTCCTAATCTGAAGAAATATTATTACATTACATTCAGCAGACACTGTTGTCCAAAGTGACTAACATATGTCAAATTTTACAAGGGACTACATTGTCCCAAGAGCAACTTGGGGTTAAGTGCCTTGCTCAAGGGCACAACGGTGGAAGCCGGGAATTGAACCCACAACTCTCAGGCTACTGCACACTAGCCTGACGTAGTCATACTCAATTCTAGTCAGAATTTGTAAGTTAGATGAACTTCGTCCACGACGATACCCATTACGTTGGCTTGAAAAACATCGGAGCCTAGCATGTCCCTCCACTTGTTGTTCAGCAGCCAGGATTCCGGGCTTCAAAAAAGGATCTGGCAACGACCGCTGGCTATATCCACCTCGTCGTGCAAGCCGAGTTGCATCGCCGTGATGCCCATTTCAGTTGCTTCGGCAAAAAACATCTTTATTATCAACAAATGCCTTGATCCCGTTACTCTGTTCCTCTTTTAAAATTAATTCGCTGTCGATATCTTCTAGAACAGACCTGATAGCAGAATCTACACATCTCAATTCTCCAGCGGCAGCCATCGTTGTTGTAAACGAATTCAACCCAAGCGCTCTTTGGTGACGTGGTGGATTACGTTACTGTTGAGCATCTGTCCATCATCGTATAAAGCCCGCCCTGACAATTTGATTGGCCCGCCAGTATTTGGGCGAGCATACTCGCGCCACTATTGATCAATGCCAGACCGAACTTCCCGACCTCAAACGTTGTGGGCGGGACTAAGTTCGGAATGGCACCCAGGCTAACTGCACACTAGCCCAGCTCCTTAACCACTAAACTACACTACCCCCACCCCATTATCTTTCCATACTCAATACCAAACTTTGTGCTTCACATTATGAAAGCATTTCATCTTTGAATTTGCAACCATGCCAAGACACAGCGTGATCTGATGAGCTGATGTCCAATAAGTAATATCCTGTCTCATCCATGTCATCATGCACTCTGTCACAACAGCTCGATGGTGTTTCATGCCCCCAACATCGTCTTCCAGACAGTGCTGCCACCACTGACTTAAAGGCACCTAACCCTAAACCTAACCCTAACCCTAACCCATGCCTAACCCTAGTGCTGCCTTGAAGACAACATTGGGGGGGCATAAAACATTGTGGGGGGTGGGGGGGGGGGGGGGGGGGGGGGGGGGGGGGGGCATAAAATACCAAGAAACATCACAACACAACTGACCCTTGGACCACAACAACACATTGCATTGTCGTTCATATAGCGCTTTATCAAGGCACCAAAAATGCTTTACAGTGAAAGGGGGAACCTCAACTGGAGTACCTGATGCATGGCAGCCACTATGCGCCAGAACGCACACACTAGTTTGAGTTGGAGAGTGAAGGAATACACACACACACACGCACACACACACACACACGTACAAACACACACTTATGCTCACTGCACACCAGCATGAGGTGGAGAGTGAGGGAACACACACACACACACAGGCACACATACATGCCCACTATACACCATCTTGGGATGGAGAGTGAGAGTGAAGGGTGAATCTACATTACGGACACATACTGCTCAGTTTCAGGAACTGACAGGGATATCGCATGAGGTCACTGTCAGAAGCTGTGACCTCAGGTCAGCGGCCCACTCATGCTTTGGAGCAAAGAAATGACATCACTGAGCTAAAACAACTCTCAGCCTGAATCATCCTTTCACCGCTTCACTTCCCTATTTAGCCATTCTCTCATTTTATTGGACACCTCATCTAGCCATTAATGAGGGTATATATATCCAAGAACAAAACATAGGGGGAAACTCTTTTACCATATCAGATCCTTCACTGCCTATGACAATGGATAATATACATTGAGACATAGCGATACATATCTCAGGAGCACAGGATCAGAAGATGTTCATTTTAAAGCACAGTAAGGAAAGAGTTATATGGGATGGTGGCATCTGGAATCCATGTGTCAATCAAAGCGTATCCAGGCTCTGCACCATTTCATATGACCTTGACGACGAGAGACTGAAATACTAGGACTTTATGCTCCTTTGAGATTAATCTAGAGATTAATTAGAGAGAACTCATTTCTAATGAGTTTTAATAGCTTCTAAAGTGGGGCAGAGATAAAATTCAGCAACCCTGCGAGGGAGATAACCGCCAAGTCATTTGCTGGTACGTACTGTCACAAGAACTGTGAAACATTTCAGAAGGTCGGAAAAAGATCCTACAACACACAATGCCGAATTAAATGACCATCATGAAGTAACAAACACTAGTTTGTTTTAGAGAAGATCGAACATTCCTCTCATATGTCCCCTGACACATTATGAAACACATAACCAATCATCTGGGAACACAGAAGCTTTAAGTAGTCTGAAACTAAAACAGTAGTCTCAAAACACTCTTAGCTGTAGCTTTAAGTATAGTCTGAAACTAAAACACTCTTACTTGTAGCTTTAAGTTGTCTGAAACTAAAACACTCTTACCTGTAGCTCAGGATTCACTTGACAGGCTTTTCAGCTGCACAGCAACAGGACTGAAACAAAGCTTCACAACCGTAGACACAGGCACAGGAATCCCCTAATCCGCTTTCTCTCTACTGCTCTCTCTGTCTATCTGTTTCACTCTAACACACACACACACACACACAGGCATGTGTTGTGAGCGTCAGCATTGGACCTCCCCGGTTGAGCTCACTGGTGTGTGTGTGTGTGTGTGTGTGTTTGTGAGTCAGAGAGGGAGGGGACGGGCGTGACACCCCAGCCTGAACGCACCCTCCTCCCTCTGAGGCCCAGCGGTGCCCCCTGCAGGTGACTTGCAGATCCATCGCCTCACAGAGCTGTATTTGGAGTAAACGGAATGTTACTTGGGGTTTTAAGCCCCCAATGTCGTCCTCCAGGCAGTGCTGCATGGAAGGCACTAGGGTTATGGATAAAGTTAGGGTTAGGTACCTTGAAGTCGACAGTGGGGGCTTAAAACACCAAGAATTTCCCCTTGGGGATCAATAAAGTATCTATCTATCTATCTATCTATCTATCTATCTAAACAGTGTCGAGCAAACAGAATGGCATGGCTCTGCTGGTCGTGGGAACATGCAGACAATGACAGTTTACATTCACATAGTGAACTGTGAAGCTGTGTCAAAATGTCCACCCATCCTGACAACAAACATTTTAAGCACTCAATACAACTTTGTTGCACCACTGTCAATGAAACTGAAAGTGGTCCAATACATAAATGAAACCAGTCACGCCATAAAGCATTATATTATTGAAATGACCATCATTGATATGCATCATTTCATTCAAATAGTTTGATTGTAGTGCCAGCTATTCTTGAGAAGCCAGCACCCTGGTTCACCGCTAAGCTTACTGTGGAAACAAGCTGATGCAACTCTTCTCAAAAACTATTATCCAACCGGTAGAACCCATTTAAACCTGCCTCAAGGCCATCAGTGTTAGTGTCAGAGTGGCTAGGTTGGGGCCGTGGTGAGGATGTTTATTTATTTCTATTTTGTAATATTATTTGGCTGATACTTTAATCCAAAGTGATCTACAGATGTTAATTAATTGCAAGGCCAGACTCCAGACTGGAGCCACTCAGGGTTAAGTGCCTTAATTGCTCATGGGCACAATACAGGCATCTGGGAATCAAAGTCACAACTTCTCAGGCTACTGCACGCACACCCTGCTTCTTATCCTCTCACCGCCCTGATGACACACACACACACACACACACACACACACACACACACACACACACACACACACACACACACCGGTACATACACACATACTTATGTACACAAACATGTCTGATATAGATCACATTGCGCACACATGAAAAGCATACACAATTGTTGGTCTTGTAACTACCGGTATATACCCCTTTATTAGAGATATTTGCTCAAGTGTCTGCTATGTTGTGTTGAGCATAACAGTGTCTGGTACTAGGCCTACTAGGAGTAGTGTGCACACACAGACACACACACACAGATTACTGGGTACACACACTATGGGTGCATGCACACGCTGCTTCTTAGCCACTATACTCTCACCGCCCTGATGACACACACACACACACACACACACACACACACACACACACACACACACACACTAGGTGTGCATGCACACGCTGCTTCTTAGCCACTATCCTCTCACTGCCCTGATGATGGTGGAAGATCAATAGGAGAGGCCAGGACAGAGGAGGAGGAATCATTAAGGGGTCAGGTTCACTCTCTCCACAAAGCCCCTCTGTGCCTGCAAGGGCCTGCCGGACGAGGAGCCCAAACATGAGACAGGGCCAGTCAGTCTTCTCTCTCTCTCTCTCTCTCACTCTCTCTCTCTCTCTCTCTCTCTCTCTCTCTCACTCTCTCTGGGTGGCATTGTGTTCAGCTGCAGGAATTCCAGTGTTGTGTACAGTTGGAGAACCTTTCTTTAAAGGCTGAGTGGGCTTTCGCTGTACAAACAAAATGCACTCTTAGCAGAGTGGAAAAATTGTCGTGTCAAAAGTAAAACAAGCAGAATGCAAGTTACATGCAAATATATACTGAACCCACATGACTACTTTTTGCTCTCCCTTTCTTTCATTCATTATGTCTTTCTTTCTTTCTTTCTTTCTTTCTTTCTAGCTTTCTAAATTCCTTAAGCTCTTGTTAGTGCTGGGGCTGGCAGTGAGTCTGTGTGGTATCTGTGTTGGGTTCACACGTGAATCCTCCTTTAGTGCTCCTGCATTATTAAATGACAGCATTCACAAAGTGTCAGATTCTAGGATTGGGTTTCACCGGAGTAGACAAAAGCATGTGGTCTAGATTTTGAAGGGTTAGTGTGCATGTTTGTGTGTGTGAGTGTGTGTGGGTTTTAGTGTGCATGTGTGTGTGTGTGTGTGTGAGAGTGTGTGTGTGTGTGTGTGTGTGTGTGTGTGTGTGTGTGTGTGTGTGTGTGTGTGTGTGTGTGTGTGTGTGTGTGTGTGTGTGTGTGTGTGTGTGTGTACTGTATTGATACAGGACCCAGCCTTGTGTGTATAGGGGTCTTCATGACTCAGGTTAGCATACATTGTTTTGGAGCAAAACACCTAACCACATCCCCTGAAAACAGCAACATCCCTTGCACGCAATTATACAAAAGACACACACACCCAGCAGACACACACACACACACAAACACACACACACACACACACACACACACACACACACACACACACACACACACACACACACATGTCAAAGTAGCTGTAAATTGTGATATGAAAACACCAGAGGATAAATTCCAGAGCTTGCAGACGCAGATGCTTATGGGCTGGAATGACACAAACACGTCTGTATAGAAATACACAGCACAGTTAAGATAGCACATTTCATAACAAGTCCGTATAGAAAAGAAGAAGGGTTTAGCTCTCTGCAGTTACACAGCACAGTTAAGATAGCACATTTCATAACAAGTCCGTATAGAAAAGAAGAAGGGTTTAGCTCTTTCTGCAGTTACACAGCATATTACAGTAAGATAGCACATTTCATAACAAGTCTGTATAGTAAAGAAGAATTGGGTTTAGCTCTCTGCAATTACACAGCATAGTTAACACATTTCATAACAATTACACCAGCTACAAACATATACAGTATATAAGTATAAGTATATATATATACTCATTTGATCCTGTGAGGGAAATTTGGTCTCTGCATTTATCCCAATCCGTGAATTAGTGAAACACACTCAGCACACAGTGATGTGAAGCACATACTAATCCCGGCGCAGTGAGCTGCCTGCAACAACAGAGGCGCTCGGGGAGCAGTGAGGGGTTAGGTGCCTTGCTCAAGGGCACTTCAGCCATGCCTACTGGTCGGGGTTCGAACCAGCAACCCTCCGGTAACAAGTACGAATCGCTAACCAGTAGGCCATGGCATGTTGCATGGATAGGTGAAAGCGTGGGTATGTGCTTGTGTAGGGCTACATAATGTACACGACGCACGAGAACACACACACACACACACACACACACACACACACACACACACACACACACACACACACACACACACACACACACACACACACACACACACGCACGCGTGCGTGCAGGTACAGTCAACCATTCATACAAAGTGCCAATGAATCACACACCTCAGTCTAGTCTCACACTCCTGTGCTATTTCTCAGGCCAGTTAAAATGTTCCACTCAAATTAGTCAATAAACTATGACCTCTCTACGACCTCTCTACTTCATCTCATGTCTAATCCCCACAGAGCCAAAGAGACACTGATACCACACACACAGTGACCCACTAAGCTAACAAAGACCCGGTGAGATCATTCGGATCAAAAAGCAAACTTCAACATTCATCATCATCACTGTCTGCAGCACAATGGGACAATGTCCCATTATCGCATACATACACAGACTTGCAGAGGATGTTACATGGTGGTATTTTAGGATTACCTTCTTCACCAAGTGTATGGTGTGTTACATAAGCGCTGAGGGATCCCAACCCAACTGCTGGGAGAGGATCCAAAGACAACAACTCCCAAGGAAGAGATGCTATTGGGTTAAGAGGCTGTTTGTGTTCAAGACACAACTAATGCCCTTCCATACCCTTAATTATCATGTGTGCACACACAACTATTACCCCCCTCTCCCACACACACAAAGGCAAGCACACTCACAGAGACTAACACTTTTGTTTAGATTCATCACAGACAGGCAAATCTGCTATTTTTTTTTAAAGCATAAAAATGAAATGATAAAAATAGCTATTAAACAAAAAGATGAACATCTCAAGAGTATTATTAGTGGGGTAATTTACGAGATAAAAGTTGGTTCCATTAGGCCTGCAGAAACTCATTAGTTTCTGACACCTCGACCAGGGCTCGACCAAGGGAAAACAGGTTCTGGGAGGGTGTTTGGCTCGGGGTCATGGTGCAACGGACCATAGGGTGAAATTATTTTCCCTCAGGTATGCAGAATGCTGCTGTCCTGACTTGTTAAAGACCATACCGGACGGACAGGACGGAACCTCTACAGCTCTTGGTCAGCGTTCGCCTGCAGTGACTGTATATGAGTTTATGATGTACTGTAGCCTTCTCTTATATTGTCTGGATACCTTGATATCCTTCCATGGGTCATAATTAAGATAAGTCTCGCTGAAAGCGTCTAGACTGAACTGTGATAATGCACATAAACTATATGGTAGCAGTAGCCTATAGGACATGCTAGATAGTTTATAATGCACATAAACTACCATGGTAGTATAGGACATACTAGTACTTAGTCTATAATGTGTTTATTTACCACTTGTGTGGCGGTTAATGACGATAAATAATGTAGTCAATAAACAACTTTCATCCATAATAATGATAAAGAACTTGATAAACAGGTAGACAAATAGATGAATAGATACTTTCACCAAGTGAAATTTAGACTGAATGATTACTTGTATCAGGGGTTTCAGATGTCTCGAAGAATGTCACCCTTATAAAACACTTTTTGTATTCCAGAAAAAAGTTCGACTGAGCGCAGCATTTGAATAGCAACTTCTGAATCTCTTTAACGCAAATGTTGCCGTCTCCCAAAATAGCTGAAGTAACAGAAGAGAACACAAATTGTTTTCTCAAGACACTTCAATAACACCAATTGTCAATGAATAACAGACTTCACTGATCTCGACATATGTAGGCTACAATGTAGCTTAATGAACACGTACCATCACTTCGCCCCCCTTTGCTGTCCCGTCATCATGAGAAAAGTAGTCATTCATCGCAACTCCGTTGGTCAAGGTCTTCAAATTCTATAGTATAGCCTAGTTCTTAATGTGTATTGTGTATTCCGTAAAAAGATTACATTTCTTCCACATGCATATGTCAGAGAAACTGACGACGCCACAAAATCCAGCCAGGACTGGTCTTTTCCTCGGGAGGTCTAACTGGCGTTAGCGTTATGTCCATGCGCACACCTGTACGCTAGGGTCAATTATTCACGAGACACCCACACATACCATAAGTCACTGGAGGACAACCCAGTAATGAGAGCGATTACTGCACTCACTGGTGATCAAGATCTTATATATTATGGACTATATGCTGTGGGCACTATGAAAAGTATTGCAAAGGAAAGTATTGTGCTGTACTGTATTTGAAGAAAAGTGCTTTCCCACTCGCGAAAACTCTCTCTCTCTCTCTCTCTCTCTCTCTCTCTCTCTCTCTCTGTCTCTCTGTCTGGCTGTGTGTGTCTGTGTGTTATAGTTAGCTCATTATAGTTAAGACCTATTTGAGAGTAATGATAATATTCTGCCCATCATGGGTTAGCAGGATGTTGATGTTGAGAGTTGAGGGCAGAGAAACCAGACACTCCATACAAAACTGACCAGATCTAACCAATGACTTTGAGCAGGATCGGAGTCAGGAAAAATATTACAGTAATTAGGAATAATATTTAATATAATGACATATGATTTATAATATAATATGATATAATATATGATATTATATGATATGATACGATACGATACGAGACAATATAATATAATATAATATAATATAATATAATATAATATAATATAATGTAATATCTCTTGTCACAAAGTGTGCAGGTTTATTTAGTGGGCTGTTCATGTTCATACTATTCTTGAATAATGATTTTGCGGTTTGCCATCACAAATGAGTGCAGGAGCTTGGCAGCGCACAATGCCTGGCAGGTAAAACTGTTGACCTCAGTTTTGTTCTGGCTGTTTCTGAGGGGCCGCGGATCTCACATTTCGACATTTACTAGCATCAGTATGTCATGCCAAATGCCACTGGCTAAAGCATTTAGAGTTGCTGTAACAAGGTGACTGAATGTTCTCCTGAATTCTGATATTGTGCTGCAGGCAGTGATCCTGAATTCTTGGAGAGGGTGAAATGTCACAAATAGGCAAAGGCACAATATCATGAACAAATCCAAATCCAAACAATCCAAAAGTGCGCAGTCACATTTCTGAGGGCAGTGTCTCATGACCTATACAGAAAGTCTTTGTCTCTGCCGAGCTGTTGAAGGGGAATAAAAGGCCCTATTCAAGCCATGTATGCTATGGAAAGTTTTTGTAATTCATCTTGTGAAGTCGTTCAATCAGGGTGACCCAACCCAAGACAAATAAAATCTGGGTTGATGTGCCATTTTGTGACAAACACAGTATTACAGTAAAGCTGTTTCCTGTAGCCAAGCCTTTCTTTCAGTAATTTGTAATATCTGAACATACAGTAGGTGACCTGCCCACAGAGTTCTCTGTCAGTGACGTTCATTTGACACTAACCAATGGGAGAGCTGTTCTCCAAGCTTTACACCTTTACAGATGTCCCTTCAGTAAAAAGAAATATCCAGGCTCCAACCTCTTCTTTTTATCGTTTAAAAATCCCTAAAATGATTAATCCAGACATGTAAAATATGGCACAAATTCTAAATAATGTCTAGTCATGTCAACTCTGGTGTGTGACACTGGTGCCATACATGCTGTAAAAGTCTCATGAGTCTCTGCCTATTGACCAATGACTTGGATGAGAACAATACTCTCAATTTCGCACAAACTCCAGTTGTCCCTGTGAGGTGTTAATACATGGTTTAGAGAGAAATCCCCCTTGAATACTAAAGTCTATAATAGAACCATCAATTAGTCAAGACTAGCCATTATGTAAGTACTGAGTCTGGACAAGCAATTATCTATTGCAACACCATAAGAATGAACTTAGCCCTGTACATGATAAATACCGCTCTTTTTTACTTTATTTATCCTTTATTTTACCAGGTGATGTCCCATTGAGATATTCAAATCTCTTTTACAAGGGAGCCCTGTCCGCTGTGTTGTTTGTGAAAAACACGGCATGACTAGCAATATTCTGATGTAATATTACAGGTCGCTGGGCCAGGCGTGTTCCTGGCTAACCATTATTTACAGCTGAGCCAGACCAGACTCCATGAGCTCACTGACTCCTTCGCCAGCCCCTCCCTGCTGCGTTTAGAAGTGTTGCGTGCGGCCGGCCCGCGACAATACTGCAAACTAGCACGGCCTGATTTTAAATCCCTCTACAAGGCCGGGAGAGAGAACACCACAGGGAGATCTGCAAATAGACTGAGAACCGCCACACAGACTGAGATATACATGTGATGGATGTGTGTGTGTGACACTGTGTGAGTGTGTGTGCGTTGTGCACTTGATATGTGTGAACCACACATCTTGTGAACTATACACACTCTTAAAATGAATGTGTTGGAAACAACACAAACTGAGTTGTCCCTATCTGGACATTGAGATGTGTTGAAAACATCACATACGTTTTAAGAGTGTATCAGTATGAGTGTAGTTCTCTCTCTCTCTCGCTCTGTATGTGTGTCTGTGTGTAATCTGTGTAGTGTGTGTGTATATTTATGTGTATGCATATGTTTTCTGTAAGATCTTGCCCTGTGTGTGGGTGTGTACTTGCAGCGTGTTCCAGACGGACTATAGCAAAGAGGTCAGTGGGTCCAAAGCTTACTGAGCATCAGACCATTAGAGGAACATCACACAGTGGGGGTGGTGAGACAGGAGGGTGGGTGGGGTGGGGGTTAGACCAGATAGAGTTAGTGGGGGGGGTCCCTGGTGTCCTGGTGTCGCTATCAATTACGTCGAAGACAGAAAGGGGGATTAGGAACAACCAATGTTAAGTGACTGCCTGCCCTGTAATCACACAGAGAATGTGAAGAGAATTGTGGGACATAAATACACTCAGACATACATACTTATATAACACCCAAAACAGTAAAGCAAGGCTTTGTCAGTCAGACATACAGACATAGGCCTACAACATAGCCTACTTGTATAACACCCAACCTTATATGAGAACACATTAGCCCAGTGGGGCCTGAGGACTTTCCCAGGCATTAAAAATCAATATTTCAAAGTGTTTCAAACACTATTCTCATCATTTTTTGTTTAATTGCTCTCAGATTGTATCCAACCCAGACAGGACGCAGACCTCCACACTAACTGGAAGGCTAGACCGCCCCTGAATGAGCTTGTGGGAAACGCTTTTACCAACATGAGAGTAGATATATTCATTTAGACTGCAGACGCCAGTAATGCAATAAAGATCAGACTGGGATCTTCTCCAGTGAGTGTGGCTATTTAAGGTAAAGGACTCGCACACAATTCGGGAGAGTAGAAGAAGATCCAAAATGGCTGCTGAGTCTGACACAGGAGATGATCTGGCTTAGTCGTGGCCCAGATCTGGCATGGACTCAGCGTCTATCAGCGATCACAGCCATATTGAATGAGTGCTGTGGGAATCCTTTATGTCAGTGGTTCTTAACTGGTCTGGCTTTGGGACCCACAATTTCCCATGTTCATGAAGTCGAGACCCATATATTTGTTTTACGATCAAGCCAACGAATACGGTGAGCTACATGGTAAGACACGCAAAATTCCTGCAGGCCTACTTGTTTGGAACATGCTGATGTTTGGCAATACATTTGTGAAGCCTTCAACAACTCCTGATGGTTGCATTGTACAACTAAATATGTGTTTTTAAAAAAAACAAAAAAAAAACAGCTCCACGACCCACACAGCTACACACTTTTGGGTCCCGACCCACCAGTTAAGCAACATTGGTTTATGTCACGGTTGTTGGATCATTCAGCTGGATGAGCTCATCATCTTTTGGCTCAGTATCTTAGCGTCAGGCCCATAGGGTAAGCTTTGGAAGAGTAAAGAAAAACAAATACCTCATGTGTGAAGGAATTGGGGAGAGCTTTATGATGATTGGTATTTGGCTGCTTCATGATGAAAGTTTGATGAAATGAAAACTGAAATGATCTTAAACAAGTCACATTCTTAAAATGACAGTGACACTGTAATCATGTTTAATTAGAGACGTTATTGCTATCAGCATAGGATGTAAAGTTGTTCTTATTGGATGCATTGTCTGTTATGAGATAGTCCCCCCCCCCCATCTCCCATCTTCAATCACCTTTATTTAAAATACAAAAAAACAGAGAGAGACAGACAGAAAGACATAGAGAGAGAGAGAGAGAGAGAGCGAGCAAGAGAGACAGAGAGAGAGACAGATTACTAGGAGAAACAATTTATAATCAGTGTTGTAGGTTACGTAACAGCACCTTCACCATGACCTCTTCCTCCATGTCATGCCACTGGTCAAGCAGCTTGCTCACAGTAGTACGTAGCTGACAGCCAGCCTTAATTAGCAGCTAATGGGCTAACGAGGAGGGCAGGATTGCTTTAACGATGTCACGTCCACTCCCAGTGGGGTGGCTGTCAGTGGCGTTGGCCTTTGCCCCAGCCAGTGCCCGCGGGCAGCCGTCCCACGCAGTGAGTGCGAGAGGTTGGCACGATAGACGGCTACCTCAGCATAGCCACCCACTGTGCCAGGCTCCCAGTTCTGCAGAAGCTGAGCTGAGCTGGTTGGACTGGTTGAGGAGTATTTGCGTGTCAGTAAGAATGCTGATCGTGGTTATGGGCCTACTTTTGCAAACACTGGCTCTGCGGAAAAATGAGGAAAACAGCAGCTCGCACGAGAACATGTTATTTGCATAAACACACGTTGACGAGACCGGTGGTTTGGATGTGGGGTCACTGAGGGGACACGGTGAGCTGGAAACAGCTCTCGTTGTCCTATGGAGCATACAGGCGGAGGCTGGCAAAAGGCCCTCACTGCTTTTTTCTGCCACTCTCTCCTGCGGGTATTTACAGATCTGTAACGGCTCCCACACACAGCTGCGTTCAGTCAATGCATGCCAGTGGGTGTTCCCGACGGTAGCTATGCAAATGACTTGAAGTAAAACCGTAATGTGATTGGTTGGTGCCGTCCGTAGATTGGCTTGATTGGCCGGTGCCGTCTGTCGGTGCAGCAACAGCTGAACTCCTCAACGCGAGCGGCGGGAGAAACGCGACGCGACGGACCCACAATTCAGTTCGGCAACGGATCACGTGAGCCCGCGTTGCTGGAGACGCATCCCATTCACTTTACATGGGCTCACGTGATCCGTTGCCGAACTGAATTGTGGGTCCGTCGCGACAGACGGCACCGGCCAATCAAGCCAATCTACGGACGGCACCAACCAATCACATTACGGTTTTACTTCAAGTCATTTGCATAGCTACCGTCGGGAACACCCACTGGCATGCGTTGACGGAACGCAGCTGTTTGTGGGAGCCGTTAGCGTTTGGCTTTTTTTAATTACAGAGAGAGAGAGAGATAAACTTTGTTGTTCAGAATACTGTCGATCTGATATTACGTAAGGCAATTGTGTGTACTGCCAGGAAGAGAGATAAATATGTCCATCATTTGATAGTGAAAAACAAAAAATCCCTGTCTCACAACTGAATAACACAAGAAAACAATTAAATAGCGAGAAGACTTGTGCAAAATGTTATTCTGATATATCAAAAAGAAGCTTACAGCTGAGGATAGATTTACAATAATTTCCTTCAAACATTACACATGCACATTTTTTCTCTCCAAAAGTCACAGTCTCAGAAAAACGAGAAGAACAAATGACTAGGAAGTAGACACTTTTACATCATTTGAGACTATAAAGAAATATGAGATGATGGTTTGGGTGAATAGCGAAACGGCATTCTAAAGAATTGGATTCCCAGCAGAGCCAGACCCCAACCCACAGACACAAGAAGAGGCCTGACCCAGTTCAGCCTGTTTCTTCTTCTTTATGTTGCGTAAGAATGAGATCTCGCACACACAAATATAAAAACAATTCATTTGAGAAAAGTTTCCAAATCTAAATGCTGGCTGGAGTAGGGTTGTGGGTTGAAGTATGTTCAATGCTTCCATGGCTAAAAGCCCAAAGGGATTCTAAAACATTCTGTGTGAAACATTCTGTTCTGAAAAATTCTGCTTTTATGCTTTTGAATCTTATAAAAAATAGATAGCAGTAAGTTCACAAAGGCACAAACACACACACACACACACTTTGGGTGTTGGGGAAATCTGGTAGATTTCTAACAGACAGTATACAGTAACCTAAAGGTGCAGAAAGATAAAGACAAAAAGGGCTAAGGATCACTTCAGGTCCGAGATTAAGACAGTAAGCCCAGCAACACATGAACACAATTAAATCCTTCACTTCTTATGTACCAACACTGTACATTCACGTGATCATTCACACAATCATCTCTCAAAATAAAACTAAGTAAGTACATCTCAAATATACACAAGGAGTGTTTGCAACCCAACCTCATCCCAGCTTTCAGACTCCTGATTTCTAGGCTGAAAATCTGTAATTGTGGCATACAGTGCTTCCTTCACAGGCTGAACATGAAATTACAGGCTGCCTGATTCTGGCCTTTAACCCTTCTCATGAATCTCTACAATCATCCCGTACAGAGAAAGAGAGAGAGAGAGAGAGAGAGAGAGAAATTACAGCCAGCACAGTGCCTAAATGTGTAGAGGACTCTTTACTCCTTATACGTACATCATGTAGTCCCACATGTATTGGAAACTCACATATACAATTCTCTAAAATGGTTAAAATCTTTTATTTAAAAGCTCATTTCATTTGTTAAATAGATATGACTGCTGTTGGTTAAAACTGTTTACTTAAAAAGCTCATTTAATTAGCTAAATAGTTATGTCTGCGGATTTCATTTAGTTTTCCCAGTATAAATAGTATCCTACATGTGTCAAAGTGTAATAAAAATACTTTTTTCCAATATTAAAGATAAAA
>NW_027468685.1:7804452-7941952 GCF_046254945.1 Alosa pseudoharengus
GTGTGTGTGTGTAAAATATGCACTTGAATGTACCGAACAGTATGTTTGAGAGTACACAAGAATGAAGTGTGAGTTTGCATACACTTACACTTTCACTATACCACAAAGCATTGTATGCACTATATGAATCAACCACAGCAAAGCAACCTTAAGAGAACGGACAACTGTGTGCGTGTGTGCGTGTGTGTGTGTGTGTGTGTGCGTCTCTGTGTGTGTGTGTTTGTGTGTGTGTGTGTGTGTGTCTCTCTCTCTGTGTGTGTGTGTGTGTGTGTGTGTGTGTGTGTGTGTGTGTGTGTGTGTGTTTGTGTGTCTCTCTCTGTGTGTGTGTGTGTGTGTGTGTGTGTGTGTCTCTCTCTCTTACCATGCGGGCCAGTCTTTCTCGCAGGCGCGTGTTGGCCTCCTGCAGGTCCAGGTTTGTGCCCAGGTCTGGGGAGGAGCTGACTGGGGCCTGGTGGGAAGAATGAGAGGAGCGGCGGATAGGCTGAATGAACAGGTGCATGGATGAAGGGATGAACAAATGAATGGATAGATGGATGAATGAAAGAAATGAATGAATGGATGGATGGATGAATGGATGATGGCATGAATGGGTAAGAAAGATGAACAAGGAAAATAGTTGAGGTTATCAGTGACTCAGCTGATAGATAGAAATAAATAAAGAAAGAAAGAAAGAAAGAAAGAAAGAAAGAAAGAAAGAAAGAAAGAAAGAAAGAAAGAAAGAAAAAGAAAGAAAGAAAGAAAGAAAAAGAAAGAAAGAAAGAAAGAAAGAAAAAGATAGATAGATAGATAGATATATAGATAGATAGATAGATAGATAGATAGATACTTTATTGATCCCCAAGGGGAAATGCAAGTATGTAAATGAAGAGTGGCCTATGCGAGTCTGATTTCACCTGCTTGGCCTTCTCTAGTGCCTTTTCCAGCTCGTCCAGGTTCTTCTGTGATTGCTCTTTCCAGCTGTCAATCTCAGCTTTCAACTTCTCCTCCCGCTCCTTACTGGACCCCCTGGCAGCCTTAAGCTCCTCCCCTTTCTTCACCGACTCCGCCCTCTGCTGGTCCAGCTCTGCTTGAGCGCGCTTCAGGTCGTCACGGCAGCTCTGCAGCTCCTGCGGTAGCCATGACAGCAGGATCATCAGAACATCTCCGTTTCAGTGTGTGTGTGTGTGTGTGTGTGTGTGTGTCTCGCGACAGTGAATAAGCGTGGGCGTTACCTGCAGCAGAGCGTTCTTCTCCTCCGACACGGACATCTGTTTCAGCCGATCCTCCAGCTCCTTCTTCTCCTCCTGCACCTTATGCAGTCTGTGTGGGTGAAGAGGACAAACACGGACAGGTTTCACAATCACGCACTGACGCGGGGATGAAATATACACGCTGATTAAGGGGGAAACACACTGATTACATATGTACACTTGGATCACTCAGGGAGGGTAATTCAACGGCAATCAAACTCGATCATCCTGCAATCACATATTCAGCTGCTAACACATAATCATACCGGATCACACAGTCAACTACTACTACGAAAACACACACACATGCCCACATGCACATACTATGTACATACTATTACACACAAAACTACTAAAAGACTATAAAATCCTATAAAATATCCTATAGGTCATAGGTGATTGGATTTGAGCATGATTGGCTGATGTGATTGAGTTAGTTCTGGTAAGTTTTTTTTTTTTAATCGTCACGATGCGATTGGTGGGTTAGTGTTGGAGTCTGCTAGTGGGCTCTCACGTTCTAGGCACTCTGCGCTGAACAACCCCTCTGACCGATACAAACCCACAGATGGACAGAGGTAGAGGCAGTGGCATGCAAAAAGAGAAGACAAATAAAAACACACAGTCCATTAAAAATAACACCAAGGAGCAGGAGGGTTTGCCTTAGGTTAGGTTGGCGAGCTACAATAAAATGGAAACAAAGTTACCGAAGGAGCATATTATGAGAAAATGTTTATGTTGGCAGATGCTTTTGTCCAAAGTGACTTACTGTACAGTATATGACTGCTACATTATTTCAAAATAATAGCTTCAAATAAAGTTGAAAAGCCTACATTATGCATAATAATAATAATAATAATAATAATAATAATAATAATAATATTATAACATGGCACAAATATACAAAAGATCTGCATTGAATTTCACATAGCTAGTAAAAAGGTTGCATAATAGTTTGGAGCGTGACAATACAACAGCTTAATGTTTAACATCCCCTATACGGAATGACTTGTTCCTTGATACCACATTGGGAATAAGCACTGAAGCTTAGTGACGTTGGTGACGTTGTGGTGAGGTTTTGATAAGTACTATATAGAAGATATCATGACGTGGTTGTAGGTAGGTAGCGCATTGAGGTTGGACTGAAGTTATATTACGAAGATTACCCAGGGATTACCCAGGGATGCAAAAAGAATTTCAGCCTTTGACTGACAATAAAGTTGTATCGTATCGTAGATACGGTATGGCAATGCAAAATGGTTGTAGGTGTGTTGCATTGAGGTTTGAGTTTCCTAATCTGCTGAGGGTATTGGGAGGTTGTGTTGACATTATGCATGACATTATTGGCTTGAAGGTGTGGTAAAGTGACTTCAATCCCATTAAATTGGCATAGAAAGTGGACTTTTAATCATAACCATTGTTATCACATAAATGACTCTCTTCTTTAAAATCTTGCTACCACAGACAAGATACTGTCAAAAAAGCAGGCTTTGCCTGGAAGTCAGATTTAACAATAGTAATGATTAACTAATGTTACAGCAACTTTTGCTGGCAAACTGCCACTGGGGATCTGTTGGAATTCCAACAATTTGTGTTTTACAAACATGACTTTCTCATGGGACAAATTCTGTCACATTCAGGGTGAGGGTTGAACTGGAGTAGTGTGGGTGGGCGGTTGTTAATGGCAGGCCAACAACATGTTTGCACAGAGCAGATGGTTCTCCTAGGTAGGTGGCGACCGTGAGGTTGAGCAGTGCTCGTGAGAAGCCTATGGGCAGCTCTCACAAAGGCCTCGGTGACCGCATGAACAGGTGATGTTGTAGTGTTTGTGGTTGTGTGGTTGTGTGGTGTGAGGACACTCAGGTAAACTAGTGATGTTGAGGCAATGTAATGATGTTGTTGAAGAGATGTGATATGTTGGTCAGTAAGGTTGGGGTGAAACACACTGTGTCACTGTTGATTGACTCGCGTGATTGTGAGCTGTGATAAAGTCATAGGGTTGTGGTGAGGTTGTGATAAGGTTGTGCAGACATTATAGTGAGGTTAAAATAATGTTGTGGTGAGGTTGGAATAAGGTTGTGGTGATAATGTGATTAAGTTGTCATAAGGTTGTGGTGAGGTTGTAATACGATTATGCTGACATAGTGAGGTTGTAATAAGGTTGTGGTGAGGTTGGGATAAGGTTGTGCTGGGGATGTAATAAGGTTGTGTTGAGGTTATGGTGATGTGATAATGTTCTGAGGTTGTAATAAGGTTGTGGTGATGTTGCAATAAGGTTGTGGTGATGTTGCAATAACATTGTGGTGAAGTTGCAATAACATTGTGGTGAAGTTGCAATAACATTGTGATGAGGTTGTAATAACGTTGTGGAGATGTTGCAATAAGGTTGTGGTGAAGATGCTGGATTTGCCCTATAATGTTTTTCTGAAGTTGTAATAAGGTTCTGGTGAGGTTGCAATAATGTTGTTCTGAGGTTGTAATAAGGTATTGGTGAGGTTGCAATAACGTTGTGGTGACATTGGAATAAGGTTGTGGTGAAGTTGCAATAAGGTTGTGGTGACGTTGGAATAAGGTTGTGTTGATGCCGTGTACTCACTCCTGTGAGGTGGAGTGCAGCTGTGTCCTCCAGTGCTGCTCCTTGGTCTTGCTGCCCTCCAGCTCCTCCTCCAGAGCCATGACTGAGCTGTTCACCCGCTCCCGCTCATCCTCCATCTCCTGCTGGGTCTGATGGAGAGAGAGACAGAGATGGGGGAGGGAGAGATGAGGGTGGGAACAGGAGAAATAGAAAGAGGAAGAGCAAAATAGAGAAGAATCAAGAAAGAGAGACAGAGAAAGGGAGAGGGACAGAGAAAGAGAGAAAGAGTGTGTATTTTTTATTTGTGTGCGTACCTGAGACACATTTTCCATGCCCTTGCGGAGCATCTCTTTGAGTGTGTGTGTGTGTGTGTGTGTGTGTGCGCGCGCATTTGTCTGTGTTTGAGTGTGTGTGTGTGTGTGTGTGTGTGTGTGTGTATGTGTGTGTGTGTGTGTGTGTGTGTGTGTGTGTGTGTGTGTATGAGTGTGAGTGTGAGTGTGTGTGTGTGTGTGTGTGTATGTGTGTGTGAGTGTGTGTATGAGTGTGAGTGTGAGTGTGTGTGTGTGTGTGTGTGTGAGTGTGTGTGTGTGTGTGTGTGACTGTCAGTGTGAGTGTGAGTGTGTGTGTGACTGTGAGTGTGTGTATGAGTGTGAGTGTGAGTGTGAGTGTGAGTGTGAGTGTGTGTGTGTGTGTGTGTGTGACTGTCAGTGTGAGTGTGAGTGTGTGTGTGACTGTGAGTGTGTGTATGAGTGTGAGTGTGAGAGTGTGTGTGTGTGTGTGTGTGAGTGTGAGTGTCAGTGTGAGTAAGTGTGTGTGTACCTGAGACACGTTCTCCATGCTCTGTCGTAGTGTGTCCAGGTCCTGGCTGTACTGCTCCTTGAGGGCCTCCATCTCGCGGTCGTGAGAGGCCACCTCGTCCTTCAGCGCACCCTTCAGGGCGGTCAGCTCACGCTCCCGTTGCCGTAGCGACTCCTCCAGACGCTGCCGCTGCAGGGCTGCCTCGGACAGCTCTGCCTGCACCGACGCTAACTCCTGTGTGTGTGTGTGTATGTGTGTGTGTGTGTTTGTGTGTGTTTGTGTGTGTGTGTGTGTGTGTGAGTGTATGTGTGTGTGTGTTTGCGTGTGTATGTGTGTGTGTGTGTGTGTTTGCGTGCGCATATGTGTGTGTGTGTTTGCGTGCGTGTATGTGTGTGTGTGTGTGTGTGTGAGAGTGAGAGAGAGAGAGTGTGTGAGTGTTGAACAGGACAATGAAATAATGATTATGCTTGTGTCATAAGGCAGCTTAAGGGTACTATGTATCTCTGTGTGTAAAACTACAGGTGCCTCTGCTTTGAGTGTGTGTGTGTAAGTGTGTGTGGGTGTGTGGGTGCATACCGTCTGAAGCGTCTCTGTGTGAGGTGTGTGTGTGTGTGTCTTTGTGTGTGTGTGTGTGTACCGTCTGAAGCGTCTCTGTATGAGGTGTATTTGTGTGAGGTCTGAGTGTGTGTGTGTGTGTGTGTACCGTCTGAAGCGTCTCTGTATGAGGTGTATGTGTGTGAGGTCTGAGTGTGTGTGTGTGTGTGTGTGTACCGTCTGAAGCGTCTCTGTATGAGGTGTATGTGTGTGAGGTCTGAGTGAGTGTGTGTGTGTGTGTGTACCGTCTGAAGCGTCTCCGTGTGAGGTGTATGTGTGTGAGGTCTGAGTGTGTGTGTGTGTGTGTGTGTGTGTGTGTGTGTGTGTACCGTCTGAAGCGTCTCTGTATGAGGTGTATGTGTGTGAGGTCTGAGTGTGTGTGTGTGTGTGTGTGTGTGTGTGTACCGTCTGAAGCGTCTCCGTGTGAGGTGTGTTTTCGGAGACTCCTCTCAGCTCCTCCTGCAGGTGAGCCAGCTGGTCCTCCTGCTGCTGCAGCCGAGTCTCCGCCCCTTCCTGTTCCCTCCTCACGACAGCCAATCTGAAAACAGGAATAACATGCTCAACACCTCAATCAAACCTGCACTGGGTGCTAAATACTCCTCCCAATGAATATAAATATAAATATGCATTTTCATCTTTTGACTGTTTTTAAAATCACCCCAATCTGAACCCAATAAAGAGGTATAGGTCAGTCCAAGTCAGTCCAGTACCAAAAACTTCCGTACTATTTCCGTACAACATTCCATCATCTTACACGCAAACATGGCTGGGTTAGCGCACAAACAAGAAGGTTCTCAGTTGTTGAAGGCAAGTACTTGAATTCCTTTAAAGTGGCATTTCTGTGAAACGTACAGAAAAACACTAACAACAAACTGTCATTTAAAGTCAGTCTCCTAAAGTTAAAACGTGCCATTTACTCAACTGAGTGATGCGTCAATAAATTTGTAAATATTGGTCATCACCACTTTTTCTCACTGCATATGTTTGTGTCGCAGCTTGCGGAGCCCGTTAATAAGTTAATTGATTCAAGGACACTTCTCAGTGAAATGATCACATGCAGTTGCAGTAGCCCTTGTGTCCTTACTGCTTATTGGCCTGCTGAAGGTCTTTCTGGCTTTGCTGCAGTTGCTGCTTGAGACGTTTGTTCTCCAGTTCAGCATCCACATTGGAATTCTAAAACATTAGACAAAACACATACGCAGACACACAGACACACACAGACACACACAGACACACACAGACACACACACACACACACACACACACACAAACACAAACACTGTGTTTAATTTCAGTTGCCAACATTAAGCAGCTACATTAAGCAGCTATTGATGTTGAACACACGTTAAAAATGTCCATTAGTCATACATTGCTAATTTCATTTTAATATTGCCTCAGGTATTCCATTAGGAAATAAACAAACAAAACACAACTAGAAAGGCACTTGGAGAGTCCCAGATGTCTCCCAATGTTAAGGATGCAAACCAGTGCTGGATCTGCCCTGTGATTCTGATTCTGATTCTGAGCTGGATGCACTCCAAAATGAGATATGGGTCACTGAAGAACCTTCCACACTCCTCCATCGGTCTTTTTTTTGTTGCACATTTTTTCCCGACAGATAAGCCAACAAACAGGTACACACACAACAGACAAACCAACCGACCACCGGTACTAACATCATAGCCTCCTTGGCGGAGGTAAAAAAAACAAACACTTTTATTGACTCCTCAGTCCTCTGACCTAAATCTGCACAGGTAACAGACATTCCTTCCAACGTGCCATTCATACCTCTCTCACACTGTCTACGCAAGGACGTCTTTTTTCCTCTTTCAAAAGACGCCGACACTACCAACTGTCAACAAGAAAGATTATTATGATATAGAGTACATGCAAGCTTTCTTCATAACACATCCATATAACAGCTGCCTGTTTTATGAGTGTGAGAGAATGTGGAAAGACCAGGAGGATACCGCATGTGAATTCGTACATGACGTGTGTTTGTATGTTTGTGCATGTGTGTGTGTGTGTATTTGTGTGTCTGTTTCCACAGCGCGAGGAGACAGATGCCACCCATCTTGTCTTGCTTGGGTAACCCAAAGCTCTCAGGTTTCCGCACACACCGATACCTGACACGGGTGCCCCTACCAAACTGCTGTTACCACGGCCACACCGATACCCACCACCACACCCAACCAATTAGCCGCATTGACCCCAGTAGAGGGAGCTGCACCAGGCATACAGCACTCCCATCTGCGCCTGGGAACATGAATTACTCATACTTTACTTGCAGCAGTATGTCCTATGATATGTGATTCGGTGGAGGTTAACAGTGCCTTCAAACCCATCTCATTCCTTTGTATATCAATCCAAAGCGTCTCTCATTTCATAGGCTACTTAATTAAGCACCCGTTTTTTCCTGCCTATGAACCAAGTTTTATACATTGATTTTGCTACATTTCTTCAGCAATGAGGTTAATACACAGGTTTTATATAAGTTATATATGGGAATGAGTTTCTTTTTTTCATTCTTCTTTGTGATTAAAACATGTCCTAATCCTGATTCATTGGGCTACAGGGCACTGCAATTAACACATGGGTGCAGCCAATATACTGGAAAAGGCTGCATGCCATGCACATCAAAATGGATGACAGGCAGCTGAATGGGTGTTTGCTAAGAACTGGTTTAACTTGATAGGTTCAAATGTAAATATTTACATGCCCCTACTGCACAGTCTGGGGTAGTGAAGAGTTTTATTTTTTATTTAATTGTATTCCATTTTACAACTGACAGCAACTGCACAGTTTGAAGGTGTTTCTCATTTAATTGGAATGAACACACACAGATCTCTAAATCACACACTTCACATTGGTTTAAAAAAAGAGCTTCGGCCTATTCAGCTACCTTAAAAACTGAAACCTCCCTCTCGTCTGAATAGATTTCAACCTTGAGGAGACTGTGGCTGCTGTGTGCTTTGTGTGTTTTAATTAGTCATACTGGAAGACCCATTCAGACTGCAATCAACTTAAGGTTAAGGTATAAGTATAAGTATAAGTATACTCTTTTGATCCCTTGAGGTAAATTTGGTCTCTGCATTTATCCCAATCCGTGAATTAGTGAAACATACTCAGCACACAGTGAACACACAGTGAGGTGAAGCACACACTAATCCCGGCGCAGTGAGCTGCCTGCAACAACAGCGGCGCTCGGGGAGCAGTGAGGGGAGCAGTGAGGGGTTAGGTGCCTTGCTCAAGGGCACTTCAGCCGTTTTTACTGGTCGGGGTTCAAACCGGCAACCCTCCGGTCACAAGTCCGAAGCGCTAACCAGTAGGCCACAACTGCCCCCTAGGTATTAAGGTTAATTCGGCGATTACAGGTGAAATAACCACATAGCAACATCGTGCAACAAAGTTAAAATGATTTCCATCTTCATGGCGGAAAGCGACTGGCAACTAGCGAAGAATCGCAGAATATGTGAATGGGATTTGAGAGACCACTATTCACTAAATGCCTAAAAGGCTTCTCAAGGCTTCACCTCTTTCTCTCCTGATGGCACTGCCGGAGGTGGCGGAGCGTCCTGACGCCGAGACGTCAGCTCAGACGCAACCCACAGGCGCTCTACCCTCGCTCTCACTCGCTCACTTTCTCCCCTGTAGCTAAGAGACAGCCTGCAGTACATTTCCATTAAGTCACTCAGCAAATGCTTTCACCCACTACAAGTCACAGCACCGTGCAATTTAAGGGCACAATTCATCAGTACACTGCGAGGCAGGCAAGCTTCTACTGTGGCTTTTTGTTTAAGGCTCAAGACTATATATCTGGATTTACTTCCTAACACACAAAGAACCTTTCTTCAGAGGGCCCTGTGAAAAAAAACCCTATACATTCTAACAGCTTATTCTAACTGCATGCAAGCGACCAACTCTAGCATAGCATCGAGTGTTCGGTGTGTCTGACAAAAGTTCTGCTCGCTCACATCCCATACAGTTAGGACACAGTGTAAGGAGGTAACTGTCTCCAATAAAGCTCCTTCTAGCCCAGTGTTTCTCAAACTTTTTCAGACCAAGGACCATTTAACCAATAATAAAAAAACAAACTCATGGACCACCTAGCTAAAAAAAGTAGAAGTAGAAGTAGACCTACTTCAACAGTATATTACACAATAGGCTTATTCGCTGAACCACCTTGCTTATTGTGTCAGAGGATTTATATGATTTAATTAAACTGGCGTAGCTTATAGGCAGTGTTGCAGAACTGTTTGGATTTACATACAAGTTGCCTCAATATTGCAAACAACTCATCTATATTATATTTTATCACGTCTGCTCACGGACCACTTGGGATAGCTTGCGGACCGCCAGTGGTCCCCGGACCACACTTTGAGAAACAATTATCTAGCCTATTCTAAAATAAACTGTACAGCTTCCTCTTCTAGCTTACACAAGTTCTTCAATGGAACCATCGATGAGCGTGAGTGAGGGTTGTGAATGGCATTGTTTGCCACCGTATGCCCAGGCAGGGGTGGCACCTGTGGCCTCTGCAGTGCCATGGAGCACCAGCTGGACTCCAGAAGCGGTGGCACCTCCTCCACCGCACGCCAGGCTGACTGTTGTGCCAGCGAGGTGCAGATGTGGCCTTGTGCTGAGTGGATCCGTAGCCTGGAAACGCTCCTTAAGAGGCGCTAAATAATAACTGCTAATTAAGGCAGATTGGGCTAGCGCCTGAGCCACTCAAGAGATCACAGAAACATTAGCAAACACGACAAGCACTCATGCAACATACATGCTGCACACAGAGGGAGAGAGAGAGAGAGAGAGAGAGAGAGAGAGAGAGAGAGAGAGAGAGAGAGAGAGAGAGAATGTAGGTGAATAAAGGAAGGGGAATTTTTTCTTGTTGATGCAAAGAATAGGAGAATGCTTGACAGTAAGAGAGAGGAAATGAAAGCAACAGAGGGAGAGAGAGAGAGAGAGAGAGAGAGAGAGAGAGAGAGAGAGAATGAATATGAAGAACAGAGGGAGGGGAAAATGAGGATGTAAAGAGCATGAATATGCCAGACAGAAAAGGAAATAGAGACAGAGAGAGAAAGAAAGAATGAAAAGGAGAGAGAGAGAGAAAGAAAGGAACAGAGTGAAAGAGAGAGAGGGAAACCCCTCCTCCCGAGTGTTTGGTTTCTAGTTTTCACTCCATTATTAATGGATCACAACGACTGATCTCCTAAACTCTCCACCTAATCAGCTCTGCGTCCCTCAGCTGTGGTTGCCCAGATACCACACGAATAAGTCACAGCTGCCGCCGCTGACAAGTACACACAAATATACTCACAACTACTTCAGCAGCACACGCACACACATGCACGCACAGTCGCACACACATGCAAGCACACACACGCACACGCACACACACGCTCACACATACACATGCACACAAACACGCACGCACACACACATGCACGCACACACATGCACACACGCTCACACACACACACGCACACGCACACACACACACACAACACACAACACACACACTCACAACAAACACGCACACACACACACACACACACAAGCACTCACAACAAACACGCACACTCACAACACACACACACACGCACGCACATACACACTCACACACACACACACACACACACACACGCACATACACACTCACACACACACACACGCACGCACACACACACACTCACACACACACACACACGCACACACGCACACACTTTCCCTGCCTCTTCCTCTTTCCTCTTTCACACTAAACAAATGTCCCACAGAGATGCAAAACATGCAAGAGAGCAGAGCCATGGAACAGCTCTCTCCAGCTTTGTATGAGCCCAACCCTGAGGAGGAGCCCCAGCGAGAGCAGGGGAGAGGTGGCCTTACCTTGAGCCCAGCCAGCCTCTCCTGGATCAGGGCAGCTTTGCGCATCAGGGACGCCTCGCTCTCCGTGGAGCTGATGCAGGAGCGACAGAAAATAATAATTCATTGAGATGTTAGAAAAGGTCTTTAGACTGTGTGAGAATGGCTATGCTACCGTGTTTTAGTCATTTTATGATGTAGAGTATAATATGAAAGACATTTTCACAATTTGCATCTGATAAACAAACGAGAAATCAGTCCTCTACTGACACGCTCATAGATAATGAATCTTTAATCTGAGTCTTTGAATCTGAATCTTTCATTTTAAGGGGCAGCCGTGGCCTAAGTATAGTATATAGTATATATACTCTTTTGATCCCGTGAGGGAAATTTGGTCTCTGCATTTATCCCAATCCGTGAATTAGTGAAACACACAAGGCACACAGTGTACACACAGTGAGGTGAAGCACACACTAATCCCGGTGCAGTGAGCTGCCTGCATCAACAGCGGCGCTCGGGGTTAGGTGCCTTGCTCAAGGGCACTTCAGCTGTGCCTACTGGTCGGGGTTCGAACCGGCAACCATCCGGTTACAGGTCCGAAGTGCTAACCAGTAGGCCACGGCTGCCCCAAATTTTGACCTACTGGTTAGCGCTATGGACTTGTAACCGGAGGGTTGCCGAGGCCGAGAAATGCAGAGACCAAATTTCCCTCACGGGATCAAAAGAGTATATATA
This sequence comes from Alosa pseudoharengus, assembly GCF_046254945.1. Taxonomy (NCBI): domain Eukaryota; kingdom Metazoa; phylum Chordata; class Actinopteri; order Clupeiformes; family Clupeidae; genus Alosa; species Alosa pseudoharengus. The sequence goes on from NW_027468685.1 coordinate 7,816,243, forward strand.
CTTATACTTAATCTAAAAACATCTACTGCAAACATTATGCCGTGTTGAGACCACAATGCCATTTTGTTATAAACTCCCTATTTGTATTGATCCCACTCTGTAGTGGTTTGATGTGCTGCATATTAAGAACTGAACATACCCCTCTTTAAGGATGCTGAGGATGGTCTGTTTGCTGTCCAACTCCTCGCCATTGGTCAGCTCCAGACTCTGACTACGGTTCCGCAGGAGGTCAGGGGTCATCTGAGATAGAACAGACAAGCTATGTGAGAGCACTCCCATGCTACATGCTACATGCTACACAACCACATCTAAATGCAACTTATGCATTTACACAATCACTATATTTTTTATTCAGTGGTATGAAGCAGGTTGCTTTATAAGTCAGAAAGGTGGTCCCTGTGGCATAATCAATTGAAAATCCCGGATCCAAAATATGGAAGATGCTGAGCTGCAATAAAAGCCTTGAAAGCATAGTATAAGTACAGTTTCAGTGCAATAATATAATTATTATTATTTAATTAGTATAACAGATGTGACATTGTAATATATGGAGATGGAGATAGCATCTCAACTCACTGGCTTTTTTGGAACCACCGGCGGTTTCCTTGGAGGCTGAGAGAAGGGCACTGGTTTGGGGGCAGAGACAGGTGTTGCCTTGGCAACCGTGGCGGACTTGCGGCCCAGGCTACTGTAGGGCGGGTTGGAGGCAAGAAAGGACGAGGAAGAGGAGGAGACAACGGAGGGGCCGTAGGGGTTAAAGGTCGGGGACGGGGACTTCCGGGGGCTGCTGTCTTCGGCCAGGTCTTTCCGAGAGTCCAGGCTGCGTGAGCGCCGCCTCTCGTCGAAGCGGAGCCGCGCCCTGGCGCTGGAGCGGCCCCGGGGCTGAGTCTGGCTGTCCGCAAGAGCGGGCGGCGTGGAGGCCGGCTCGGTACCGGGCCTGTTGAATCTGTTGATGAGTTTGTTGATGGGGGCCAACGACTTGGTGTCAATGGCCTGCACCGGCTCCTCCTCAAAGGCCACGGGGGGAGGCGGCTCTGGGAAGGAATCCCGGTCCTCTCGTCCAATCCCCTTCAGCCCCACCTTCTTAAGCCCGCCATCCGTCAGCCCTTCGAGGCTTTTACTCTCCACCCCATTGGTCACCGCCGGAGGCCGGCGCGGTGCCGGCGCAGCAGGGCGCTGCGGTCTCTCCGCGGTCCGCTCCTCGGCCTCGCCCTGGCCCACCGCCTGCCCGTCTCCGGGAGGCCGTCTGGACGGGCTCCCGAACCTGCCCACGGGCTCCTCCTCCGGGGAGCTGGGCGTTGCCGTTAGCGACCGGGGGTCCGGCGACGGCCGCGGGCTGGAGAGGCTGGGCAGGCTGGGCAGCGGGGAGCTGCGGCTGGACGACGACCCCCGGTCGCTAACGGCAACGCCCGGGGGCACGGGGCTCAGGGCCTGAGGGTGGCTCTTGAGCTGCACGCCGTACGAGTCGCCCTTCTCCCCGTCCTTCAGCACCACGTAGGGCTGACCGGAGATGCCCTGCACGCGCACCGCCACGCCGTACCGCGACGAGGGAGGGGTGACGGCCGCGCCTGCCCCCCCTCCTCCACCGACACCATTGGCCCTGCCACGTTCGCCGTAGCCCCCGCCTGTGTCGTCCAGGTCTTTGATGAAGCGGATTTGGACGCCGTAGTCCAGAGGGGGCTTCCGGTCGGCGCTGAGGGAGCTCATGCCTACTTCCTGTGTGCGTGACAAATAGGACACAACAGAGAGAGAGAGAGAGAGAGAGAGAGAGAGAGAGAGAGAGAGAGAGAGAGAGAGAGAGAGAGAGAGAGAGAGAGAGAGAGAGAGGGAAGAGAAGAGAAGAGACATTCAAATGAGGTGGTGTTTGAGTATCAACACTGAGTCACAGTAAGCCAAGTCTCAGGGTTATTTTCACAAGGCAACATTATGCTCGCTAGAGGAAAAACAACTCAAAGAATCGAGTTTATATACTATACCAGTATTGGGTTAATGTGTTATCAAATTCAGAGCTTTATCTTGGTTTCCCTCTGTGTTATATAAAGAATATAGAATAGCAAGCATTGCATCCCTCTCTTTCTGACTGATGAAGATAAAAAACACATTAGGTGGTTAGGTCTGAGCCACTTCACAAGTATTTATCTAAATGATTTTACTTATCTTAATGAGCTTTAGTTTTATTGCTACTTTATTGTGTTATTGTTTAATTGTTGTTTTATTGTCTTCTTTATTAAAATAACAGCTTCAAACTCATTATGATGCTACAGTGACACTACCAGTGTGTGCCCAGAGCACTTGATATTGCACTATGTTACGTTGATGGGGTAGGATCAGGATACACTCTGACTCTTCTAGTAGGTTTTTGACTAACTGGATATACCATCAAAGCGCTAAATAGCGTTGATTATTGATCCCTACGGCCATAGATATCAAATCTTCCATCATGTTCCTTTAAGAGCATAATTTTTCACTGCAGAGGTGATGGTTTGGGGGACATTTTGACAATGATTTGTTTTTGTCAGTTAGGAAATACTAGGAAATACAAGTAGATATGGTAGTAAGAAAGAAAGATAAAGAGAGAGAGAGAGAGAGCGCAATAAAAAGGATGGAATGAATGAATGGCTCAGTGAGTCATAAAGGACTTAGGTCAGCCAGCAGTGAAGGACACATGCAAAACACTCTCCAACTCAAGTGTGTGCGTGTGTGTGTGTAGGGAGAGAGAGAGGGAGTGTGCACTCGTGTAAAGAAAAGAGCATGGACAAGATTTTCAGAAAAAGGCAGTTCATTTAGTGGTCCGTAACCCATGAGCAGCAAGTCAATTCTTAAGGTGAAAGAACTTCATCATGTTGCTTTAATCTTAATCACTTGTGGAGGATGTGGGCCTAGCAATTCATTGATCTAAACACAGAACAGCGGAACACCGAACAGCGGAACACCGAACAGCGGAACACCGAACAGCGGAATGGTACTACAAACAAAAACAGCACTCTGGTTGTCTTGGTTCATCCCACATTTAGTGAAAACCACAAACATTGCAAATAATCCCTTCAGCTAACATATAGCTATGGGCGTCTGTATCTTATATTATATTCCTGCAGTTTATCTGCTCTGTCCAAGCCTCTTCCAGAGAGATGCCAGAAGGTCTGGATCAGAACGTAGCCTTTGAAGCCTCTGTCCATGTTTAGGGACACCTTAATGCTTAGGTAGATCACAAGAAAAGATTGCATTCTTCCATGTGTTTGGGAACTTCTCCAGAGTTGAATCAGTTTGAGGTCTGTGCCCTGCACTTGCATATAGCAGTGTGCCAGTCTTATCCCTCTAATGCATGCAACGCAGTACATGAGAAAAAAGGCCTCCTATGGCTTCGGGCTCTTTATGGAACTGCAGCTGTAGTAGTAGTCATGCGTCTCGACTTCAAAATTGGCCCTGGGATTTGCTGTGTTATTGGAAAGAGTTATGGAACTTGTGCCTAGCATGCAATTCCCCAGAGGACAAATCAAGAGAGAGTCTTCATTCGCCCTGTAATGAGTCATTTAACCATATACCGACTTACAAAGATGAGTAATTAACACGAAAACGTTGCCTGGTGTCCTTTTAACTGGCACGGTGTTTAGGTTGAAATCTATGCAATCTCAAACCTATACGAGTGTGACCCATTTCCCCTGGCCATCAAAACAAATGTTTCATTTATGTGCATGTGTGTGTGTCCACAACTGAGCCATTGTGTCAACAGGTGTGGCAGCTATTGTGTGTTGTGTTGCACAACGCTAGCTTCTGGCCGTTCTGCATTGTTCCCTTCAGCCTTCATTCAATGCCAAGTTTCACTCACTCTCTCTCTCCATCTCTCTCTCTCTCTCATCAATCCTCATTACACTGTCATTTGCGGTCATGTTCCTTTATTACAGAGGACTAAGCAGTAGACTGTAGAGGATTATTACTATGACATGACAGCAATACAGTGGAAAATGTATCGGGTAATATCGAAAAGTGAGTCCACATCTGAGCTTTCCCCATCTTTGATTTCTGCCTCAACCTCACTGACCTCTTTTGCCTCTCTCTTTCACAATCTCTCTCTCTCTCTCTCTCTCTCTCTCTCTCTCTCTCTGTTTCCCAATGCCTCTCTCTCTCTCTCTCTCTCTCTCTCTCTCTGCCTCTCTCTCTCTCTCTCTGCACCCAGCCCTCTCCTTTTCTCTGTCGGTGGCTGCATTCCTGCGCAGGGAGCCCATGGTTTCGGGGCCTGCAAGGTCACTCATCCGTGTGAAGGGCTGTTTGCTCAGCTGCATTGGCCGCCGATCAATAACTCACCCGCCCGATTAATCAATACCCCATGCAAGGGCAGGGCTTGGGGCAGGTGGGGCAGGACAGGGCAGTGGTGGGCTATGAGAATGATAAGAGGGTAGGTGGGAGGGGGGGAGGGGGGGGGCGGTAAAAGTTGGCCGATGGGTTACACTGTAACAGCCGGTGCCTTGGTCCGGCAGAGCGGCTCTTTAGCCTCTCAAAGTCAGCCTTTGTCTCGGCCAGCATTCCCGGCATTCCACGCATGCATTCTGTAGCGTACGGTGGCTTCACGCGGGGTGGCGCGGGGCCCAGGAGTGGATTAGGGAAGACAGGGGGGACGTGTCTGGAATGGGGACCAGGACCACGGGGCTCCTGAGGGATGGGGTGGTGCTGGGGTGGTGGTGGTGGTGGTGTAAAGGGGGGGGGGGGGAGGGGGTCTGAAGCAGGGTACTGGGCAGAGAGAGACCCACAGACGGGCGGAGGAGAGAGAGTGAGATATGGATTGGTATGGGGGAGAAATATGAAGACATGTAAAGATGGGAGAGGTACCAGTAAGGCTGCACTATTTTGGGAAAATATTTCATTACGATTTTTCAGACAGATATTGCGATTTGTGAATGTCAATAAAATTGATTCAGTTCAATATTCCAAATGTCTCTTTAAGTTGTGCTGCTGCTGCTGCTGATTACTAAGCGAGTCTGGTGCGTGGGAGGCACAGCACTTCTGATTGACTGTGAAGCTCACCAATCAGAAGTGGCACAGTCAAGGAGGATGACATTATTAAGTCATTAATGTGACAAGATTAACTGAGCATGATTATTTGTAGCTTTTGCGATTAGATAATTGCGTTGGTTCATATTGTGACTGGCGACTGCGATGCGATAATTGTTCAGCCTTAGGGAGAAGGCCAGAGACAATGGAAAAGATAGAGAGAGGATGGATGGATGGATGGATGGATAGAGGCTGGATGGCAATGCTATTTTATGTGCCACCTGTTTGATAGGAGGAAATAGAAGGAGATGTTTTCCTGATGGAGACGTTGCACAGTCCTCTTGAAGCATTACAAAACAAAATAGATGACGCGGATGCCACGTGGAGAGTACTCATATTGGAAACTGCCTCTAAAATGATAAACACTAACTCAAACGACTAAACCTCACCACGGCCCATCCCACTCAAACATACAGGAAGTCACATCCTCATTCCGTATGGCACTTTTGAAGTAATCAAATAGTGATATATGTGGCACAGACCAACCTCTAAAGATTTCTTTTGATAGAGATAAAAGAAGAACACATTCAACAATTCTGTCCTCAGGCAAAAGAAGACCCAGCAGGGTCGAAACGTTGCCTTTGTACATTAAATATGGGAGTCTAAAGCAGTGTTGATGACATTATATATATTTTTTCCCTTGAGTAGGTTTTTTTGTCCTGCACCTGCCAGAAGGTGGGATGTGCACACAATAACTTTTTTGTTGAAATACTCTAGTGTAGCCTCTAGACAAAAGTAGATTGATGACTTAAAAAGCTACACGATAATTACATTATTTTAATTACAATTATTATTGTAAAAAGACTGTACTACTAGACGGTGCCCTTTCAGTGCAGAAAACAAATGTCTCCGATATAGTCTAAATGGCAGAGTGCACGGGGGAAGGGCAAGGCTAGCTAGGTTCAATTGGAGATGACCGAATGACAGCAACACTAAATTGCTGATTATCTTCCATCATCCAAGCATTAAAAATAGGTACTTGTCTTACACTTAAAGCCATGCAAGAGAGAATACCTAAAGACAGAACAGGACTGTGCCATATCATCTATCATTTATGTGATACCTCTTCCTCATGATAAAAAAAAAATGGGGAAGGCAAAATGGCAAGACAGAGGTGCCTATAATGTGCATCCTTACAGGAAGGTAAAGTTATTCATTAATGACATCAAAATTTTAGATATTTTTGTCATTAATTCCTGTATTTATCAACAGAGTGGCCTACAACTGCTCAGACAACTGTCCTTCATGAAACTGCAGACTCACGTTCGGTTGCAGAACCCTTTCAAACTTTGCAGCCGTATGAAACTGGTCTAACAGAGAGAGTCTGCGCTGTTTAGAAAACACACAGCGGCATAATCCCCAGCTCCATACACTCATACTTTGTCATCACAAGGAGGAATGTCACCCTGCTGGAGTATCCTCTCTCTCTCTCTCTCACTCTCTCTCTCTCTCACACACTCACACACACACACACACACACGCACACTAGGGGTGGGCGATATGGACAAAAAATAATATCTCGATATTTTTTTGTGATTTTGACGATATCGATAATTAGTCGACATCCTTTAAAACATTGTTTTTGTTAAAGTCTGAGTTACTTTACAGCTCATTATTTATGAATAGCATCATTACAATAATAACCAATAACCTAACCTGTGACTTTTTTACCAAATCAACCAATGCATTGTCACTCTATGACACATTTCCAATTCTGCCCCCACTTGTGTGTGTGGCAATGACATGGTAAGCCAGCTACATTAGAGAAGATGAATAGGCCTAACAGTTTCCCAAGAAAAAGTCTGAAGCTGAAGTTCAAGAGCAGTTTAAGAGCAATTATGTAGGCTAGCATTCCAAGTTACAGAATAGAAACTAATAGGATACAAGGATACATGGAAGTTTATTGTCACATGCATATAGTTACTGGAAGTAAGAAATGCAGTGAAATTAAGTATGTAAGTATGTTGGGGATGTGTGTTGGAGAAGCTTCCTGATGAAATAATGTGCTGTGTATGTAGAGGAGAGGGGGGGGGGCAGTGTACTGCAAGTATGGTGAAGGGACTTACTATTGCAAGCAGAGTACTGTATGTATGATGTATGTGAGTGATGACAGTGAAGATGTGTGTGTGGGCGGGAGGGGAGTGGAGCAGTGACTGTGTGTGTGTGTGTGTGTGTGCAGTGTGTGTGTGGGTAGGTGGGGCAGTGTGCTGTAAGTATGTAGAGGATGTATGTTGGAGAAGATCCTGAAGACAATGTGCTGTGTATAGGGAGGGGGGGGGCAGTGTGCAGCAAGTATGTAGAGGAGGCTTACTGTAGCAAGCAGTGTGCTGTATGTATGTGTGGTGATGACAGTGATGATGTAAGTGTGTGTGTTTTTTTTGTGTGTGTGTTGGGGATGGGGGTGGGGGGGGGGCAGAAAGGCTAGGCAATCAAGGACATGGGTAGATAGATGGAGGAGAAATCAAAAACAATAAATAAAAAGTTCTATGGAGATGTGCAAAAGTTGGAGAAAGTCAGATGTGTGTGTGTGTGTGTGTGTGTGTGTGTGTGTGTGTGTGTGTGTGTTGACGTGTGATGAAATAAGAAAATAAATAAAAGGTCTGTAGCATAGGGAAAGGGATGTAAAAGTGCTAAAAGTCATGTAGGTGTGTGTGTGTGTGTGTGTGGGGGGGGGGGGGGGGTCATGAGTGCTGAGGAGTGAATGAGTGCAAAGTCAATATAGTGTGAGTTCAGAGTTGGGAAATGTTTGTTAAATGTTAATGTGTTATCTTATGGCTAATGTATATGAGAAATCCCATAGAGATGTATATGAGACTCCCATAGAGAACGGTTAGCATAATCGGTAAACGTAGATACTTAGAGCGAACTTCAGTCCATTTACAAAAGAGTTACATGAGAATAGTTATTTGTTTACAACTGACTATTAAAATACTCAAAGGCTAATGTTTTCTCTCCATATAATACCGTGTGGGAGAAAACGTGACTCATCAATGCTACTTGAACAGAAGTAGCCGCATAAAATCCCTAGTAGGCTACTCTCGCTGCACAAAATAAACATTTGGCATGCGTGTGACAATGTTGTGCGCACTAGTGATCACGTGACACTTGCTCTGCTGCAGCCAGGGGCTTCTCCCGCATAGACCTCTCCAGAATAAGTCCCGCCTCCGTAACTTCCGTATCCATCCAACTTCCGGGCGTGGATTGTCTATGGGGAATAACATGGCGTTTCGAAATATCATACCGGTAAAACATCTGTAGGTAGCGAAGTTGAAAAAGCTGGTGGGCAGATTGACCTACACACTTCTGCCATATAGTTTCCACTGGATTTTTTGATTGTCGGTGCCGTTTAAGTAGTACACTATAGACTATACTACTCAAACGGCACCGAAAATCAAAAAATCCAGTGGAAACTAGATGGCAGAAGTGTGTAGGCCAATCTGCCCAGCAGCTTTTTCTACTTTGTCACCTACAGAGTTTGACAGGTACGATCTTTCAAAACGCCATGTTATTTCCCATAGACAATCCACGCCCGGAAGTTGGATGGATACGGAAGTTAGGAGGCGGGATATATTCTGGAGAGACCTCTCCAGAATATATCCCGCCTCCTAACTTCCGTATCCATCCAACTTCCGGGCGTGGATTGTCTATGGGAAATAACATGGCGTTTTGAAAGATCGTACCTGTCAAACTCTGTAGGTGACAAAGTAGAAAAAGCTGATGGGCAGATTGGCCTACACACTTCTGCCATCTAGTTTCCACTGGATTTTTTGAAATAATAATTTAAGTAAGTTAACGTTGGATGGATACGGAAGTTACGGAGGCGGGACTTATTCTGGAGAGGTCAATAGGCCTACAACTCCTGGGAATGTATGAGTCTTCAATGCGTGATTTTGAGTGCGTGATTTTGAGTGTTTTTTCCCCATAAGTAATTTAAATACTCGATAATGTCAATTTGCACATCGTTAAAACAACAATCACGATATTATCGCAGACGATATATATCGCCCATCCCTAACGCACACACACATGGACACACACACACACACACACGCACACTCTTGAGTGCTCTCTCATTCTTTCATCATTTTTACAAATTCCTTCCATCTCTATTTCCAGGCCTCCAGACAGCTAGCCTATTTGTTGCAGAGGTCAGGGCTACTGTATGATACCGCAATATCTTTGCACATAGAGGGCCATTATGATACAGCAATATCTTCGCACATGGAGGGCCATTATGATACAGCAATATCTTCGCACATAGAGGGCCATTATGATACAGCAATATCTTCGCACATAGAGGGCCATTATGATACAGCAATATCTTCGCACATAGAGGGCCATAGTAGGAGCAAACTGGGTCCTGCTTACTCTTGTTTTGCGTCTTGGATGATTCAATAACAAGTGGTCAGCCAAGACACATTGCTGTTTACACATGTATTCAAGGTGTGCTACAGCCAGAGACATTGCTGACCGCTTGTGTTTTGACTCCGCTACTGCCAACATCACATTCATTGGAACTTCCATTGTCTGTGATGCATCAGAACGCGTAGCGTTTACATTACAAATGATATGTGGTCTAAATGAGTCTCAGACCACCTTGGCAAGTGGTTTGAGTGATCGGATCACAGATGTGTCTTGGTGAATGTTTACACTTATTGTTAGAACTTACCACTTTTAGATTAGATTAGATTAAACTTTGTCATTGTGCAGAGTACAAGTACAGAGACAACGAAATGCAGTTTGTGATCGGATCACCCAGTACTATTTTCAAAACAAATGTGAAACAAAGTCTAGAAGTCTCTGTGTTTGGTTGAAGCATGCATGTTTGATTTTTCTCTGTAATCATTGTATAAGTGAAGGTATTTTCTCGATATGCTTTCCTGAAGCTTAAATGAACAATTGATATGCACCAATATTCCTTCTATCTGACTGGGCTACCTCCCTCTCAAACTTGGTTCGGCCAACTTGGTAGAGCTTATTTTAGTTCAAAACAACAATTGAAGGGGGGGGGGGGGTGGCTGTGGAGAGCTAGAGTCATGAATGGGCAACCTTACTGCTGTCTTTGTCACCTGGACCCATTAGTGCTCAGCCTACGACTAGCCTGCTTCATTAAAGCATTAGCAACCACTCACTAGAAAACATAATGCGTAGTTAAAAAACAACTACACGTGGGCGGCCACCTGACTAAGGAGCTTTGCTGATCGCTAATAGTCCCTCCAGAACACAGGAAACAAGAAAACTTTCCCAGTGGTACAGAGAGAAACATTGACTACAATTAAGCCTCACACACTTCATTATATAAGCGGAGGCAGAACACTAAAGCAAATATAATGTATTTTCATGTGAATTAAGAAATATTCAAAGGCAATTAAACCCCCATTATCTATCTGGTTTAACTGATATAACTTAAGATGGGCAAATCTTTGACCTGGTTGTGATATCACATACAAGTCATGACAGCTCAGTTTTTCTATGCAGTGCAGTCGACTAAGAGGTCCAGGGGCCAAAAAAGAGCATTCCAACTCAAATCAATGGACCATCCTTGCCATCCTTGATACCACTTATATCATCTGGCAGAGGTCAGGTCAGGTTGACCTCAGAAGAGTAACAAAACATATGCCTTCATGAAAAAAATAGCCTACAGCTGCCACAGGTCTTTTGATAATTAAGCAGTTCAGTCGTCCAGCAAATTAAATCTCAAACTAAGGAGTGAAAGTGGCCCTTGAGGCAAGGTAGCAACTGTGCTATTGTGTCAGTAGGCCTAAATGACAAAAGCATTTGCAAGGGTGCTTGTCAGGTGACACAAGGCTAAATCCACAATTATAACCTGGAGCCTGAGTACACCTGACCTCCAAAAAGTGTACTTGAGGGGTCACTTCTTTCCAGCAGCAGGGCCAAAAAAGATAGACCAACAATTGTGAGAGATGGATGGACCCACATCCAAGTTTATAGGCCTACTCAGTGAATATGAAGATCTATTTTGCAACAGATTAACCTCCAAGTTTCCCTCGGCGTCTTGAGAACTGGTTGCGTCACACCCACCCACCCGGTCGGTCAGTATCGGTCTAGAAGCGAAACTACCGTTGTTTGCATGAGAGCTCCGGTCAGCACAGAAACAGAGGCAGGGGGAACTACAAAGCGAATGATAACCAAGCCATGGGATTATCTTTCTAATGCCACTTAGAGAGCAAGTACAAGGGGCAATTAATGTCCCCTAAAAGCCTCTCATGTGGAACTCTAGCGGAATATAGCCTCTGCGTTTAACGTTTGAAGATCTCTCAGTATTGGCTTCAGCAAGGCATTCTTTTATCTACCATGCAATATCCATTTTAGTAGCCTTTACGGTATTGTCGCATCATTTGCAGAGCTGCTGTTACAATGAGCTATAGGGCGCACTGCCACACTGAACAGCTAAACGAGCTAACAGATAACTTCAGGCTATACAAGTTTGTTCTAAAGAAATACCACAGCCTTGATAAAGACAGGCTGAAAATTATTTTGTAGCTTCTGTTCACAGTAACGTTACTACCATAAGGAAATGCTGGTCTCCGACGAGACAGCGACGAGAAACTACAAAGCAACAGGTGCTCTCCCCCCTGCTCGCCGCAATCATAATGCACTCGTAAGCTAAAGAAATGCAGACAATTCAATTACATACATTTCTCCCAATAAATAGCTACCTAGGCTAATGAAAGCCAATGAACATGCGGCGGTGGTCAAATCGACACAAAGCATACAAGTTGTTAAGTAAACATTGCTGTTCCAAGCACACTAACGTTAACTTACCTGTGAGATTACCAGTAAATTCCGACTGCAAAAGTCGCCACTCGGAGGTATAGAAGGTATTTTTAATGTCCTTAATGTCGCAATAATATACTCCCAATAATTACGAAATTAGAAGTACGATTAGTTTACCTCCAATATTGACAGCAAGGAAAATTCCCTATGGACAACCTGTTGCCTTTGCGTCAGATAACCATCAGCCCGCCCCACAGGCTTACTGATTGGTCAAGACATAGTTGCAGGCTGCGCGAGCAACTCCCCGTGCAGCTGATTATTGGATAGCTATTGATGTCAATCCAATATGAATATTGCCTTTTAGAAAAATACACGCTAGAAAATTCAAAATCAAGATAGTGTTGCAAATAGTAGCACGTAAAATACCAAACCTGTCTATTGAAAGCCAAGATACCTGTGATGGATGATTGAACACATTCACCTGTAATATCTACACCCAGGATAATAAAATTCACATTTCTGTTGCTACACATATATGGAAGCCCGTTTCTGCCATTTGGGAAAAACGGCCTCAAACAAGTCAACATTGAGAAGTCTCAATGTAAAGATAAATGTACGTTTTGTAGGCTATTAACATTTGTATCTCAGAATTGTGACCTAGTTTGTGGCTGTTTCTTTCCAAAGTGAAAAAAAACGGGTCTCCATAGAAATAGGCTATTACCAGCTTACTTATAGGCCTAGGCTACAGGAAATGTAACTGGTTCATAGACTTCTTACTTCTCAACCAGTGCAACCCTTCTACTTTATACCAAACATGACACAAATACTTCAGCAAATGTGACTGTCCCTTATTATAAGTTAAATAAAAAAAAATGTCGTTTAGAGTGTGGACTCCTTACCAAGGAAACTGATTGCATAATACGCCCCTAAATCTCACCTGACTCTGTTCACTACTTACTGTGCAAATGAGAAAATTAAAATGAGATTTGACAGCTAAGACTAAATTGATAACATGCTGTGCACCATTAAAATTACATCAATAGCACTGAAATATGCCAGCCAATCATACCTGTCAATCAAAACATCTTAACTTCAAATTACATTTAATATCAATTAACTGATATGTTCTATTTATTGTGCCAGGTAACTAATGTACAGCAGAGATGTCCACTGACATAAATATTTCAATTTAATTTTTACACATCTTTATATTTTACACATGGCTGGGGAATAATCCCAAGGCCACCTAGCATATAAACCAGAAAATGCTGATTGAAACAGATGCCTTCACAATACGCAATGTTAACAGACACATAGGATTTTCCCTTTCCAGCAAAATATCTTGGCACTTGTAGAGCTAATACTACCACCGGATACTATTACATTTCCCGGGTCTCCAACAGGTAACTTGCAAGCTGTCAGTAGCTCTCCAAACAGAGAACACACAGAGAAGGTAAAGGAGTTGAAAGGAACACATAGGAAGCTTATTCAAGCTTATTCTGTTTTGGGTGGAGATCAGCTATGTGAATGCATGCTACTACAGCTAATATAGCCATTAGTAGCTCTTCGCCATGTTCACTTTGTCAAAGTAGAGGAAAAAAGATTGGAGACCGACCCCTACCATATTTAATACACTTTTTTTGTTGTTGTTTAAAAAAGCAAACACATAAAAAGGACAAAGTCATACAAAATCAAAACTCGCTTTACTTCTGAGCACATTACAGTACCATCCCTCTTCCCACCCCGCATGTAACTGCACCTCCAAACCACCAGAGGTCGCCAGAGAAGAGCACATAGAACAGCACAGATATCAGTACCAAAAAAGAACAGCTAAGAGAAAGGCAACTTGGACAGAAATGTTAAAAAAATAACGTATATTAAAAAAAAATACAAACATCTTGCGCAGTGACAGTAAGATGAGTTTGGAGAATTCTTTTTTTTTTCATCCAGTTATTTGGTCTACTTCAAGACCCTGCTCAAAGCAAAGGCCCAAAATGAAAACAAAAGAAAAACAAACCAACAAAAAAAGAAAACACAAGTTACTGCATTGGTTCACATGCAAGCCAAAGACTATACACATATGACATGATATGACTGATTTCACTACATGCTACACCGATCCCCATTGTTAGTCTGCCAGCTCAGCTTTTCTCGCTGCCAGACAAAACATGTCTGAAGGTGGAGCTTTTAAAATGAAAAACAAAACAAAAACAAAACAAAAGAAAACAATCCATTGTGACTGCAGGAGCCTTGGAACATTTGCCTTTGCAGTTCAAAGTTCAGTTCAACTATGTTCCTTAGTGGACAGAGGGAAGTCTGTTGGTGTGTTGGTGAGTTAATGGTCGAGTATCTACAGATTGGTTGCTTCTGCATTATGCTGTTTCACAGGAGGCGTGCAAGGTGGGCTACAACTGGGAGAGAGATTGCTGAGAGGGAGGCCGGAACCTTGGTTGAGAGAGGAGCGAGAGAGGAGGGGAAGAATGACAGTGTGACACAGCCTTGCCTGGTGGTCTGGTCTGGTCTGGGCTGGTGAGTTTGTAGAGCGTGTGAGGTAGCGCGTTGATGTCAGTGCTGCACCAGAGGACACGACAGCTCCGGTGTGCTTTTGATTTGTATAATTTACAGACAATGTGTTTGGACTTGCCAATGAAACGGTAAATTATGTTAGTTTGTTTTTTTTTTTTTTTTAAAAAGAGACACCCAAAGTGCTTATTTACAGAATGAGAAGAAACAACATTAGTGAGAATCAGGCGTAGAGCGTTCCAAAATAAAGGCCAAAGACAGAAAATCGCTGCTGAAAGTCCATTTCTTCCTTACCTCTCCCTCTCCTCACGCACCCCAACCAGCTGGTACAAGCCTCCATCACATCTTCCTCTTTCATCCCAGAATGCCACCGCACCACACACACACAAACAAACCTCTCTCTCTCTCTCTCAGCCCTCGTTAGCCGCCACCAGCTGGCCCATCCCCTGTCGTACGTACACTGCCTGGATCTCCTTGCTCTTGAGGCAGAAGTCGCAGGCCCAGATGGCGGCGTCCTCGCGGTTCAGGAGCCCGTACGCCGGCTCCGTCAGGCCCGTGCAGTCGCGGTGGAACCAGCGCTTGCACGACGCCTCACACAAGATGGCCTCCTGGTCGTCGTGCACCTCGGACAGGCAAAAGCCGCAGGGGCAAACCGACCCCCCGCCCATTTTCGGGGGGCCCCCGCCGGGACCGGAAGAGGGGGGCGCGGGACCAGGGGGCAGGGGCGACTGGGTGGTGGGAGTCGGGGTGGAATTGGACGGGGGGTTGGGGTTGTTGCCAGGCGTGTTGCCACCACCGTTGTTGGGCAAGTTGTTAGGGGTGGAGTTGGGCGGTTGGTTAGCCATGGGGGCAGACCCCGGGCCACTGTTCTGTTGATTGTACGGCGTGGGACCAGGGGCGGAGTTGGGTGGCGTCGTCTGCGGAGGCTGCTGGGAAGAGTTGTTGGAGGACGGGCCACCGGTGGAGTTCGGCGGCGGATGCTGATTGGACGGCGGCTGCTGAGGGCCATTCAGAGGGCCAGTGGGAGAGGAGTTGGGGTTGGGAGGGGGTGGGACGGAAGAGGGCTGGCCGGGGGTGTTTGGGTTGGGATGCTGGACGTCGGGGTGACCGGGGAATCCTCCCCCAGGCTGGGGGGGACCGGAGGATGGGGAAGGCCCAGGGGTGTTGTTGTTGGTCGGGGGGCCGGAGGGGTTGAGGTTAGGGGGCTGCTGCTGGGGTGGGCCTGGTTGGGGGCCACCAGGGCCAAAGTTCTTCCCCTCGTCGTTGCCTGGAGGACTGGGGCCTGGGTAGGGGCCTTCCTGGTTCGGTGGAAACTGTCCTTGTGGGGGTAACCCCGGATGACCCCCAACCATGTTTCCTCCTCCAGGGCCCCCCATGCCTCCCATCATGTTCATCCCGCCTGGCATGCCGCCCATGGGGTTCATAGGCCCGTGGGGTGGCCCCCGGGGACCCCCTCCACCTGGTAAAGGAGGGCTGTTGAAGGGGTGGACGCCCTGGCCATGCTGAGGCTGCTGCGGAGGCATCCCGAAGCGCGGATGTGGGGGTCCCCCGCCCCCTGGGCCCCCCATCCCGCCAGGGGACAACATGGGATTGAATCCTTGACTAGGATGCATGGGCGGGCTAAAGTTGGGAGGCATGTTGAACTGCGACGGCCCGCCAGGGGGAAAGCCACCACCACCGCCGCCTCCTCCACCCCCTGGAAACCCTGGCATCCCAAAACCACCTAGGTGGTGCGGCCCGGCGTTGGGTGGAGGTGGACCGAACGGCGGCCTGCGTCCAGGCGGACCTCCTCCAGGCCCGCCAGGGCCCCCCATGAAGCCCATGGGGCCCCCCATTCGGCCGGGACCCCCATAGCCCCCGCCGGCACCACTCGCCCCCGGGCTGGACAGGAAGGCAGCACCACCGGGGCGGGACGGGGCTCCGAAGTCGTCATCGAACGGGTTGGAGGCCACCAGGTGGTCGACCATGGGAGTGGGCGGGGGCGCAAACTCGGAGAGGTGCGAAACCGCCGGCCCCTGCTGGGTGAAGGGGAAAACAGGAAACAGAAAAGCGAGAACATGAACTATGAACTGCATGCGCATGAACTGATATGCAGGAAAAGTTTACTGAACAATGAATGTTGGTAGGTTTACAAAAAAGACTGAATGATAATGCAACAGGCAATCCTCGCATTACCTGTGCATTGGATTTTTTTCTCTTTTTCTCCGGGCTCTTCAGCATCTGTGAACCTTCAGACAGAGGGAAGAGAAAGGATCGGAAGTGAGTGTAGGTAGATTATGAGACAGGCATCTTTTCCCCATCGACACTGATCTTGGATGGAAAGCTGCTGTCTTCTGTGTTACTGGTGATAGAAAGACCATGAGGTACAACCAAGTCGTGTTGAAGCCCACTGACCACCACCACCATACCATGCCAACATGCCATCAAACACTCCAATTGGTGATCTGTGTCTGTATGTGTGACACCTAGCCACAACTTTACAATATTAGGCTAAAATCTGCTGATTAATGACACAGCTTAAAACAGGAGTGTCTAAATATTTGACTACTTCATAGATACCAGGCCATGCCCGGACTGCACGACCAAATTAAATGATGGTGCCAGTCAAAACTTTGCTTGGTACCATAGGGAAGCTCAGTAGAAACAGCTGAGTTTGTGTTAGTAACCTGGAAACCCATTATCGCAAACCTCCAGGCATAATTAGCACAAACAGTCTTATCTTCAGTTCTAATTACATTGCATGTATGAACCGAACTGATTCTGGTCGCTACCGCAAACGCAGCCAGGTGAGGCGGGTTGAGGACACCTGGACGGATGGGTGACGAGCAGGCACAGAACGGAGAGCGGACACAGCACAAGCAGGTAGACAACGCAGACAGGTAACGCTAGCTTGACATAAACCCAGAGACAGTTCCCTTGAAAACAGACAACCGGACAGTCAGATAGCGAGTGGACAGGGAGATGAAAATCTGCAGCAAGAATGGAGATTCCGCAAGGACACGGAGATGGACTGACGGACGTGTGCCTACCTTTGCCTCGTTTTCCTTGACTTTGTCCCGCCAGTAGTCTCCCCGATTCGGCAGCCATTAATATGACTGTCGGTGCGGTGCCATGTCACCGTTCATATAGAGAAAAAGTGTAAAATTGTCGAGCACGTCTTTAATGGGTCCAAACACTACTCCGGTGATCTTAACAAAGAACCAGAGGATTAGCTTACGTTACCAGCTCCAAGCTACTCCATGAATTCAGTTAACATGGCAGCTACATAACGTTAGCTATTCCTCATTATATCTGTCACGGGAACTATTTCTCCATCTAACAACCAGAAAAATGAACTCCAAGCCAAGACGTCAGACAGCGCAATGGATAAAAAAAAAAGCAACGAGTACAATGGTTTTGGGTGAAAACGACTGCCAAATAGCTAGTTAGTTGGTTAGTTAGCAAAGCGTCGAACACTCCCCCTCTTTAGAAAATATGATCACTTACAGATGTGTGTAAGATAGCTAGGCTAACATGCAAGCTGGTATGACCATGTAGCCTAACGTTACCCTCGTAAACTCTGCTTGCTAGACATCTGTCTATGATCAAACTAGAATCACAATCATTGAAAACAAGAATCCAGTGTACAGGATGCATGTAGTAGCAGAGTCGGGATAATCCCGATCTTCGTTTATAGATGATACGACGGTGAAATTACCAGTTTAATTCAATGATGTTTTTCAGCTAGTTAGCAAGCTAGCTAGTAATTTAGCACAAGATAGCTGACCAGTTAGCTAGCTAGCTAGCCGTCTTACATTGCTAGCAGTCATCTTACTATATTGCTCTTGTTTGTGTCCGCTACGAAGAACCTTCCCCCTGTATTACTGCATACATATCACTCTTGTTCTCCGTAATTAATATCAAATAAACTTACAATTATATTTTATCCACAAACACGAAATTGGCCATGTTAATTACGGCCTACGGACGCCGCTGGACAAAGACGGACAGGCAGGGGAGACGCGCAACCGGGATTATTACAATCAGTGAAATACGTGGGGTTGGTGGTTGAACTTTTTAGTTTGAAATGGGCTCTATTACAATATATTGGGTTTTTGCATTTTACATAATAATTGAAACCTCTTAAACAAATCATTAGTAACATGAGAAGTAGTTACATGTAAATTTCAATACGTTTTGCTGAAATTCTTTGACATAGTTCTCCCTGTAATGTTAAGGAAGTGGGCTAGTTCAGACTAGACCACTCGTTCAGACTAGGCCATATTTTCGTAGGGGTGTGTGGATGCACCAGAGCACTAGGTCGTATAACGGAAATTACAACAATGAATTGACTTTATTGATTATTATAACAGTTGATCAATCTTGTGAGTGGTTTGAAGCTAACACTTTATTGGAAATGTCTCTGTATGTTACCCGAGACGTCCACTTGAATTGCGTTATGGGATACATAGTAATCTCTCCAACAAGCTGTGCTCACTAAGGAAAACTGCAATGATCTGAAGATACGATAAGGTATTACAACAAGATATCCTGATCTTACAACAAGAGATCCTGATACAAAAATAGCAGGACTCTTTTGTATGCAGAAATGTTTTTGTGAAATGTGATTTTGTTTTTGTAAATGTGAAATTATTCCCTATAGGCTAATGGATCATTTTAGGAAAGCAAATCAGAGATCATTTAATTTTATAGTTGTGGGATGTTCCCGTTGGTAAGGGGCACGTGTTATGTTATTAAAACTGACAGACGTAAACAGCCTACTTTTTGCATTTTATTTTTTACAGTTCTAAATGTAGGCCCACAAATAAACTTTGATAAGGTCTGCTTTGACATTTTGATTTCTATTTGTGATAAACAAGAGGAGTGTGCATCAATACATGCAACAACAACAAAAGAAAAATGTGAATGGGCCACTCAAATACATTATTAGATCGGCCTAACTACATGTCAGAAGGCAGCTGAATTTGAGAGATGTCTGGCCTTTGAGTGGGTTTATTGAATATGACTTAGGTCTTGAGCTCCCAATACCACTAATATACAACCAATGCCACTCAGTGTCATTCTATATTTGGATAGCGCTATGTAGGCTAAACTATGTGGATAATGGCTAATTTGGCCTAATAAATAAAACGGTGTCTTGCACATCTTGGAATATTTGTTGAAAATGTATCTTATTTTAGATGGCCATTAGCAAGTAAAAAAACACAGTGCCACAAGGGTGTATGGTGTATCTTCAAATGAGCTGCATGTCATATTCACAGATACAATAGGCTACATCTACGTAAGTCCTGCGCGTCTCCACCCCCTGCACCTCGTACTCTCGGCATACTCGTTTCTCACCTCAATTGCATTCACTGCTAGAACGAGGATCACCAAGATCTCCTTAAACAAACTCACTTATGGAATTAATATTTTAGAAGACAATTAAGCCAGATGTTATGGGATAACATTTTAAGAAGAAAGGCGTTGACGAACTGCACAGGGATATGTATTTACCTTTATGTTCTGACTTTGAACAAGAACATGTTAATGTGAAGTTCGTATAGGTTTATTATTTTGTTTTGAGAACACCACAAACAGTAGAGTAATTGTTGCAAAAGTTTAAATGACCGATAAATGCTTACTAAACAAGACAATTTGACTCACAAGTTTTTAGAATAAGGAGGGACAATTTACGTGCGTAACGGTGTGTATGGCGCTTGGAGAGGCATACGTTCCCTCTCCAATCTCACCACAAAGATTTGCAATGGCGAGGTGGTTTAAAGAGTTTCCCATCAACTTCAGAAATGGAACAGATAAAATCCGTTCTGTCTCGGAGTCGGACTGTCAGAACCGTGACAAGCCTGCGGGAACCTTGGGCATGGGTACCGCTCCGAGGGGGAGTCCGCGTAAAGGCTCCGGCGGTGGCAGAAGCGGCGGGGTGAGCTGCCTTCTGTCAGGAAGAAATCGGAAAAACTCTACCAACGAACCCTGTCACAGTGTGATTAAGGATGAGAAGGTTTGGGACAGTCTGCTCTCTGGAAAAAGTAGGAAAAATTCGAAATCAGTGGCTGTATCTGAGGAGCAAAATCGGACACTGAAGAATTGTATCTCGGCAAGTTCTTACATCACCCGACTCATCAAAGTGGAGAAACAAGATAAGATACAAAATCCCAGCAGTGCATGTACTCCTCCGATCGAAGAACAGAATAAGGGCACGATGGTTGGCAAACCCGAGACGGTGAGAACCCATGGTCACTCATATAGCCTAGTTATGCATGTAAACATGTTTTAAAAGATAGTACTGTTGCAATTCATTTACATGGTGTAGAGAGAGTGATAACTGTTTTGTTTTTTGTTGTTTTTAACTATTAAGATGTCGTGAACCTATTTTCACCCACTTGTTCACCACAGATGCAACCTCATCTCTAATGTACCATTAATAGCTTTGGCAGAAGGAGCCAAATCTAAAGAAAGCTCTGGTCAATGTGAAAGTTGATCGTGCATCAATCTGAGCCAACCCCCAAACTTGTCTTTGTGTCTCCTGCCCTTCTTTGTATTATCTTGTCCATGCCTGTCTATCTTCCTGCCTGCCTACCTACATGTCTATCTCCCTGCCTGCCTGTCTGCATACATGTCTGTCTCCCTTTCCACCTTTCTCACTTCCTATGTCAATCTCTCTCTCCTTTCATCCAGCATTGTTCTGCACTCTGAATTTAAAGTTAATGCATGATTAGATGTAACCCCCCCCCCCTCAACACACACACACACACACACACACACACACACACACACACACACACACACACACACACACACACATACACACACACACACATACACACACACATACACACACACACACACACACACACACACACACACACACACACACACACCCTTTTCCTTGATATCCTCACACTCACCTTAACCCCCGCCCCATACACACACCCCTACTGTGAGACCTATCATCCTGTCAAAGGAGCATGTCATCTGACATGCAGGTGCTAAATCCCTGGTCCCCTCTGGCAGCGCTTTGAAAGTTCAAAAAGAGAGACAGGAGCTAGCGGAAGAGAAAGAACAGATGTAACAGGATGGTGTGAGAAAGAAGGGAGATTTAAGAAAGGAAAGAATCACTGAAGGGTGAGGGGAGGGGGTAGTTTTATGTTTCCAACCGTTGATCCTTTTTTTCCCCTCTGCTCCATGCATCCTACGTCCGGTTGCTTTTGTTCCTTTGTGAGGTCGAGAGAGGGAATCTCTCCAGGGTTTTTGGGACTAGGGACAAGGCACTGAAAAAGCAGATGTCACCTTTTCTCTAATGTGACCTACAAAATTCTGTTTTTGTGTTTCTTGGGTGTAAAGAACATCTAAGAACTACTCAGAAAAAAAAAACAGAACTGGAATAATGACCTTCAACAAATTGGTACTTAGTAGAATTTTTCTGCGGATTCTGGCAATGACTGATTTTTTAAGCGACTGCTTCATTTATGTGTGTGTGTGTGTGTGTGTGTGTGCGTGTGTGTGCGTGTGTGTGGTCGTGTGTGTGTGTGTGCGTGTGTGTCTGTGCGTGTGCGTGTGTGTGTGTGTGTGTGTACACACATGAGTTTTTTATGTTTAGACCTACAGTTCTATCTGACATTTGTGACACCACTCATTTCCAAAAGTTAATGGTTTTCCTGATATTACTACTAGTTGGTCGTAGAAATGAGAAGGAGAAATTAATGCTCAGTCGAGCTAACAAGCAAACAAACGAACAAACACAGAAATTGCACAAAAAGCAGAGATGTATATTTACCGGCATATCAAAGAGATTTCATGCTGGTTGTGGTACTCTGGCCTCTGTAACAGATGGATTCCCACTGATAGGCTATGAGGCTGTGCAACACCAGTCTTATCTAAATTGAGTTAGCACAAGCACAGGTCAGATAACCCTTTTTGTTCTAAAACAAGAGACAGCCGTAAAAAGAGAGACGCCTGCAAACAGCCCATTAGGAGTGTTAGCTTTTACACACACATACACGCACACACCACACATACACACACACACACGCACACACACATGGAACTACACACACACACACACACACACACACACACACACACATGCATGCACGCAAACACACACACACGCATGCACGCAAACACACACACACATAGGTACACACACACACACACACACTGCCCCAGAGTTATCTGAGGCTCAGGCTGATGTAGACAGCCTTTATGACCATGTCTGTAAAGGTTTGAAAAAGACTTGCGTCTGGTCGAAACCAGAACAATGCAGGGAGGAGTGCAGATGTCCTGCTGAAGGATACCATTTCACAAGATGAATGACATGCTGTGACTTACTGAATGAGGAGCCGATAAAGTGTTCCTCTTTTGAATTCTTGATGAGGATGAGGAAGCTGCAAGTGTTTGTCCATCTGTAATATTTCTTGCTGTCCAGAATCAATGAAAAAGTACAGTGTTTTATTTCCTGTGTTGATATACGCATATAATTTTGAGTTGTTCATGGGTAAATATTGATGATGGCATATCCGCTGTCTAATTATCCACAGGAGACCATCCGGTAAATATTTATGCAAAGCGGCACCAGGCCTGGGGGTTCTGCATAGGGCGCGATGGAGGGTGTTTCGTGTACGGCCGAATAGCCGCCAGTTATGTAATAAACCCTGGCTCTGTGAGACAGGGGCTTTTCCACAGGCTGACCTCACCCGTCCTGAATATTTTTAAGCTCTGAACTCATCACATCACGTGCAGACAGGACATATAACGAGGGACGTTTATTTATTTAACTTAATAAAGTATTTTCATCTCCAGAGGTTTACATCTAATAAACATGTCACATGATGACGTCGTTTTCGCAGGATCGCATTTTTAAAAATCACAGAATCAATAGAAACTTTATTGATTTCATGTGATATGATATCATTCACTCAATTGCTGATAACATTTTGCCCTATCAATTAGTGGGTTCATAAATAAGTTATCAAATACTTACACACATAAAACTGCACTTTTTCCTCCTCAATTTCCTCACAATCTATTTATTTAATTCTTCTAATTATTTTCCTTTATCCTTATGAATAGACACCTCTGCACATGAAAGTTGAGCAGCTAAATGCCATTTCACTTGATGTTTTACGACAGTATCTATGTACAGTATGTGACAAATAGAAATAAATAAAAATTCTTGAATCTTTGAATAATTGTTCAAATTTGATGCAGGTTATTATCAGGGAGGATTATGCGGATCCGTTCGATGCCCAGAGGAGCCGTGAGCAGAACGTGTCACCAGGGCGGGGAGAGAACGACGGCTACATGGAACCGTATGATGCCCAACAGCTCATCACAGGTAACCGCAGAAACAGATGCGTATACTGTACACATTCTCTTACACGTTTAACTGCTTCTGATATGGAACACAAGTGCTGATTTCATAGGAAAACTTGTGCATGTCACCCCCAAAAATTAGGATAATCTAACTTGCATGAAATAATAAACCACCTTTGTGCCACTTAATCAGCTTTGCTATTGTCTTCTTGTTGACGTTTCTTTTCACCACATTTCTTGCTCACTCAAAGTGGGCTAATGTTACCCTCATCCACCTTCATCATTCAGACCATTCCATACATCAGGGCTTTCACCACTTGCCACCCAGTCATACACACCCACCCTACACCTCCTCTCAAGCCATTAGTTGAGTATGGTGTACGTGCATCGAGGCACCTACACGGCTGACATTTGTTTTGTGTGGCTACCGATTAGCGAGCATGCACATTAACCCTCTCCTGAATGCTGCTGCACCCCAAAGGGTTGCCATAGAGACCATGCTGTTCTGGGACAATGGGTGCAGTTTCCTGTCTCTACTTCCTGTTTCCTGTCTCTGTTTCCTGGTCCTATTCTTTGGAAGTCAGGTTGCCCCATAATGACACCCCCCCCCTTTCTGTCAGATGGCCCTGACGTGGCCACCCCATTTGTCAAAAAAAGGGCCTGCCCTCTTTTCCCCAAAAAATTCCCGGGGTTTCGGAGTTCATTCATCTGGTCGTACACTCTGCTGACCCCTCATTCTATTGCTACGTTGTCCTATAGGACCATTCCCCTTGGGCCGGGACACATGCTCTATATAATGTGAAAGTATTACAATTTGATCTATGGAAAAATGGGACAATATATGAGGAAGTGCATTTTAGATTTACTACCCAATGGGATATCCTTAATTACAAACTAACAATGGCTGTGCACTATGATGGAGGTTGAAAGCTATTAGTGCCACCAAGGGAATAGAAGATTAAAGCACAGGGCTGTATGGGCATCTGTGTGTGTGTGTGTGTGTGTGTGTGTGTGTGTGTGTGTGTGTGTGTGTGTGTGTGTGTGTGTGTGTGTCTGTGTGCTCACTCATTGAGTCATTCACTTTGGCTGTGGTTCTTTTCGTAGAGATCCGGCGCAGAGGGTCCAAGGACCTGCTGAAGATGTCCACCTTCCTGGAGGGCGGCGAAGGCCTGCGGGACGACCCGAGGTCCTCTCATCCTCTGCAGATATATGATGACCCATACGAGGGAGCCACAGAGACGACTGTGAGCCGCCCAGAGTCCGACCCGCGTTCCCCAGCGGAGTATGAGCTGCCCTGGGAGTGGAGGAGGGAACAGATCCTGAAGGCGCTGTCAGGTACCACAGAACCTGGCCGGAAACTATGTCTGTTAGGTACCACAGAACCTGGCTGGAACTATAGACATGTTTAATGTCCATCAAACTTTACATAAAATGGAAATTTGTCTTTGACAGTGGCATAAAAACACACAAAACACACACACACACACACACATCACAATATCTCTAATATATCTTTTCATGATTTTCACAAAGAATTGAAAACCGATGGAGTCCCTGTGATGGCAATTGTTTTTGGACAAAATAGAGGATAGCAACTAAGCCAATAGGGGAATTGTAAATAACGGCCTTCTGCTTGGTCAGACACAGCCTTGTAATAAAACTCAAAGGTAAACTGGGCCACATAACTACTGACTCTGAAGTGGGTCTGGCCTGATCTTGTCACAATGACATTGTCATTGATATTAACTTTTTTTTACTGTTATCACTATAGTTATCGTTCCTGATGTGAATGGCCCTTAACATTATGAGAAATACAGTCCTGCAGTGCTGGATATGCAAGATCAAGGGAAGGGAAGTTTACTCACAGATCCGCTCTGTACTCGTTGGGCAGTGTGCATTAAAAAATAGTTTTTACATAAAAAAAAACCTCTTCCTTTAGTCACTCACAGTAACAATAGCTCAACAACGCTAACATCAAGTGGCATTCAGAGCTCTTGGGGTCATTTTTCAATACATGGACTAAAGCCTAGTCCGGAACTAAAAGTGAACGTGGAAAATTCCACTGGAAATTGTTTTGTAAATGTAAAATGTAAACCAGGTTTTTCTAGGCCAAGTATACTTGTGTATACAAGGAATTTGGTCTCTGCATTTATCCCATCCGTGAATTAGTGAACACACAGAGCACACAGTGAACACACAGTGAGGTGAGGACACACTAACCCGGAGCAGTGAGCTGCCTTGCTACAGCGGCGCTCAGGGAGCAGTTAGGTGCCTTGCTCAAGGCAGTCTCTTGTACTCTTTGGTTAATGACAGTCTCTCGTACTCTTTGGTTAATGACAGTCTCTCGTACTCTTTGGTTAACGACAGTCTCTTGTACTCTTTCAGTTCCATTTGATGACGCCGCTGATCGCCTGGACCACACAACCCCAGGCAGAGAGGAGGCAGCAGCCCCACATCTCTCCTGGCCCCAGATGCATCCCCTGCAGCGGTGGAGCTGGAGCCAGAGGGGCCCCAGGACCTCCCCACCACCCAGCCAGGCAGTCCCCAGACCCCCACCACCCAGCCAGGCGGCCCCCAGACCCCCACCACCCAGCCAGGCGGCCCCCAGACCCCCACCACCCAGCCAGGCGGCCCCCAGACCCCCACCACCCAGCCAGGCAGTCCCCAGACCACCACTACCCAGCCAGGTGGTCCCCAGATCCCCACCACCCAGCCATTCTGGCGGGAGCCCTACCTCCACTGCTGAGGGAGACGGATGCAGGGTGGACCCCAGTGTGCCTCTGGAGACGCAGAGGTGAGGCTTCTGTTGGTGTCCGGAGGGGGCGGGGGGAGTACAACAAAGGAGTGGGATGGGGCGGGACGGGATTGGAGCGGATGGATGAAAGACTGTTTTTAGAAATGCAAAACTCCAGTCCAAAGGGACATGAGAGTGAGCGCGTGGGCAGACTGGTTTTGTCTGGCCAGCCAATCAGTTTTGGGACAGGTTTATAGCAGTTCACAGACCTGGTTGGTCTAGATTGCACATGTGTCCTCTCTTCTCCAAGCCTGAGGCTTGATACTGATATGGGAAAGTCTCGATTGCTAAGGCAGTTCATGAGATACTTCAAACTTCCAGTAGATCCTCAATATTCATCAAGCTTTTGCTCATAATTCATTATAGCGGGATTTTTGGTTTGTGGTTTTGAAGTAACTCATACAGTATGCTAAAATCTGCACCTCCATTAATCAGTTAATACAATGGTCTGCTTTCTGTTGGAGTGATACTTCCCTCTCTCAGTTTCCCTTTCTCCCCCTCTTGTGTATCCACAGCTGGTACCATGGCAGTGTGACACGGCAGGAAGTGGACTCTCAGCTGCAGTCCTGCAAAGAGGGCAGTTTCCTGGTCAGAGACAGCGAATCGGGAACCAGCAAGTACTCCATTGCTCTCAAGTGAGTTATGCTGTATCATTCTGTATGTTCTACAACCCCAAAGCAGAAAAATGTGTGACGTTATGTAAAATGTAAATAAAAACAGAATATGATCTGTTTTTATTCTATCAAATCTCGTAAACCCATATTTGGCTGCAAAACTGACATAGACGGCAATGGTAAAGCACAGTGGCAGCTGGGAAGATCTTTTTTTTTTTAAATTGTACTTTGTACATTGCACATGTCTCATGGCGCTTTACAGAGTGTTAGACAATCAGAGAAAAGAAAAGAAAGGAAAAGATCTTTCAGGCTATCGCACGCCAACCATGCTCCATATCCACTACACAACCGCTACCACCATCCACATTGCGTCCCCAATGTTTTCCAGACTTCCTCTGACTCATTCTCTCTCTTTCCGTTTCTCTGTGCCTCCTCTCCTCTCTCCCCGTAAGGACGAGCCAGGGCTGCGTGCACATCATCGTGGCGCAGACCAAGGAGAGCGGCTACACACTGGACCAGAGCCGCTGCACTTTCCCCAGCATCCCCCAGGTGGTGCACTACTACTGCACCCAGCCGCTGCCTTTCCCCGGAGCCAATCACATGACCCTGAGGCACCCCGTGCCCCGCCCACTCTAGTCACATGACCAGGATTCCCCTGCTGATTGGAGGGGGAGGTGTGGGGGGGGGGGGTTTGGAGGGCTCTACCTGAGACGTTCACCTTACACTGAGACTCAGGGACTACAAGAACTGTGGCAGATTTTCATATGCTGTATGAATGGATGTATACTGTGAAATATACAGAGAATTATATTTTTTGAAGCTGTTTCATTTGAACTGCTGTAATATGCTGTAACACATGAGAAAATGCAACTGGCTAAAATGCAACTCTCACACCCACCAGTTTATATGACTCCGGGCGGCACAGATAGAACAGTTCCACTACTGTACTGAAGCTAATATAATGGAAGAAATCCATTTGCTTGAGATTCCCCTAAACTGATTGGAAATACAGGAGAATGATACTTCCTGGGCTTTCTTTTCCAGTGTTGCCATTTGCCCCACCCCTGTAGTCTGTCACACACAGCTGTAGAGCTCCAGGGATAACGGTGCTTCTAAGAGCATGATAGCTGCCGACTGCATCTGAACTCTGACTAAAAGAAACATGGTATCTACCGCCCCCTGTTGGACTCAGAACTCAGACAGAATTTTGACTCATCACAAGGACTGGGATGCTGTGTGGTCACCACTGATCTGGACCCTCTGCCCAGCACAATGCACTCCAATCAGGGCAACATGTGTATGAGACAGCTGTGTGCACAGCATGAAAGCATAACTGTGCCATATTTGTACTGTGAATTTATTGCCTTAAAAAAACAAACACTTTCTTATCCTTTACTGCTGTGTGAACAGTTGTGACGTTTTGTTATGGTATGCACTCCCCCCCCATCATGTACCTGTGTCAGACACACATATTTCATCTCTGAGTCTAAGCTCTCCTGCGGGCAACAGGAGCAATAATTGTCCTCGCCTCTTGATACCGAGTCCTCAGTCTGGTTGCAGTTCAGGTCTTTCATTGTGAGCTCTGTTAGCTTTAGATAAAAGTACAAAAAAATTACATATCTGATTTTTAATTGGTGCCAGTTGTTTTCCGACCGGAGCTGAAGAGTCCGTCTGTAGTCAGGAGCTTTTTAAAGTGGAGGAGCCCCAGCTGTAAAACATCTGGCAAGCATAAACCATCTTGTGACGGGAAGAATGCAACTAAACCGCTTTGAGGTGGTGGGACTCGGTTAACAGAAAGTCAGTAGAAAAGTTTGTTTCTGTGGATAGCGTCCAGATAGCTCCTGACACTAGAGCAGACTCAAGCCCTGAGCTCGCACAGAGCTGCACCAGACCCGGGCCACATTTGACGTCTCTGTCAGTGGCATTCTTGGATGTTTAGTCACATTTCCTGTCATTATCCTTCAGTAAGGTTATATGTTAAAGTTTGTCTTCAGTAACAGTGGTTTATATGGCCCATTTGCTACTAAGAACTGGTCCACAATTGAAACAGCAAAACAAACTGAAGTAGCATTGCCAGTAGACAGTCTATGCTCAAAGCTGTTGTGTTAGATATGTCATACACACCACAAAACATTCATCAGCATTCATAATATCCTATTGCATTAGAGTGCTCATATCAACTTGAAGATGTTGGACTCCTGCCAGCGGCACATTTCTCTCTTAAAGTGAACTCTTCGTCTCCTGCTAGTTTTGTGTAAACTTTGTAAAGCCGTAGTTGTAGTGCTTGAATGTGGCTCATTTGTTTTCTTGTCAATTTGTTTTCTTTGGTGCAAGCTCATATGCAACTATTACTGCCTGATAATTATTGATAGATAGATAGATAGATAGATAGATAGATAGATAGATAGATAGATACTTTATTGAACCCTAGGGGAAATTCAAGGGACTTCTTTAAAATGAAGAATGATTTATATTATAGTTGTCCTCCCGATTTTTAAATGTAATTTGCTTGTTTGAAAAGTGTAGCACCAAGTGTGTACTTTGTGCTTACTGGGCTTACTGTTTTAGACCAACAAATCAGATATACAAACATTTATTTTAAAATATGACCTTTACTCTGCTCAGGTGAATATGACACTGTGAGCTGCCTGCCAACCTATCACAATTAGTTATCCAGACGGTTTGCTGGGTTCTTTTTTTTATCTCCATGGTTGTACAGGAACTCAGCATCTCATTTCCGGTCTCTCTATGACAAAGCTTCCCCACCACAGGCGACATCTGCAAACAGGCACATGTTGATTATTCTGCCCCTCTTTGGTGAGAGCAAACTCATGAACAGACACTGTTTTTCCATCTTCATGTTTTCCGGTCTGTCTTCTTCTCTTCTTCAGAATTGACATTGATCAAATTATTGCAAAAATAAATGAAGAAACCTCTATGGCATCTTGCAAGTGCATAACAGAGTTTTTCAGCATTATATTTTACATGTACTCCATAATCATTGCATAAACCACTTGAGTTGGTATATCCTTGCCAAACATTAACATGAAAATACATGTAGGAACCAGATACAAAATGTATTTGCACTATAACAAAACTGGCCATGTATAAATATTGGTCTGATCTCTATTGGTCTGATTTCTATTGCGTTTGAGTGGAACTTGCTCTTACCATCTCAATTCTCTGTGTCTTAAAATGGCTTTAGAAGGGATTACATCACCATCTAAATGTCCTCCACCTCAAGAGATGTAACGGATGTTTCAGACTAACAGCCCTTTGTTTTCCAAGACGTGGACACACCCAAGACCTTAGGCCTGATCCCCAGGCACAACAGTCCTAACTGTCATGCTCCAGACACACACTATGTCCAGGTCAGAGTTACTGCTTGGTTAAAGATAAACTCAGGGCTGGGGGAGATAGGGAGAGAGGTCAACTGGGATCAATGGTGGTGTACAATCTGAGAAGAGGCCCCAGTCAGAAGGAGGGTAGATTACTAGATTACTGGAAGATTACTGTGATATAGAAGTGGTAAAGAAGTGTCTGCTAAATGTAATGTAATATAGAAATTAGGGCTGTCAAAATAACTGATTAATTTCGATAAATTAATTGGAGAAAAAATAACTGATTAAAAAAATAACGCAGATTAATCAATTCTGTATGACCTTTGACCGAGCCGTTGTAGTCAGTAACCATTAGACTGTAAAATGAAGGAGAGAGAAGAAAATGTGCTGCCTAGATCATTGATTGGAACATTTACTTTTCAAAAACGGCTTGATGGTGTTGATAAAAATAAAGTGTTGGTTAAAATAAAGTCTTCTGCAATGTATGTTTCTTCCCGAAGCACTTTTGAATTTATTTCCTCAGCATATTAGGTCATATCATAGATTATTATGGCCATCATTAAAATAATAATAAAAGAGTTTTTGAACTTTAATGTCACTAATGCTGATTATTCAATGATTCATTTGGATTTAAATATTTAAAATACTTTCACAGCAAAAATAATATGTGTGATTAATTTAGATTAATTAATCACAGAGTATGTAATTAATTAGATTAATTTGTTTAATCAATTGACAGCCCTAATAGAAAAAGAATATATTAGATATACTAAGTAAGTATACTCTTTTGATCCCGTGAGGGAAATACTAGATTACTGTGTATAGAAATAGAAACAGTAACATTATTACTTCATTTAATGTCAGACTTAAGGTTATATTTAATGGTTATGTTTCGTGGCATTGCTCCATGACTATTATTGTGCACATCATTATTTATTTATCAGTAGTTTGTCACATCTAGGTGTATCGGATGTTAGAATGTTGGCAACATGCTGTTGTTTTTTTTGTCAGAAGTTCTAACCATGCTGAGCTGTTACTATGCTTACACCAGATGAAGGTGAGTCTCTCTCTCTCTCTCCCTCTCTTTCTCTCTCTCACCTTTATGTAGTGTCTGTAATGTACCCGATTCAGTGTTTCATGTTTTTTGTGACTGTCTGAAATTGTTGTCCCTTTTTCAGTTGTTGGAGGGAGTGGGCCAGAGGTTGGGGTTCACTTTCTCAAAAGAACTGTTCATCCTTGGGGTTAAATACTCCAAAAACAAAAGGGAACTGTGCACCTTCATGAACTTCTTGATTGGCCAAGCAATATGGAAGGGAAATCGGTTGGAGGAGGAGGGCCAGTTTGTCAACCTTGTGGACATGTTTAAAGCTTTGGTGTAATCAAGGGTTAGGGTTGAATATGTTTTTTTTAAAGTTTCAGACAGTGTGGCTCATTTCTCACAGAAATGGTGTACTGACAAGGGTCTGGTCTCCATTGTTGATGGGGCCTTGGCATTTGTGTGGTGATGTCATGGGGACTGGGGGGGGGGGGGGGGGGGGGTTATACTGTAGTGTTTTAAGGTGGTTTTTGATCCATGCAATGGTTCAATAAAAGGGGTTTTAAAAGTCAAAAGTCTCTCTCTCTCTCCATGTAAAGGTGAGTCTCTCTATCTCTCTCTCTTCAGGTAAAGGTGAGTCTCTCTCTCTCTCTCTCCAGGTAAAGGTGAGTATCTCTCTCTCTCTCTCTCCAGGTAAAGGCGAGTCTCTCTCTCTCTCTCTCTCTCTAGGTAAAGGTGAGTCTCTCTCTTTCCAGGTAAAGGTGAGTCTCTCTCTCTCTCTCTCTCTCTAGGTAAAGGTGAGTCTCTCTCTTTCCAGGTAAAGGTGAGTCTCTCTCTCTCTCTCCCTCTCTCTCTCTCTCCAGGTAAAGGCGAGTCTCTCTCTCTCTCTTTCTCTCTCTCTCCAAGTAAAGGTGAGTCTCTCTCTCTCCAGGTAAAGGTGAGTCTCTCTCTCTCTCTCTCTCCAGGTAAAGGCGAGTCTCTCTCTCTCTCTCTCTCTCTCTCTCTCTCTCTCTCTCCAGGTAAAGGTGAGTGTGCTGGTGAAGGTTAATGGCTGGATCTGGATCAGGTGTGGGGCTGGGACAGGTGAGAGAGCTGAGGGCAGCGTGGCAGGTCTATCTGATCTGAGGAAAGAACAAATGTGACTGAGAAAACATCCAGCGTGCCACCGGGGTGTCAGGTCCCTGGCATTAGAACCACTTAACGTGAAGGAAAAAGCAGGACCTGATACCACTGCGCTCTCTCCTTCTCTCTCATCTCTCTCAGTCTCTCCATCTCTCTCTGTATATCTGGCTGTTTCTCTTTCTTTCTCTGTATCTCTATCTGTCTCTCTCTCTTTCACACTCTCTCCATCTCTCTCATCTGTCTGTATCTCTGTCTGTGTCTCTTTCTCTTCCTTTCTTTCTCTCATCTCTTTCATCTCTCTTTGTGTCTCTGTCTCTTTCTTTCTCACTCTCTCTCGCCTGTCTCTGTATCTCTTTCCTTCTCTCTCTATCAACCCTCTATATCTTTTTTCTCTCTCTCTCTCTCTCTCTTGTGCGCTCTTTCTATCTCTGTCTCAACCCCACTCTGATACCCCCACCCCACCCCACGCGCCCCGTCCATCTCTTCGCCCTACTCCATCTTGGACACTCTCTCTTACCCTGCTCACTCCATCATTCTGATATCTGAGTCGGACGGTCAGTCTCTGGTGACAAGCCTCAAACGCCGACTGGGCTCAGATGGCCCTAAAATATAAACAGCAGTGCCATGCTAATGAGGACGAGCAGAAAATATTTAAACAGCAGTGCCATGCTAATGAGGGCGAGCAGAAAATCTGAGCGACATGAATATTTCATCACCATGAATAAAACAAGACGAGAAATACATCATTTAAAACAAATACGTGGCACATATACCATAACCTACGCAGTGTGTGTGTGTGTGTGTGTGTGTGTGTGTGTCTGTGTGTGTCTGTGTGTGTGTGTGTAAGACTCTGTGTGTAGTGTTATATACATGTGTGTATGTATGTATTTTTGTGTTCATGTGTATGTTTATGTGTGTGTGTGTGTGTGTGTGTGTGTGTGTGTGTGTGTGTGTACATGTGTGCGTGTGTATGTACGTACATGTGTGTATGTGTGAGTCTGCGTGTGTGATATCTTGTTCATGATATCCCCATGCCACCATACCCCGGGGCTTCTCATGACAGTGGGACAGCTGACCACAGTGGATCGATGTGGCATGCTGACGTCTCGGTGTCGCTTGGCCAGACGGGTGTGGTGGACGAGAGGTGTCCCTGTCACTCTTACCAGAGTGACCAGAGCGACCAGAGAACCATGTATGCTGACAAAAGTGACGAAACTATGATCTGCTGAAACTATGGTCTGCTGATCTGGGCTGGGCTGGTTTTAGACTGGACTTCCACTCAGGGCTCGAATTATCTTTTTGTCTTTAAGGGGGTCTCTCTATCTCATAAAAAGTTGGCACACCCCGCGCATAGCCTAGGCGATACAATGAAATAGCGTAGACGCAAGTGCCGCTTTTGCGCAGTACAGTATATGCGCACGGTAGGCCTAGGCTTTACCTTGACACACGCACACAACAGACATAGATTTTTCATAGAAATTGATTACTTTTAATTAATTTCAACATATTATTGATTGTAATAGTCCATATCTCATTTCAATTTCACAATACAAAGAAACAGACTAAACGATTTAGTCTGTGCCATTCTCAATTTCACAACGTAACTCATTTAAACCAGACCACCGTCTCAGATAGGCTATCCTCAGTGTCAAACACAATAATGCATGTAGTGTAACTTATACACAGGGGAAAAAGCACTAACTGGCAGAAATGAATAAAGCCAACCAAACTATGTTCTAGTAGGCTAATGTGTTGAACCGTGGAAAATTAATAGACGAACAATTTTGGAGTTTGCACTGAGATATTGTCGGGTAGCCATTGAATATTCCGACATCAGAGATTGCTAACAGGTGTTTCAAAATAGCTGGGAACTTTCCGGAGCTCTGAATGGCATGAGGATAGCTAGATCATCAGACAACACAATCATTGTAGGCTGCATTATGCGCCATAATTTATGGCTTTGTCAATCAACATGGAATAGGTGAAGCGCAAGTTCAACAGCAAGCAGGACTTTTCAGCACGTATCAAACCACGTAGGCTAGCCCAATGAACGCAAATAGACAAAACACTCACATCAAAGCAGGGTGACTTCTTCAGATTTGCAAATGCTGTCAAATCGATACGGTTTGCTCATATAGTCTAGTGGTGTGGTGGTGAAGTCATGCTGCGTTCAAGAGCGTAGTGTAGGTCTACGTCCCGTATAGCCTATATTTTAATTTAACGTCTTTAATGGTAAGAGATCGCACAGGAATGGATAATGAGCGGTTGTTTAAGATTAAATTACAATACCAGACACCTTCAGATATGAGAGACCCCCTCAGGTTTTTGACTTTGTTGCTTTCATGGGAGCCAGTCCTCACTCTATGGGAGCTCGGCTCCCTCTGGCTCCCACGTAATTCGAGCCCTGCTTCCACTACACATCCACTACATTCTAAGAAGCAAGGGAGAACAAGACTAAGTTTTTAGTCTTTACTTCAAACATTGGATGGCTGACCATACAGGCAAAGTATAAATGATATACTTCGAGGGAGACATAACCCCCCCACACAATATTCAACTATGCTCAAAATGCTGGGACATTTCTGGGAAAAAAACAACACAAAATAAATAATAATACGTTTATTTTGTATAGCGCCTTTCTCAAACCCAAGGCCGCTTTACATAGTAGGAAGGCAAAAAAATCTGATAGGCAGGTTTATTGACGGATAACCAGGGTTGGGTAGTAACGGATTACATGTAATCTGGATTACGTAATCAGATTACAAAAATCAAGTAACTATAATCAGCCCAGATTACAAAAAAAAATTGTGTAATCAGATTACAGTTACATTGTTGGGGATTACTTGATTACATTTTATCATGCAAACAATGAAACTTTTTTATGATAGCCTAGCTATCTTTTAATTTGACAAGCTTCGGGCATGCCGGTTTGATCCCCGACTAGTAGAAAAAATGTGGGAGGGGGAAGTGGTTGAGCACTGCTCTCCCATGCCCACATCCACGGCTGAAGTGCCCTTGAGTAAGGCACCTAACCCCTCACTGATCCCTGAGTGCCGCTGGAGCAGACAGCTCACTGCTCCGGGTTGGTGTGTGCTTCATCTCACTCTGTGTTCACTGTGCTCTGTGTGCTTCACTAATTCACGGATTGGGAGACCAAATTTCCCTCACGGGCAGGGGCGTATCAAGCTTTTTAAAAGTGTGGGGGTTGTGGGATAGGAAAATGAAACAATCTTGCCAAATTATAAATAACTCCCTACAGGGACGTTGTAAGTATTTTCTGAGAGGGGTGCGGACTATATTGGTGTCCGGCAGTTTCTACCCCGAAAAAAAATGAAATTCTGATTGCTAAACACACCATTTTAATGCAGTTTGGGAGGGACAGAAGAAGCAGTGCCCCTCATATGTGTGGCTCATGCATGTGACATGTAAGCCTACATGATCTACCTATCACTTCACTATTTGACACTACCCTACATGGAGACATATATCATGTTATAAATCAAGAAATCATTTCAGAAATTATGTTTTGTGCATATATGGGTTAGCAGGCTACAATAAATTGCCCTAACAGACAGCAGCCTAATTTCGAGGTATCACTAATACCTAAATAAATATAATAATAAAGAATACAGAACTGTAAGCTCAAATTCAAAAACGTTTGAAGTCTACCCAAATATAGCCTATGCAAAGGGAATATAAATAGATTGTGTTGCATATAGCCAGCTTAATTAATGTCAATTTAAAGATTATGATTAGCAGTTTCTTTTTCCATTAATATAGTTACAGGAAGCCACGTTGTTGTTTAAGCTATTGTTGCTTCTAGCCCACGTTACCTAGTTTCACTTGCTGCAGGGACACACACATTGCATGAGCGCTCATAAGCGTTCTATTTGAGTTCTACATGCTGGAAATCTTAGTTCTCAGATGTAGAACTCAAATGTGTCTTGACGCCTCCGTTTGTAAGATCAAAATAAGATGTTCTAAATGGAACGCGATCGTAGGCTATTTAAGATCTCCAGCACCGGCCATAACTTAATTTCGCGGCTACGTGGACCAGTAGGTTAATTGTTGAGGAGGCCAATAGTTTGAGAAAAGTTGCAGAGACAGAGAAAGCAAAATGCTCTGAGAACAGTATAGTAGCCAAGGTCTTTCTGCAGAAGCAAGTGCCTTGGTGCGCGACCCTCCGCTTTCACTTTGACTCTCTGCATTTATACATTGTGACAAAAACTGTCAGTCAGACAGTGAATTTTGGTTTACTAAACCAGCTCGGGGCCCCAAGCAATTGCTTGGTTTGCTTGCCTTCTAGCGACGGGCCTGGCAGCAGCACCTTGAAAGATGCACACTTTGAATTTGATCAGAGCGGCTCTGGTTCTTCACTGGCTAACTTGATGTGATTGGCTGGATGACCATTCAATCAAATCAACAGACCTATTTGTGTTTCTTTGTGTGTGCGTTATGGTAGATACGGTTCCAACTCTTTACGGGAGCGTTTATTTCCATATTTTACTTTCATTTTAATCTGACAAAAAGTGTGGGGGATAGAATCATGTTCCAGCAAAAGTCTGTACGTTATAACACCCACATCCCCCACGCTTGCTACGCGCCTGCTCACGGGATCAAAAGAGTATCTTACTTACTTATCTTTTCCTCCTAATCTTAATGTAGCCTCTTGTTTTAGTGTTACCGTTTACTTTGAGAAAGTCACCAGGTCCCCCTGGTTGAAAAACATCCCAAAGGAATAATATTCTCACCCCCACAATTGAAATGGACATGGTGTCATTCAATCTCAGGCCATGCCCTTGGGTCAAAAAAATCCAGCGAAAGCTAAATTCATTGTCCAGGTGTGTCCTAATAAAGGTTAAGCTGAGTTGTGCATGTTTGGAGAATAGTGATCCATGATCACATCCATGATGACTAAGTGATCAATTTTGGGATAGGGTGAAAATTTCAACCACCAAAACACCACCCCCAAAGTGGAGAATAGCTATAGAAATGTACTTAAGGGACATATTTATTGAAGTAATCTAAAAGTAATCCTAAAGTAATCAGATTATGTTACATGTTTTTGGTAATCCAACTGATTACGTTACTGATTGCAAAAATTGCCATGTATTTGTAGTCATGGATTACATTTCAAAGTAATCTGACCCAACCCTGCGGATAACCTACACTGATATCCATGTCCCATGTCAGTAAATGTTTTCCTGCAGGCAGTGTGTGGTATATGGGTGGGGTAATGGTTTGTCCTGGTCCTGGTTTGGAATGTTACCTCACAGGGCGTTCGGCCAGTTGTGCGGGTCCACCTGGGGTCAGTGCTGGGGCCCTTCTCCTCACTATTTACACCACCTCTCTAACCAGCAGTGGTGCAGCATTCTGAATCAACTGCAATGGTCTCACTACAACAATGCATTGTATTAGTCCAGTTTTGTTGAAAATTGCTAACAAGGCCATCTCCATATATATTAACTAAATATAGATTAACGAAAATTAACGAAAGCATTTTGAGACAAAATATAGTAATCTTATAGGAATACTGTAGTATTTTGGGACATAGGAGACATAGAAGTATTATAGTATGGGACATACTATAGAAGTACATTAAGACTGTAATAGGAACATTATAGAGAGTAAGGATATTATAATTACAGAACATCATAGAGGTATTATACACTATCATAGAACTGCTATAGACATGTTATAGTGTTACTCTAGTAAATTGTCTGTGTTTTCACAACACTGTCGCTGCATCATGAATGACAGCATATGACAGGAATGTGGTATGGACATGCATGCTTCTCACCTCCACTTACCTGAGATCATTAGAGCTGCTGGCATTATGCCAGGTGTGTAGAATACACACTTAGTTGGAAGTTGGAGGAGTTAGCTTAACAATACACACCCTCAAATCGGGTGTGTGTAGAGCTTGTAAACAGATGCCAAAACATGTACGTTTGTTAAAGACATGGTCCAAGAAAGACTTATTAAGAGCAAGCGCTTAAGAGTGCAGTTTAGAACTTTATTTTTATAATCTTTTTACAACTCTCACCCAAAGAGAGTTTCATTTTTGGAGTTGAGTGTGCCTGTTCCTGTGTTTACTATAGGCTTTTGTTATATGATTGGTGTGTAATACTATTAGACACTATTAATAAACATAAATAATAGTAATAATGATATAAAATAACAATAAACATAACTCCATCTGTTCATGAATGTTGACTCTATAGCTACGGCTGTGGGCTGAACCAGGCCACTGATATAAGATGAGGCTAGATTATTTAAGGCTCTGAAAATAAACAGTAACATCTTTACATACAATACCTGAAAAAAAAAATGGAGACCCTAGGTAAGTTAACCCAGAGGAAGTGGTAAACCTCCTAACAGAAGAGCCCTTTGGCGTTGTTTAATTTGGAGATTGGCACAAAATGATTTGAAAAATTAGTACAGGCAAGAAAAAGAACATGTGTCACGCAAGTAGTGCTCACAGTTACAGCAACTCTTACTTAAATGTTAGGTTTCTGGTGAACAATTGCCGCAAATTTGCGGCAAGGTCATATTTTTACATGCAAATTAGGTTTCTGGCAAACAGTTGCGGTTAACTTTTGGCAATGTTGCAGTAAATTTGCAGCAATTTCAAATGCAAATTAGGTTTGTCACCAGATTTCACTGGAAGTTTGCCATTATTGGCAAAGTGTGATGGCAAATCACTGGCAAACACATTTGCCACTAGTGGCAAACTTCTCATTGTTGCCAGAACTTTGCTGGAAGTATGCCTCTAGCGGACAACATGGCCAACTTCTGGCAATATTTTCTAGTGAACTCATTTATTTCCCACAAATCATCTAGCCTGGAAATATCCTGACTCATTCATGAAGTGAATAAAGTCTGGGAACTCTCGATTGGGAAACGTTTTCAACACTTGCATCGCGATGGTCCCTAACTTTGAAATCATTGGTCCAGCATTACCAAACGCATTGATCAGAGATTCCTAACGTTACTTCCTGCTTCGCCTACACTTTCTAAACTGACAATAAACAGCATCAACAGTCAGGAAACAATTTATGTGGGTCTACCTTTGCTGTAAATAAAGTTCTGCATTTTGCAGACTAGATCTTCCTGAAAGGAGATCCAGGTGGGCGGGGCCAGGCTACAAATAACCCACGAGTTTGCTGCCAATCTGCTGCAAACATTTAGTTTTATTATTATTATTTTCTTTTGTTTTGTTAGTTAATAAGTTACTAATAAGACACAGGAAGGACATAGAACAGGAGACATACAGTACATGTGGGATTACAATACCATGCAAATCAGGTAAGTAAGACGTATATTGCAGAACAGGTAGTTTGATTTAAATGTCACTAAATGCTTCACAGGTAAGCAAACAGAAGCATTTAGAAAAGGCCAATACAGATGGGATATACGTGTTATCTACCAGTCAGGGGCGCGTTTCCGAAAACCATAGTTGCTAACTAAGCAGCAATTGTGTTGGTTGCAATACAATTTCCCATTGCCAATCAACTAAGTTGCTAACAGGTTAGCAACTATGGTTTTGGGAAACGCACCCCAGATTTGCAGGAAGAATAAAGGATTTGCAGGTAAGGACATTAGTACAGGTAAAATCCAAATAGGAAGATCTGGTAACACAGGTAGAATGTAGAACAGGTAAGTTGGAGGCAGGATTTAGCACAGGTGAGATACAGATAGGATTGAGAACAGGTAAAACTCTGGTAAGCTTGTGCACAAGTGAGGTACAGGCAGGATTGAGAACAGGCAACATACAGGTAGGATTCAGCCCAGGTAAGAAACAGGATCTCTGCGTGCTCTTGGCAGGCCACACCCTCTGTCTGCTCCATGAGCGAAGCATGAGTGTGAGCGAAGGCCTTGTTTCGACAGGTTGGCGTCCGTCGTGTAGCGAGACGGGCAACTGGCTCTGCCGGATGTGAGTAAGCAAACGAGTGGATGGGTGAGTAAGTATGTGAGTGAGAGAAGGAGAGAGCGGGGGCGTGAGTGCCTGGGTAAGTGAGGGAGAGAGAGAGAGGGAGAGAGAGGGAGAGAGAGAGAGAGAGGGAGAGAGAGAGAGGGAGAGAGAGGGAGAGAGAGAGAGAGAGAGAGAGGGAGGGAGCTGGGGGAGAGAGAGGGAGAGAGAGAGAGAGAGAGGGAGAGAGAGAGAGAGAGAGGGAGCTGGGGGAGAGAGAGGGAGAGAGAGAGAGGGAGAGAGAGAGAGAGAGGGAGAGAGAGAGAGGGAGGGAGCTGGGGGAGGGCTTTGGTCTAGACAGAGGGGCGTGGCATGAGGAGCTGGCTTAGCACTGGGTGGCCCATGCGGTGGGAATCCCCGGCCTTTCCTGCGCCGAACAGAGTCAGTTGTGGAGCTTTCCAGCTGTGGACCGTCACGTGTAGGCTAATGTGGAGCAGGCACATAAAGATACAAACACACATATACTGTACGTACACACGCACACACACACATACACACACACACACTCACACACACACTCTCTCTCTATACTGTATGTCACTCACTCACACATACACGCTGACACACACACACACACATACACCCACACACTCTCTCTCTATACTGTGTCGCTCACTCACACATACACACACATATACACAAACTATCTCTATATACTGTATGTCACGCACACATACACATACACACACACACACACACACACACACACACACACACACACACACACACACACACACACACACACACACACACATACACACATGTTCATGAGCACGCACTGATGCTCTCACACACATTCCCATGGCAAGATGTTTGTGTCATTGAGAGCAAGGGCTACCTGAAAAAAAAGTTCATCTTAGTTGTTCATGTGTGTTTATGACTCACACTGGCCACTAAAAAACGTGTAATATCCGCAGTATTACAGTAATGTCATGTATGATGCAATCTAATTGTACTGTTGTGCAGTGCTTAAAGCTATGATGTGTGTGTGGTTAGTTGAGACACACTGAATTGTGTAGTAGGGTGCATGCAGTTTGTCCACCTTAAGGAATGGTCAGCATTTCCTTACATTTCCTAGCCAGCCCATCCATATCTGTGTCCTGTGTCCTGTCAGAACAGCATAATTGCATGTCTGTCTACCTGTCCACGAGCTTTTCTAAGAATGTGTGCAAGAATGATGTGTGTGGGTGTGTGTATGTGTGTGTGTGTGTGTGTGTGTTGCATTGCTGTTTGTGTATTACATGTTTTGAGGCTAAACAAATAACAACAACCTCCCTGTTAAAACAAACAAACAAACAAACAGAACAACACCTGAACAGCGACGCATGTTGGTTAAGCATGTTCATTTTAATGAGGAAGTTATGTGGGATATTAACAAAAAATAGGTTACAAAAGAGGTGCAAGGAAACAGGCAAACATGCTCATATGTCCAACACTGAGAGGATAATGTTATCGATAATATTGCGTAACTATAATACCCTTCAAACGACCTTCTGTCACTCCTTTCTGTACAGTAGAGGGCGTTTCTCTGTCTCACCCTTTCACTCATATCCCCTTCCCTCCCTCTCCCACGGTCAGTCCAGGAAAACACAAATGGTGTATTAGTGAGTGTGTGTGTGTGTGTGTGTGTGTGTGTGTGTGTGTGTGTGTGTGTGTGTGTGTGTGTGTGTGTGTGTGTTTTCTTTGCATGTTCTTGTCCTTAGCCAAGAGGCACTAATTAGAATGATTCACAGGTTAAAGGAAAAGGGAAAACCTGTTCCTGGATAACCATGAGCTCTGCCTTAGCTATAGGACATGGCTCAGGTCTAAATATACACCTAAAGGTAAGTGACAAAGGAGACATGACAACATGGCCCTAATAATGAGAGGTGGCTCAGTGGGAGAAAGCTAGGCCTGATCTGGTTCAGATTGCATCATCTGGTCAAGATCCAGGCCCGATCCAACTAC
The DNA here is from genome assembly GCF_046254945.1 of Alosa pseudoharengus. Classification (NCBI taxonomy): domain Eukaryota; kingdom Metazoa; phylum Chordata; class Actinopteri; order Clupeiformes; family Clupeidae; genus Alosa; species Alosa pseudoharengus. Next base: position 7,858,688 of record NW_027468685.1, read on the forward strand.
AGTCTGAGCCACATTGAACGGTCCCCTTTTGCATCCTGACTTCAGAGGTGCACTAACAAAATCAGACCAACAACAACATACACTACGGTTCACTTCTGGATGTCTGCTTACTCCGTGTTTTACCTCCATATTTCCCAAATCCTTTGTTTGTGGTGTGAGGATGTGGCTGAGGATGAAGGGGTATCGGTTGCTGTTGTTACGTGACTAAGTGCTCGAGAGGTGAGGCTCAGTGATAAATAAACCAGCAGTATTCATGGTTTTCCAGGAACACGGGAGTGTTAGTCTGTTCAAGTAGTCATGCAATGTGTTCCTCTTCTCCCTCCTTCTCTCTCACCCTGATTAAACTGTCCTTCACTAATCTAGTTGTCTCCCCATCGTCCCACACAAGACACATCTGTCAACCCCCCCCCAAAAAGAAAAACAATACTGGTTTCTTATACCTTCCCCTCCCTTCCTTATCTTCTTAGTCTTCCTTTCTTTATCCATCCATTTATCCTTCACCATCCCTCTATCCCTCTCTCCCACCTTCCCTCTCCACCTCCATCCATTCTCCTCTCCCTCCATCCTTCCATCCTTCTCCTCCTCCTCCTCCTCCTCCTCCACCCCTGAGCACGTTCACTCTTTCTTCGCCTCTTCCGGCTTTTCGTCCTTCTTGGGCATTTCAAGGAAGAAGTCGTTGCAGGCCACGGTGAGCGCACCCATGAGGATGATGAACTCGGTGAAGTCCACCTCGCCGTCGTTGTTGGAGTCCAGGTCATTCATCACTTTTTCCACCGCGTCTTTGTCCTGCGCACTCTGCCCCGGAGCGAAGACGGAAACAAACGTAGGGGATAACACACTGTTAAAGAAACTAGTGACCGCTTCAATTTTCTTCATTTTGATGAAACACTTGATTATAATACAGAACAAGGGGCCTCTGACTTTCCTAATACGTGACCAGAATGGCTGATATTGCGCTGAGTAACTTCGTTGTAGGCTTACCATGCAACAAAGTTGTGAACATGTTTTTTTTTCGTTAGTTTTAGTGCTAAATAGGTACCCAGTGCGTTGAAAATGACAACAAAGTGAATGAATAATAATTCTTACATTGCAATGTTTTCAAGTAAGAGGTGAGGAGAGGTGTGTTGCACATACAAATCAAAACAGAAGGACACACTGCAGTAAATCTTGCACATCTTTCTGCCCAGTGAAATAGTAATCACCTATTCTCCACCCACCCACAACTGATGACATGTATGAGATCACCAAATCTAGCAAATACCCCGGGATAACTGATGAAATTAGGAAGCAATGCATTGCCGTGGCCACCCTTTTGATGTTGCATGTTATGTCTTGTCTGAAAACACAGGCTGAGCTGTGATATTCTCGATCAATTACATCCTTTATTGTGACTAACCTTTGGCCTTCTGACCCATATCAGACATCAGACAATGAAGTAGACTGAAGTAGAATGTTTGTGTGCTCAGCACAGGCGTGTAGTGAGTGCAGTAGTAGTAACAGGAGGGGCCATCCTACCGAGAGTGCTTGTTTGAGAGGGAGCGTCTGTTTGCAGGTGTGTAAAATGGGTGTGTGTATGTAAGTGTGTGTGTATGTAAGTGTGTGACATTTTTTTTTATAAGCGTCTGACACTGTTCCATACTGTGGGCTGTGGGAAGTGTTTTTCAATAAGATGAATAAGATCAAAAGTATGACTGCATGTTGAGTGGTGCAGAAAAATGCATGTCCGTCCATGTGTGTGTGTGTGTGTGTGTGTGTGTGTGTGTCATATGCTGGCATGTTTGTACTTGCAGGTGTTTCACACAAAGTGAGATTGTGAAAGGAGAATGTTGTTGGAAAGTAGGAGGGAAGTCATGGAGACCCACATACTTCTCCATTGTGTGGATGTCAGGAATTCAGCCCTTACTCAATACCACCCTCTCTGCGTTTTCCTGCCTGGCTGTTCTCTACTGTACATGGGGAGTGAATGATTAACCGTAAGGTAGAAATAGTTTAGCTGGTTCCTCATAATAACCCATTTTATCTTTGTCTTGGTTTCTTAGGTAGTCTTCCCATTTCTGCAGCCGACAACTTTGTTTGGTTGTGTTGTGTTGCATTTTGTGTGCAATGTAGGTGTGTGGAAGTCTGGTGGGAATGTTGCATCGGGCGAGCCCCTCTCCTCCCTACAGATATTTGTCCTGGCTTCTTTGTCAGTATGTTCCTCAAGTTGCTGTGCCGTGTTATGTTGTGATATGCCCTGTGGTCTCCTGATGCTTTTGTGGGAATGTTTACATATTGCGATGTGTTTGTGAATCCTCTCCTCACCCCCTAATCTCCTGTCTCTCTGTATTCCATTTCTCTCTCTCTCTCTCTCTCTCTCATCAACCCAACATAGTTCCCTATCTGCTTGGCAAGAAATAGGTTGTATTCTGTCGGCTGCATTCCTATGTTCTGTGTGAGTCCACTTTCTCCTCACAAAGAGGTAGTTCCTCTGTGACAAGATGGAATGGAACCAATCTAGGTTCTACTTAGATGTATATGTTTTGTGGGGATGTTTTGTGTCATCTGGGTTCTAATAGATTCTCCTCACTGCTAGATAGTTCCCCACCTATTTAGCTACGTGGAACCAGTCTAAGTTCCCAATCTCTTTGGTAAGATGGAACCGATAGGTTCTACTTAGATATGTTTTGCGGGGATGTTTTATGTGATGTTTTGGTTTTTGATGGGTTCTCCTCACCCCTAGATAGTTCCCCATCTATTTAGCTACGTGGAACCAGTCTAAGTTCCCAATCTCTTTGGTAAGATGGAACCGCTCTAGGTTCTACTTAGATATGTTTTGTGGGGATGTTTTGTGTGATGTTTTGGTTTTTGATGGGTTCTCCTCACCCCTAGATAGTTCCCCATCAGTTTAGCTACGCGGAACCAGTCTAAGTTCCCAATCTCTTTGGTAAGATGGAACCGCTCTAGGTTCTACTTAGATATGTTTTGTGGGGATGTTTTGTGTGATGTTTTGGTTTTTGATGGGTTCTCCTCACCCCTAGATAGTTCCCCATCTATTTAGCTACGTGGAACCAGTCTAAGTTCCCAATCTCTTTGGTAAGATGGAACCGCTCTAGGTTCTACTTAGATATGTTTTGTGGGGATGTTTTGTGTGATGTTTTGGTTTTTGATGGGTTCTCCTCACCCCTAGATAGTTCCCCATCTATTTAGCTACGCGGAACCAGTCTAAGTTCCCAATCTCATTGGTAAGATGGAACCGCTCTAGGTTCTACTTAGATATGTTTTGCGGGGATGTTTTGTGTGATGTTTTAGTTCTGATGGGTTCTCACCCCTAGGTAGTTCCCCAGCTCCTCGGTGAGTAGTTCCCTCAGCTCTCCACGGCTCAGCGTGTACTTGTCGCCCTCCTTGCCCGAGTACTTGTGGAAGGTCTTGATGAGCATCTGCATGGCGCTCTCCAGGTTGGAACTAGGCTCTTTGGACATGCTGTCAGTACGGGGGTCAAAGGTCAGAAGGAGAGGGGTGTGAGATGGACAGGAGATGGGTGCGCCCCCACTTAGGTCCCAGTTAGTCATGTGAGCTGAGTCACATGACTAGCGTGGGCGGAGCTTTTGGCAGTACAGCACACATGGTCTGCTAAGTGGCAAATGAATGAGATTCGGCTGGAGAATGAGAGAGAGAGTGGAGAGAGAGAGAGAGAGATATGAATGGAGAGAGAGAGAGAGATGAATGGAGAGAGAGAGATATGAATGGAGGGGAGATCTTGGATTCAACACAGAACTACAAGAGAAAAAAAATCTTCCTCCACTCCATTATAAGGGTATAATCTTACGTGTGTCTGTCTCATTGGAGGAGAGTTGAGAAAGAAAGAGAGAGAGAGAGTGAGTGAGAGAGAGAGTGAGTGAGAGAGAGATAAAAGGGGAGAGAGAGAGAGAGAGTGAGAGAGAGAAGGTGTTTTTGGAGGAGGGCGGAGGAGAGCACTCGAGAACCAACACTCTTACACGTTACACCGTGAGCGTGCGCGTGAGTTGGCCATCTTGCTTCTTCTTGTGCCAGGCTTTCTGGACTACTGTGCATACACAGACATAGACAAGGTCACTGAAACAATAGCACGGTTACACATGTAGCTGAATGGATGCTTTTCCCCACATGTAAACACACTGGAAATGGATTTGGCAATAATGAAGCTGCGTGTAGATATACAGTAGATTATCATCAATCATTCATTAGAGTTCTTAATCTGTACATATCAAATGTTGAATTATTGCAGAAGGATTCTGCAAGGTCTTGTTGTTAAAAATGTCATCAGGTTTCTGCTCCCTGCAAAATGGTCGGCGCTTACTGATATTGGATCACAAAATAACAGATCAGGTCCTAACAGAGCCTGTTCACGGGCCAGATGAGGCCAAATTTGAGATGTCGCTGGACTATTAGACGAGTGAAATGTCCTACTGCCCTCTTTTCCTAAAGCCGAGCTGCTAACCTTGATTAGCTGGGCAGAGGCTTGTTAAGGTAAGAGAAGATCGACAACTCCCCACGTTGGACAAACGTATCGGCTGGCCAAGCGGTCATGTAACATGGTCCTTAACGTTCGCATGGAAACCGCAAGTGAAATAGAAAACTGTCAAAATGGAGATAAAGCTCATGGCAACCGCTCCGCAGCAGTGGGGGAAGGTAATTTGAGGCAGACCTATGCACAAAGCCTACGCACAACCACACAGATGCACATGTTCATACACACACACACACACTCACACACACAGACACACACACACACACACACACACACACATACACACATACACACACATACACACGCACTGGTGCATGCACAACCACAAACACCCAGGTGACATATGTCACAGATACCCCTCTTCCTGTAAAGGGTGAATTATCCTAACATCAGGATTTCAAAGAGGATGAAAATTGCAGGTGAGGATGAGGGAACCAGGAGTGGACCAGATGTCTCAGTTGGCACATGCAAAGGACACTGTAGTTGCAGTTTGGCATTGTTTGGTAACATGGTATGGCACTGGTATAGGAGGATGTAAGGACACTGAAAAGGGCAAAGAACGCACCACTGACCAAGCAATCTATAGGTCGCGATGAGCGCAATGGGAGACCATAGCAACCAAAAACATGCACAGAAACTTTATCCTCTGACCTACTGTAACCAGGTCTTGGACCTCAGCAGAGGATAAAGGTAAGAGTGCTTGTTTTTTTCAATCCATGCTGAAAGCTTGGTGTCTTTCTCTGTCAAGCCAGACCTGACAAATTCATCTGGTCCCAAAAGATGAATTTCTCTTGACGTCTCTTGAGCCATCACTACTTAAGTGGACAAAATTGGTCAACTTTTGGTCCTAGCCAGGACATGTTTTCCTACTTGCCCATATTTAATGCTCTTCACCATTAACACATTATAGTTCCTCAGCTTCGTTAACTAGAAAATTCACCCTTCAAACTTCAACTCTGAGGTTGAAGTGAAAAAGACACAACCAAGCCTCCATACGCCCTAAAAACATGGATGAGTGTTTCCGGAAAATTCTACAGAAACACCTGGTGGGTCTTCTCCACTGACAGAATCTATATCCCAATTTTTTTTTTCCCCGAGCCAAGAACTAGCCCAGCCAGAGCACTTTAAATAAGGACCAGGGCTAATCCTTAAGAGCACTTATCGATTACAGAGCGGGAGAAAAGAGATGGCCCTCTCGGCCACTCCGAGCTGTCCATCTTACCTGAGAGCTGGTGGAGAGGCTCCTTTGTCTTCTGCGGGCGAGCGAGAGATGGAGACAGATAGAGAGAAGAGAGTGGATGAGGGGAGAGTGGCGCCAGCAGGTTTAAATATCACCCCCCTCCGCCTCCTCCTCCTCCTCCTCTTCCTCCTCCTCCTCCTCCCTTCCACTCCTCTCCTCCCCTTCTCAAACTCTTCCCTAGGAGGATCTGTTTCTCTCTATCCTCTCATCCCCCTCTTCCTCCACCCCTCCCCCCTTGCTCTCTCTCTCTCTCTCACTCCCTCCTTCTCCCCTTGTTCACGTGCAATCACAAGAGCTGTTTGACCTCATAGGGCAGTTCATTAGACAAGCGAGCCACCAGGCCTCTCAGGGCTTTATTAGAATGCTGGTAGAGCAGGTGTCTACGCACCGGTGGCTTTATATACAGCTCTGGAAAAAAATGAGGAGACCACTGCACATTTCTCTGATGTCATCCTACGGTTGCCGAGTGATATTGGAATGAGTTGATGGTCATATTCAGAATTGCAGTGGTCTTTTAATTTTTTCCAGAGCTGTAAACTGAGGGTCTGTTCCAAAAGTGCTGCATTTTTAAGTATAAGTATGTATATATACTCTTTTGATCCCATGAGGGAAATTTGGTCTCTGCATTTATCCCAATCCGTGAATTAGTGAAACACACTGCACACAGTGAGGTGAAGCACACACTAATCCCGGCGCAGTGAGCTGCCTGCAACAACAGCGGCGCTGGGGGAGCAGTGAGGGGTTAGGTGCCTTGCTCAAGGGCACTTCAGCCGTGCCTACTGGTCGGGGTTCGAACCGGCAACCCTCCGGTTACAAGTCCGAAGCGCTAACCAGTAGGCCACGGCTGCCCCAACAAAGTATATAAATACAAGTATGACCCTGTATGTGTGTGCATACATGGGGGAATGCCATGTATAGGCATTCAGAGATGTGCATAAGGTCTAGCGAACTCACATCTGAGGATATGTATTTGGCAGAATAGCATCTTCACTGGTGGAGGAGAGAAGATGAATAGGCATGCATGTGTAGGCACAGATAGTCATAATTATTCTTGATTGATAATCACTCACTGGCTCTAAGGTGTATAGACAAATGGATCCGATCCACACACACACATACACGGAAAAAAAGTGCTTAGTAAGTTAGAATGATAGTCTGTCAAAAAAAATAAACTAAACACCAAACCAAACACTGGCTCCACTGTGGTGATTAAGTGTGTGTGTGTGTGGGTCTGTATGCGTGTGTATGTGCCAGTGCGTGTTTTGGGGATTACTGGCATCTCCCAAAGTGTTGATAGTGAGTTGGCAGCAGAGATCTGGTTGGCAAGGCCTTCAAATGGCAAGAGGGGAGAGGCATGAGGTAACAGGTATTTTACACACACACACACACACACACACACACACACAAAGGTGTTTCTGCGCGACACTTGAGGCAGTACATGTGTGTGATCAGGGGGAGGCTAGTGGGGTGGACGGGGGTCAATAGTCGGCTGATAGTGTTTCACTGGCCGGCTAAGCATCACTCATGAAAAATCCAAAGTGCTCTTGCATGCCTAAAAGCACCAGGACGCCTATAGCAAATCCCTACTGCAGTAGCAACTGTGTTGACACCATAAATGGTGTATACTGTTATTCATTATTTTGTACCAATCTTTTTTTTTTTCAGCCCAGGTCATGTTTCCATTATATAAACACAAGAATCGTTTGATTTGTACCAGTTTAATACTATCTAGCCACCGTTTCAAATACAATGAACATACATCGTTACAATGTTGTCTGTACTAAAAACAAGTACCATAATGTTTGTTGAGGAAAAAGCCGCTGTGAAGCATTAAGTATGGTATCATGAGATTAGATATACTGGACTTAATGTCATTCACAAAAGAATTACTGGACTGTCATGTATGGGGTGTCCATTTCAAAATTAATATTTAATACAGGCCAAAGTACATATACGTACAGAATTAATGTATGATTATTACAGCTGCATATAAATAGTCAAATTGAGTACATGGTTTCATATTCAGAGTAATAACATGGCATAGACATTTTAGTGGTTTCTTTTGTGTAAATTAGATCATTTTAATACATATATTAGAACCCTCTCTGCAGCCATCCAATGTAATTCAACATTTTGACACCGATTTCACATTGTGGTGACAAAGCAACCACACTGCACTCAAAGGCAAGGATACAAATGGGTAAACAAACACCACAAAAAAAACACATGCAACACATTATTTGATTCCAGGGGTCATTTGAAGGGTCGTGGCCGATTTCATCATAGATTTACCCAAGGGCTAAATTGGCACCACAAAGGTCACAGGCATTGGAGAGGGTCACTAGTCCGAGTTCCCAGTGCCCGATCTCAAGCCTAACAAAAGAAAAACAAAGTGAAGCCACACCTGACACCCAACAAAGTGTCTTTCCTGTACGTTTCCCTGTTATGACTGTGCTTACACGTCCAACATGCACACAAAGGTGTTTATTCTTTATCTTAGTTTTTGAATGTACTTACATATATGTACATATATGTGTATAGATGTGTTATATATGTACATATATGTGTATAGATGTGTTATATATGTCTGCCTGTTTCTCCTTTCTGACTGGGGCACGTTTTGGGTAATGTTGCGTGGACACTGGCTCATCCCCAGGGGCCTCCCTGTGTCAGGTGCCCTGAACCAAGTGGCTATTTTTGGGATCCAGGGCCACAGGGTCCCCTGGTGTGGATTCCGTCCCTAGGTGCCTTAATTATTTACCCCAACAAGCCTTTATTAGGACACCAAGCACCCGTCTGTGTACGGCCTGACAGGCCACTGATGAGAAGAGAAACAGCACACACACGCACACATTTCACCCTTGACCAACAGAGAGAGAGCGAGAGAGAGAGAGAACAGACAGAGAGAGAGAGAGAGAGAGAGAGAGAGAGAGAACACAGAGAGAGAGAGAGAACAGAGAGATTGGATGGACAGAGTACAAGAGACAAGATGATGAGAGAAAAGAAAACAAGAGGACACGCTAGACAGACAGAATGTAGACGTGAGGATGTGGAGATGATCAACTGTTATTCCCAAGTACACACAAAAAGGGCTGTTTAAATTCCAGGCCGAGATGATGAGAAAATTTCACACAGATAGTTGCAAGGATAGTTGTCAACTAGGCAGCTGTTATGTAAACTATCAGGGAAAGCTGACAGATAATAAGAATACAATGTCTAAAATAATATTGAGCATTTTTGTAAAAAGAAAAAGCTTTTCTCTTGCTACCTTGAACAGAATAATATTGGTAAGCACCAGAATAAGTTTCTTCTGTGTTTTGGCCTGAGGACACAGACATCAGAGAAAGAGAGAGAGAGTGACAGAGTGGGGGAGAGAGAGAGGGAGAGAGAGAGGAAAAAGAAGAAAGGAGAAAGTAGACAGAGGACAGATGGTAAGAGAGAACATGCAACACTTACTGATGCAACATTAGAATCTGAAAACCCTCTGTGACACAAGGGTGGAGGGTTGGGGTGCTGTGGGACAGGGAGGATGATTGACAGGAAGAGGAGGGGGCAGCCAAAGACCACAAAAGGGGGTGGTATCACTCTTACTGGGGATGGATGCACTTTACCAGGTGCAGTTAACCTGAGGGCCACTGAAACTAATGGATATAGAGAAACTCTCCTCTAATGTTTGGTGCAAAAGATACTATTTAGCTAAACGATTTGTTTGTTCCAGGTTAATCTCTTCCGTTGGGGTTGCAGCAAGTTTGTAAACATTTGTAAGCCACTACAGGTGTGTGTGTGTGTGTGTGTGTGTGTGTGTGTGTGTGTGTGTGTGTGTGTGTATGTGCGTGTATGTATCTGGTACTGTTGCACACACTTTGGTCCGGACACACACTCTCTCTGTAGCAACTCTAATTTGGCTCAAACTCTTCACAGGATTCACATTCAAAACCCTAACCTCGCCTCCCTGTTAGTCGCAAGCAGCTAGGAAATGATGCTCTAAATGACGCCGAGCTCTTAAAACATGAATTCAGGAGAGGTTTACAACGACTGACAGATTTCAAGAGAGCTTGGACAACTCAACCTGCCGGTCAGGTTTTCGGATGTTTTGTTTTGTTAAAGCAAGGATATGAAGACGATGAAGAGATGTCAGGACTCATATTAGAAAGTACGATTGTCAAACACAATACAAAAACAACTTGATACAAACAGCCACAGGCAAAGGAAGTGTGATGATGATGTCTGTGTGTGACAGAATGCTTCTACACTGGAGCACACAAATGGTATGGCACTGGACTGTGTGTGTAGTGTATTCTAGAATTCAACCAAAAGCGTTACAACTTGACACGGCTTTTTGGGACAGTTATTGTCTAAGGAGATATGATATAATAAGAACATAAGACGGGCCGAGCAGGAGATATTAGAGATGGAGATAAGCTTTTCTGGGGGGGTGGGGGTGGGTGGGGGCGGTCACTCCTCTACGAGGCCTCGTCCTCCTCCGTCTTCTCCTCCGCTGTGTTCTCTGCGGCCGGCTCTTCTGGGGCCTTCTCTGCCTCCCCGTTACCGGCCGCCGGGGCCGCGGCGTGGGCAGCGGCCGGCTCTTCCTCCTTGGCGGCGGCAGGTTGGGTCTTCGCGGCGGCAGGAGCCTCGGACTGCGTCACCGCGCCGTCGTTGCTCTCCGCGGGCTTGGTCTCCTTGTCGGCGATGTACTGCTTGCTGACGGCGTCGGCCAGGTAGCCGATCAGCTTCATGTACTCCTGGAAGCTGACCTTGCCGTCCTGGTTGTCGTCCAGACCCTGCTGCATGTCCATCACAGCGTTCTTGCTCTCCGCATTCTACAATCCAAACACAGAGCGTTGTGCTCAGCTATCAGCGTTTGTGCTAAATGATGCTTGAAGCTGAACACATGAATTTGCTCATGTTCATGAGTTCATTATCCTAGGTTTTGGTTAACAGGTCTACTTTAAACAAGTAAAATGTAAATAATTCTATGAATATAAAAATAAAAATGTTCAAGGTTTTATATCTCCATGCTAGAAACTTTTTACATTCCTTTTTTGGTTCCCTCTTAATGCCACCTTTTGGTATGAAGGGTATCATTTCAGATATTACTTTTCTATTAGTCAAACTCTCTCATCTCATGTAGTTGAACTGTCAAATGCTTTTGTACGTTTTGTGCTTCTGTTAGGTAACAGTTCACTATTGAAAGTATAAGCATGTCCATGAAACAAGCATTTCAGACATGATCAAACAAGATATGATGTGACTCTAATGATGTATTAGACAGCTGCGAAGATGCTGACGATATCAGGGGTATGAAACTATTGGTATGTAAGAGCCTGCCAGTTTGATTGGCGGTTCCTGTGTCCAATAAAAAAACAGGAGAATCTTACATTGAGGATGCCACCGAGTTGGTTCTTCACCAGGCCCTGGAAATCCTTTGAACTCAGGTTCTCTTTGCCCTTTGCAGACTTGAGGTAGACCGACACCACTGTCTTGATTGCTGACTCCATGTTTCTGTTTGACGGGGCAAAAAATGAGAAAAGACAATGAGATTATGATGAAAAGCAAAACACAGCACAGGGTTTTTGACAAGTCTCAGACTGCACCCCACATGTGGCACAAAGCAAGGGGAGGGACTCCATTTTGGGTGTGGTGGTGGCACAACAGTTAGCATCTCTATGTTAGTATCACTAACCGATTCAGGTTTGATTCCTGAATGCCGCAAGTATTTGTAAGCCGCTCTGGACTGAGGGCGTCTGTTGAATACGCTACTTTCGCTACTACTGCTGCCACCGATGCTACTCATTGCGCCAGCACCATGCCCACACAGCGGTGAACAGCCCACGGTGTGAACCATGACAGGAGGCAAGCAGACAAACCAACAAACGGGCCGAGGCCGCGGCGATACGAGATAAGGCCAGGGGTGAGAGCAGGCCCAGCCGAGAGACAGCTCGCTGGACACAATGGCCACGCCGATCTTTGATAGGTCATCTGATCTACTGAGGTCACTGGAGGACGGCATGCCTCCGGTTACAGGAGGGATTACCTGCCACCCGTCTCATTCTCTCCCTCTCTCTCTCTCTCTCTCTCTCTACCTATCTCTCTTGGTTATTGCATGTCTCTATCATTGCCTCTCTCTCTTCCTCTGTCAGTAAGGGGGGGGCGGGGGGGGCGGTTAACAGGAGGTCTGCCATCAGTTGGACTTTGTCATTTCATAAGCGTCTGACATGCAGCTGACAGAGGATAAGGCCCTGCTACTCCAAGAATGATAGGCATGTCCGTATGTGTGTGACAGAGAGAGAGAGAGAGAATAAAAGACAGAGAAATGGGTGTCTTACCTGTGCATAAATGTGTGTGTGTGTGTGTGTGTGTGTGTTTATTTGTGTGTGTGAGTGTGTGCTAAACAACCAAAGAGACCGAGAGATTGACAGGAGGAAATACCAGAGGATGAGTGTGTGTGTGTGTGTGTGTGTGTGTGTGTGTGTGTGTGTGTGTGTGTGTGTGTGTGTGTGTGTGTGTTTGTGTGTGTGTGAGAATGTCCTGTATGACTAGCCTGCATGTGGTAGAGGTGCCACTATTTACTCACTTTCAGATATGCCTACGTGTTCGTGAGGGACAACGCCGACGAGTTGCTGATGACTGGAACATGACAGATACGCCACAGAATGCAGTGGCTGGCCACTGGGCAGAAACGCAGTGTGTTTTACCAACCAATAATGCGCGACGGAGGAAAATACCGATCATTACAATCTGCATCAGTCATTTAAACATGCATGGAATGCCTAGGCTAGCTCTCACAAGCCATTTCTTTACTTTACCACAAATGCCTAGGAGTGTGAGGGCATAGCCGCAACAACAACGGCAGCTGCGAAATGGAGTGACTATTGCTGGCTGTGGTGCAAATATCAGCACTGATTATTTAATGAAGCCATTTTGCAAGCGAGAAAACAGCAGTCTGGCACAATGCATACCACAGCAACTGAAACATCTGCACATTCCTTCTACTAAGACTTACAAAGTCGCATACACACACACACACACACACACACACAGACTGACACAGACACTCACTCACTCACACACACACACACACACACACACACACACACACACACACACACACACACACACACACACACACACACACACACACACACACACAAAAAAAATGCTATACACGCCAAACCCCATGCCATGTTATGAGTACCACCGCCCCATCCTGCAGGCATTGGACAATTAGGAAACATGCCTATTAGCCTAATTAGTCTAAAAAGAGGGGAGTAGGAAAGAGCCTTGTGACGAACAGGGGGCCGTATTAAAGTCTCTGGTTTCATGGCCTGTTTGAGCAGCCTGAGTCTGGGTGCTAGCTAGCAGCATGAGCAAACGAGTGAGCGGAGTGAGTGAGTGACTCGGACGGAACAGGAAATTAGCCGTGGGCTTGTGTTCCATTGTGACGAAGGATTTGCCATAGACTACTGTATAGGCCCTCTGCAATATGGGCCCCAATCCAGACACTGGTCACTCAGGGGGATTAAGAGACCAGATGGAGTTGTGTTCCGACTCTCCTCCTCAACCGTGCAGTTCACAGAGGGACTTGGCACTTCACCATGTCCTATAGAGTGCACTGGAAGTGGCCAAGAGATAGATAGGCTTTGGCTAAGGTGTCATTTAGATTTCGTTTAGCTGTTATGTCCATAGGTAATCAGAGCACATACTGTACATCTAAGGCAGTTGATGGTATGGGCACCTGAAAGTTCATCATTGACTGGGCTTCCAAAAAAAGGCTGCACAATTGTTATTAGTGATATCCAGATTTAGTGTATTGATTGGGGGTGTAGGCCTACTGAATACTGAATAAATTCTATAAAATCTTGTCGTCCTCAGAGATTTCCAATTCATACATACACAGAGCCTAGACGATCTCCTAAGTAGGATGCCACAAGTGGTTTTAGAGGATATATACCATTTGGCTCTTCATACTCATCTAAGGAATGTGGCGCCCGTATTGCGTTCATGGAGAGATGTGGCTCAAGCGCCTAGGTGAAGAAAATTCAGAAATATTTCCTCACACGGTATACTACAACTCACTGGAACACATGCCAGCCAGTTCATGTCAGGAGCCACTTCGCAGCTCACCTGGGGTCTCGTGCGCTAATCCCCTTGAGCCCTGACAATTCAGGCGCGCCACAAGGTCAATACCTCTACCTTTGCCATTTCTGTCCTCGCGTCTCATTTTTTATTTACCCTCTGTCCTGTAACACCGCGTGTCGCTGATGACGGCCGCGCTTAACTCAAAACTCTCCTCCAGACAGCACGTGGGATGTCGCCTCCATTCATTAATACTGGCTAATGTAGTTTGGGCTTTCATTACTTAAGCAACGTCAGCAAGGCGGAACGCGCCCCGTTTCGACACAAGCCTGCCTTAATTTCCATTATTATACGCAAACGCTTTAAAAAATGCGTATATAATTAAATAAATACCCAAGCGGTCTCTAGTTTCCACCCAGAGCTCAGAAGAGATTGAGTGTTGCGTTTCCAAACAGACGAACGTGATACGCGCGCTATCTGAGTAATGACAATACGGCCGCTCGTGTGTCATGAAAAATTAACAGAGGAACAAGTTAGGCGGTGAATATAAACCGCACCAAAGGCTGTAACTGTGTGTGTGGAGCTTTTTTCTTATTTCATTAGGCTATCACGCATCTAAAAAAAGCCCATTTCATGCTCACGGACAAGCGCACTTGTGCCAGCAGCTGTCAATCTGTTTACGCCCTGTCCAGCAGCCGAGCCCCAGCCAGGCAGACATATAGCCAAGAATTATTAATCCGAGATTCTCGAGGTGGGTCGATGTGCAAACAGCCATCATAAAAAAAAATAAAGCAAACAAAATGAACAAAAACTATTATGAAAAGCCTTAACAGTTTTCGTTGAACATAGCACTCAAAAAATGTATGAATCCCAACAGGCCAAGACTGCATTTTGTAAGTTTCATAATACGCTTGAAATGGGATCGAGAGTTGCGTAAAATCAACCGAGAGTTTGCTATACTTGGCCTTCAGGCCATTAATTATTCATCGGTTAACAAAGCGCAGCTGATCCCGATTGTGGGACTGGGTCTCGGTTCTGTCAAGAGGGCTCATTTACCATTATCAAGGTATTTTGCCTGCGTGTGCCATGCAAAGGCCCATAAACTAGATGATATTGTTGCAACTTTCTTGAATCAATGGTTACAGAATATTTTATTGCAGAGTGAGTTTTGTAAAACAAACAAAAACTTGGTATGAAGTTATGTCTCGCAATAGTCTCTGGAAATGTGGTTTCGTAGACGCTGTCCAGCATATCCGCAGGATGGTCATGAACTTGAAAGGGTGTACCTAAAACGTGGCGTTTAAGTTCCTTTCAAACCTCTGCAGTAATCATTTCAGTTAAAGCGAGTTAGAAAACATCAAAACTTACCCTAAAGTTTGTGAAGAACCGACGCACAACTGAACTGCCACAGGACTGTACGTTTCTTTTCTGCTTTTCCGTTTCCCCGACTGCCTTAACAGCTCCAAAACTTGCCTAACTAGTAGGGCAACAGAATCTCTTCCGTGATTTAGTTTTTTCTTTAACTTTTCCCCCTTCTGACAAGTCAAAGGGCGTGTACCTGGGAGAGAGAGAAGGAGAGAGAGAGCGCAAGAGAGAGAGAAGACAGGGAATAGAAGGGACGACAGTTGGGAACAGTTTTGGGGTGGGACTAGCCTTTTATGTGATAGCCTTACACATTACACACGTATTTTCCTTCAATTACAGATATCTCTAGTGTTCGACTCATTTACGTCATGCGTGCTTAGAATGCAGTTCCACGCCAATAATTTGGGTTTGAGGAAGAAAATAGGATTCCTGCTGGACAGAACTAGGCAGGAAGGGAGGGGAGAATGGAGGATAGGTTGATGTTAACCCTTCAGTTCCATCAGAACACTCTCATTGTCTTACTTTTACAATGCAGCTCTCTGACACAGCCTCACAAAATAGTGTTAGGAAAGAGAACCAAAACACCATGTGGTCTTTGCATCAAGGTTTGGCCCACAAATGTGTGGTTGCGTGTGTGTGCATGTGTGTGTGTGTGTGTGTGTGTGTGTGTGCAATGCATAGCACACCAATTAACATGCATTAGGCAGTGAGGACGTCCATCGAGGTCCTCAGGTTGGCATAGTGAATGCCCTCAGGGCACCAGTCTCCATATTGCAACACTACAGTGAGCCAGCTCTATGTGTCAGTCAGTCTACACAGGCTAGTCATAGCACAGCCACACCCCTCCCCTATGTGTGGGCGTTTAACCAAGATTCAAGGTCCACAGGTCTGCTGGGCAGCATCAATGTTGAGCTCTGTGGACACTACCACACCCAGCTAGTAGCCACAGCTGGCTAGCTAGAGTGGTTGCTGCCGGACTTAGCAGGAAAAAGACGGGGGCTTTCTTTGGAGGGTGTGACGTGTTACAATCCTTTAGCAAACACTAGCACAGGCGCCTCAACACGCCCAAGCCTTAATCAACAAGGGCTGTTCGATTCGTAGAGCTACATTAGCGGTGCGAACAGGTTCCTAGGCCAAATAACAAATGTAAACACACACACACACACACACACACACTCAAACCTGCCCTCTACTGCTATAGGCTGGACCCCAGGTGAGTGGTTTTGTGGATAAGGAGGAGATAATGTGTGTGTAGTGTGCCTTACCTATGTACAGTCAGACAAGCAGGCAGCCTCAGTGCCATGGAGAATATGGTGAGTCAATGAGATTAAACGAACTGAAGGAGTTGATCCATGGAAGAATAAAAGATGGAATCTTTCTGTCTCTCTCTCTCTCTCTCTCTCTCTCTCTCTCTCTCTTTCACAAACACACACACCCTCACACTGTTGAATATCTCACATGCAAACTAGTTAAAAGATTTTTTCAACTTTTAAGATAATATCGGTATTTGAATTCAGCAATCAGTAGGATGCTCCAAAAGGGCCCAGGACGATAGTCTGGATGCAAATTGCCATCAGTTAACATTAGAAAGATTATTTTGACCCATAATTATTTTTTCAAAAAATTACTTTCTTCAAAAAAGAAAAATAGTTATTCTGGTAAGTTTGAATTCCAACGGTCAAAATGACAACTTTGGTAGATCTAGTAGTTTTGAAATTCCTGGCAGTTTGTTAAGCAGGAAGATTTAGGATAATGCCTTCAAGGCAGTATAGCATGACATGCACGGCAGCCCATAAGGATCAGTCTTTACATCGTCTGTCTGTGGTGGAGTTAAGTTACACTATTACACTCTAATTACACTATTAAATCATGGAGAGAGGGATGGAGAGAGAGATGGAGAGAGAGAGTGAGAGAGACAGAGAGAGAGAGAGAGAGAGAGAAGCATTTGAGATGGGAAGGGCAAAGAGCAGGACTTTAGGGTGTATATAAAAAAAAAAAACCAGAGATAACGCAAGGATTCACAACAATGGATTATTTTATTTGCAGGTCACCTGCTCCAGAGAATGATTAGCTATGGCATTGTGTGCACAGCACAGGCAGTCCTGAGGTTGAACAGGAGCGATGCAACACACAGAGAGGCATTTTTTGAAATCGAGCACACATTGTTTTTCACGAGCCTGCGTTCGTGCTGGTCTCCTACTAGCAGAGGCCACCGTGCTTGCTTGCCACGGAGCCAATCAGCTGCCAGAACTCCATGAAGGTCAGCTCTCCGTCATTGTTCTGGTCCAAAGAGCTCATGAGCTGGTCGATCACCCCAGGATCACTGGCATTCTGCAAGCAATCAACAGGACAGAGGGTTATTCATACTGAGTTAAGGAGAGAGAGAGAGAGAGAGAGAGAGGGGGGGAGGGAGGGAGGGATAGAGAGAGAGAGTGTAAGAGAGAGACAGAGTGAGAGAGACAGAGAGAGAGAGAGAGAGAGAGAGTAATACAGCCATCTAGTGGTCACTTTGGTTTAAATCTAAGACTGAATGGAGTGCATGTCATTCAACTGAGGTCACCATGAATGACGAAGAAAGCAACCACCAGCAAAACATAGGCTGTGTCTAAAACCACATACTTCCGTCAGTGCACTGAGCGCTTACTTGCATAGTGCCCACTTTTCCGATGGTTAGTATTGTCCCAATATCTGCACTATATACTTAAACTAAGTATTTCGTTTGGGCTAGCATGCAGTAGCTTGAAAGGTTGTGGGTTTAATTCCCAGCTTCCAAGTTGCTCCGGGGACAATGTAGTCCCTTGTAATAGAAATGACATAAGTCACTTGCGATGAAAAGTGTCTGCTAAATGAATACATGTAATTGTAAACAGTTCAGGATAATAAAGAAGGATTAGGGACCAGGCAGTAGGCCTATGTAATAGAAATGGGGGAATGAATAACAATGAAGGACAACTTGTGCACATGAACTAAAAAAAGGAAGACAAACAATGAACAACTCGATGGTGTTTTAAGCCCCCACCGTCGACTTCAAGGCAGCGCTGTGATCGTTGACTTCAAGGCATCTAACCCAAGTGCCTTCCATGCAGCGCTGCCTGGAAGACGATGTTGGGGGCTTAAAACACCAAACACCCAATGGACACTGCAGGGAAAGGGCCGGGCTGAAGAGAGAAGATAAAGCCTTTCACCTTGACTAGGGTGGGCAGCTGAGACACCACCAAGCTCTTAAACTCGTCTTTGCTAAGGGTGGTTGCTGACCCATCCTTTCCAGCGAAGGTCTTGAACTGGCAGACCAGGGTGTTGATGGCAGATTCCATGGTGACTGAAGTTATGGCGGCTTATCACAAAAAAACAAGAGAAAGATGTTTTACTTGTCTTTAAAACACACTTTGAAATGGCACAATGACAAACAACAGATAGCTCACTGAATCATTTTCAGTCTTTAGGATGGACAAGATGAAATCAGATACCAGACACAGAAAAATGAGGAGAGATATAAGTGTTAAGAGAGAAGCGTAAAGAATGAGATCAAACGAGGTCTTGGCTTTATAAACAGATGATAATAATAAGTCATTAACTTTTCTATTAACATATAGTTTGCAAATAAACATTTAACATTTAAATGATGTAAGAAATAACTGTTGATTAGTGCCAAAAATATATTTAGTTAACTATTAACATATATTAATACAATATTAGTTAATAGATTTATTAAAACATTAACATACAGATTTTATGCAAACAACTAATATTTAATTAATGATTAAAAAACGATTAACTTGTGCCAAATAGATATGTTAGTAACAATTAACAAAGGGTTAGGTAATTACTAGTTTGCTATTTATTATGGCACCTTATTATGGAGTGTTACCGAAAGATGTTTTACTTGTCTTTAAAACACACTTTGAAATGACACAATGACAAATAACAGATAGCTCACTGAATCATTTTCAGTCTTTAGGATGGACAAGATGAAATCAGATACCAGACACAGACAAATGAGGAGAGATATAAGTGTTAAGAGAGAAGCGTAAAGAATGAGATCAAACGAGGTCTTGGCTTTATAAACAGATGAAAGAATGACAGGGACAAATACTGTAAGTGTAAATGGAGATTTGAAGTGACACAAATGAAAAGCAGAGCTGGAGAATAAACCCAGGACAAGAGTCTGGAAAGGAAGAGACACAGAGGAGGTGACAGCGAGTCTTACCTGATGTACCTACAGGAGTGGAAGAGTGCAGCAGGTGAGTTGAGCAGCTTTGTGTCTTCTCTCAGCCTCTCTCCATGCCTTTTTATGCCATCACCTTGCTGAAATCAGCGGAAAAGATTACACACACATACACACACACACGCACACACACGCACACACACATGAATACACACACACATGCACAGACACACACACACACACACACAAACGCACACACACGCACACACACATGAATACACACACACGCACACACACGCACGCACGCGCGCACGCACACACACACACACACACACACACACACACACACACACACACACACACACACACACACATAAACACAAACACACACACACACACACACACACACACACACCCCACCACCCCTCCCCCATCTTCAGTTAGTGTCCTCTTATATCTCTGCACATATCTGAAGTTTTCCATCATACGCAAACATTAGACTACAAAACACAAGCCAGTCTAACCTGCTGCCTGATAACAGCTGAAGAACTTCTTCACCCCTACACCAAGGATAACTGTCACTCATGCCACCAACAGTGTCAACAGGGAAGCGTCTGTTTCAAGGGACCTTAAGGGAACTTTTGAAGAGCACTTTTCCAAAAAGCTATATTTTTTGAAAACATAAGTCATGTTAATTGAATTGTCGGTAACACTTTATATAACTACACACAATTCATCATTTATTAAGCCTTTGTTACTTATTAGTTAGTGGTTTGTTCATCATTAGTAATTTCTTGTTCATACATAATTTATCATCAGTAAAGCATTTGTTCAAACAGTTAAAAATAGTTTATTCATAGTAAATAAGCCTATATCTAAAATATGTTTATACATTATTGTTAATACTTAATAAATGATGCAATAATATGTTTTTGATTAAGTAATATTTCCATTATTTAACAGTTGTTACATACATATGCACTAATGATTAGTTAGGGTGAGGATACATATTTTATAAAACACTTCCTAATACCATAATTAATAATTAACTCAGGAGTTACAATTGGTTAGTTAATGATATTTTGTGAGCTCATCTAAAGTGAGGACGTTTTATGCCTTGCAACACATTTACAAATGAGTTATAAAGTTTACTCTTGCATTTATTCATTTAGCAGAAATTTTCACCCAAAGCGACTTACACATGTCAATGAAATTAAAGGGCAAGGCCACATTGGTGGATGCCGGGGCTTGAACCCCCAACTTAATGGGTTATTGCATGTTAACCAGGCTCCCTATCCATTACACTACCTCTGCCCAGTGGTATTACAACAGTCAATTCAAAAATATAATATAGGTATGCATGTTTACTATGAACAAACCATTTTTAAAAAAACATCTGTGTCTAAATATGATTTACAGATGAGAATTAATGTAGGAATAATGCTTTACAAACGAAAAATACAGCATTTAATAATAGTTTACAGGTGTTGGGTAGTGTAGTGGATAAGGAGCTGGAACAGCATACAGTAGCCTGAAAAGTTGACGGTTCGATTCCCGGCTTTCACTATTATGGCCTTCAATTTAATTGACATGTGTACGTCGCTTGTCTGCTAAATGAATGAATGTGAATGTAATCTTTACAACTCATTTGAAAATGTGTTGCAAAGCATAGAAAGTCCTCACTTTAGATAACCACTTGTAACTCCTGAGTTAATCATGAATTATAGTATTAGGAAGTGGTTTATAAAATATGTATCCTCACCCTAACTAATCATTAGTGCATGTGTATGTAACAACTGTTAAATAATGGAAATATTACTTCATCAACAAAATATTATTGCATAATTTATTAAGTATTAACAATAATTCATTAACATATTTTAGATATAGGCTTATTTACTATGAACAAACCATTTATAACTGTGTGTACAAATACTTTATTTATGAGAATTAACATAGAAACAATGATTTACAAATGATGAACAAAGCATTCTGTAATAGTTTGCAACTGGTTTATAATAAGAAAATTATTTCATAGTGGTTGTTTCTTATTAAGTATAAATCATGTACTTACAAACCTATTTTTTGGATAGGCTTATTTACTATGAACAAACCATTTATAATGGTTGTTTTATTACTTATTATGACCGCCGCGCCGCGCAGCGAAGCTATGTGTATAGCGCCACCTAGTTAAACACAAAAAAGTAAAAATGAGGTGTTTGTGACCTAACATAGTCAAAACTGCACAAAATTGGAAGTGTAGGATCATTATGACACCCTCTGAATGCACGCCAAGTTTCGTGGAATTCCGTTCATGGGGGGCCACACAATAAATTAATTTATGCTACTATACACCAACTGGCCTGTAGGTGGCCGGAAACAGTTTTCTGTGAATTTCTCGAGAACCGTAGGGCCTAGGAGGTCCACCTTTTTTATGTATGTTGGTCTTAAGGGGGCATGTCAACCTATCCCATTACCACTTATTTCATGTATAGCGCCACCTAGTTAAAAATTAAAAAGCAAAACATTAGGTGTTTTCATCACAATATCTCTGGCTGACATGGTCAAAACTGCACAAAATTGAAAGTGTAGGATCATTATGACACCCTCCGAATGCATGCCAAGTGTCGTGGACTTTCTTTCATGGGGGGCCTTACAATAAAATAATTTATGTGTACATGTAGTGACCGTACACCAACAAGGATTCCCGGGACACTGAAAGACCGTGGTACACGAAACTTGGTGGGCATGTAACCCCACATGGATAGCATGGAACCATCGTCGACCCCCCGAAAGGAGGGTAGGGCAGACACAGTTTTCTGTGAATATCTTGAGAACCGTAGGGCCTAGGATGACCAATTTTTTGCGTATGTTTGCCTCCAGGAGTCATGTAAACCCATTCCATATGCACACATGTGCATAAACAGATACACACGCACACACA
The DNA here is from genome assembly GCF_046254945.1 of Alosa pseudoharengus. Taxonomy (NCBI): domain Eukaryota; kingdom Metazoa; phylum Chordata; class Actinopteri; order Clupeiformes; family Clupeidae; genus Alosa; species Alosa pseudoharengus. Next base: position 7,880,964 of record NW_027468685.1, read on the forward strand.
TACATTCACAGTAATCCTACGTATGACACATACTCACACAGTAGACATATATACGCATGCAGGGGCGCAGCTACCCATTTTTTGAGGGGTATGCAACAACAAATTGGCGCCCCCCACCCACCCAAAAAAACAAAAACACAAACAACTTCAGTAAAACAAAAGGCCAATAATGTATTACATATTATTATTTTTAAAGAAATTTTGCCGATTTGAACTTGAAGTATTGTTAAATGTCTTAAGAGAGTAAACGGTTCTCATAACGTCCTTTTGCCAGCTGTTGCTCACAAAGGATCAGGCTGATCCAACTCTAGCCTTTGTTTGCGCCACATTGACTGCACAATATTAAGTTATTACAAGGAGTCTTCATTGTTAGGAAATGGAAACATGTAATGAGTTGTTGCTAGACATTTCTGTTTGCAGTTTGCCATTAAAAGTGCAGTATGAGCATGGTAGCCACCTAGCTATCTGAATGGAATAGGCTATGTTTCAATCGGCATATGCTTAGCAAATGCTAGTTAGTCACATGAATAGGTAACATGAATAACATGAACATGAAACGTGTTCCTCCAAGCACAGACGTCACACTTCCTACCTGCTTTTCAACATCCACTTATTTAGCTACTGTCGCATCCCTTGACATGACATCTCATTTTCCCTTTCTTTTTCTATTTTTAGCCCCCGACAGCTTTTTTGCTTTATCCATCTTTTTCCATAGACGAAAACTCACTAGTAGCCTACCTGCTCACTCAGCGCTCACGGCGCCCCCACTCCCTCTTCTATGTCAAAATTCTATGATAGAATCTTATGAGATAGGGCGCCTACTCGAGCCTGTTAGTCGTCTAAAATGTTATTTAACATTGAGGAAATGCAGACATGATTTAGAAACGTACAACAGTAGCTACAAATAGAATATACCAAATATATTATTATTATTATTATTATTATTATTATTTTTTTTTTATTTTTTTACCATCGCTTTGGCGCCCCCATGGTGCTGCGCCCCTATGCGTCGCATATAGCGCATACCCACTTTTTGAGCCACTGTACGCCTGCATGCACATGCACACACACAGGCACATAAACAGGCAAACACACAAGCACATGCACATGCACGCACACACACCCACCCACCCACCCAAACACACATAAACATAAACATGTACACGCACACATGCACACAATTCAAGAATTTCTCAGAATTATGAACAGGCAAGATGGGGGTGGGGTTGGGGTTTTACATGTGAAATCTATGAACTAATCATGTTTTGGTACTTGTTGTCTAGCAGATACCAGTGCAAATTGAGTGTGCATAATGCAATTCAGTGAGACAGTTAGAATCATATATGCCTTTCAGCGTGACTCATTTTTGTGGAAAACATGTGCTGGACTGGGCGGCGGTCATATTTTGTACCGCTCTGCGGTACATCTAGTTAAGTATAAATCATGTACTTACAAACATATTTTTTGGATAGGCTTATTTACAATGAACAAACCATTTATAAATGTGTGAACAAATGCCTAACCCTACAGATGATAAATTATGTATGAACAGGAAATTACTAATGATGAACAAACCATTAACTAATAAGTAACAAAGGCTTAATAAATGATGAATTGTGTGTAGTTATTATAAAGTGTTACCGAACTGTCTATTTCAGGTATATCAATAAAAGTGCAGTTGTGTTGTTTTGATTGAGTAAAGATAAATCAAATAGCAATAACCCTATTACAGTTGCACTGAAATTACTTGGAAAACAACATTTTTTTTATGAAAATGCATTAAATGGTGGAAATAAGAAAAGAGCTCTTCTTTTGGTCCTTTAAGATTGAATTTCAGGGTCTTATTACCAGATTTATGAGGACATTTCATTAGCCTATGTAAATACAAGGGAGATGATATAAATAAAGCATCAACTCACCACAAACAATTCAACTGGGAAAAAAGAACAGAAAAACAAAACCATTGTGAGTTTGAAGAGAGTGTATACAATAAATAATTACATTATAAATAAATACACAATTGTACATGGTGCTCACATTTTCACTTACACATTTTAAAATTCAGTAACAAAAAGAGTCATTCTGAGAAGATTTCAGTCTTATTATTTTTATATTCATAATAAGTGGACTATGCAGTTTAAATGATGGTTGGATAGAAGAGTTCAACTAAGAGGGCTGTTTCTCTATTGTGTCTGTATTTTTTCTGTAGCAACAAGAAACCATTTTATAAGACAAGGGGAAAAAAATGGCTTTCACTCAACTCTACAAATAAATTACGTTCATAGTGATGTACCTGTTAACCTATCCTGGGGTGAAACTTACCCAAAGGCTAACCTGCACTATGCTCTTGAAGCAAATAAACAAATAGCAATGCAAACAGAAATCACCTTATGGGGAGTTTCACAGTCACTGGGATTATATTCACTGGTCCATATGATTTCTCTAGTCTCTATTCCATAGACAGACAGGCGAAAGCATTGTCAATCTCCCACTAGAAAACACTGAATCAACAGAAGTAACAAAAAGAGTCATTCTGAGAAGATTTCAGTCTTATTATTTTTATATTCATAAGTGGACTATGTCCTTGTTTATTGCAGTTTAAATGATGGTTGGATAGAAGAGTTCAACTAAGAGGGCTGTTTCTCTATTGTGTCTGGTCTTCCACATATGACACAACAAGACTGTTGTAACGAGTGATCCTGTTTATGAGAAAATCTTTGTGTCCCAATGTCATTAGAGACGAGGAGGAATATAAAGCCGCTGTAATCACGCATGGTGATGATTCAGCGTGGTCCATCCATGTACACTGGGATGACCAACGACATCTCTTGTCAATAGGGGGACACTTAGCTTCTCTGGTCAGTGCAGCTGCTGTATCTTTAAGTGAGACCATGCACCATCCTTCCCTTGGTGTTTACCATTGTTAATATTAAAGAGAGAAAAGTGCTGCACACTTTGGCTTCATATTGAAGCATTTATTTAGTGACGATGTTTCGGCTGGGGCCTTCATCAGATCTTGTACCATTGGTAATGCCATTGCTACCAGTACCATTGTTAATATAAAACCTTGCTCCTGCTTTTTCCACCATTGGCTGACTTAATCTTTTTTTCTCTCTCTTAAAACACACACACACACACACTCACACACACACACACACACATTGGCTGACTTAATCTTTTTCTCTCTCTCTTAAAACACACACACACACACTCACACACACACACACACACATTGGCTGACTTAATCTTCATGTGGAGCATAAAGCAGTTAACTTCTAACTGGTGTTCTCCAACAATGTAATAAGAGACCTAAAACAGACTTGTGTCTCATGCTTGCTCTCTCCTCCTTTGTCTCTCTCTCTAACACACACACACGCACACACACACACACGCACACACACACACACACGCACACACACACACACACGCACACACACACACACACGCACACACACACACACACTTTTTCCAGTTTGTTTTCCAGCATTGTTCGGTGAGTGTTTATTAGAGGCTTGTGGTGATGATGACGGGGCAACTCATGGTCCAGTTGTGCAGCACGGTGAAGTTGTTGTGCATGGACACATTCCCTGTCAGGGAAATTTGATCAGATACGTCCACCACAACTAACTCAGCACACTCTAACTAATCATTGCCCTTGGAAATGTTCAGCTGGTTTGGAAATTGGACTAATTTTAACATCACTTTTCCCCCTTTTTAAATATATTTTCTTTTTTTATTTGTTTTGTTGTCTGTCTTGTATGTCTTGGTGTCACGGGTACGCTGGCGACTACGCCGCTCCGTCCAGCATTTTTTGTATTTGTTATTTTTAAAATGTATTTGTCATGTCTTGATGTCATGGGCACGCTGGCGACTACGCCGCTCCATCCGGCATCTTTTGTCTTGTTGTTATGTGTGTTGTTTGTGGAGCGCTTTGGGTTGCACTATGTGCATGTTAAATGTGCTTTAAAAATAAATCTGACTTGACTTGACCTCATCAAGGAGGGTAACAGTGTGCATTAAATACAGTTTGATGTAATTTAATTAGTACAGGAGTTGATGGACATCAATTAATGGTTATTAACTATTATAGTTATTATTATTCATATAGGCTGGCAACAAAAAGGCTTTAGAGTATGTAAATATGTTCCCATTTTACTGACTAAATGAATGAAGACTGATTCAAATGCATGCAGTGACCAAGAGTTTGAATTACTGGCATATTTAGCTAAACCATAGCAATTCAGTAAAACCTCTGAAATGACACTATATTGATTTTGGAACAATGTACTACCCCGTTTAAAATCAGAGGAATTAGGAAGTGTGCATAATTGTGAAGCATAGTACATATTGCTCTGATGAAGTGCAGTGTGGTCGAATGTCGGCATGTTTGGTTTTGACTTGGCCAAATATAAACTGGTGATGACTCCAGTTCTATGAAGAGTTGTATAAGTATAAGTATGTAAGTATATATACTTTTTTGATCCCGTGAGGGAAATTTGTGTGTGCTACCACATTAACTTGTGTACATTTAGTTTGGAATTGTACCTACAGTATGTGCTGATAAGATATAACTGATATGAATATGCTGTTAAGTACTTTAAATGTTTGTCTTTGTTTAAGTGCTTGTCACGTTCTTAGGATTCATGACATACATACATTTAAAACAGAGATTTGTCCTTCACATGCAAGACTACAATGTCCAACAAGTTTGTGTTAGCACACTGGTTCTTTTTCACAATGAGTACCACCTCAGAAAACAGTTGGCTCTCCAAGTACCACCATTATGACCATTAAAATGCAGTAGCATAGGCCAATTTAGCTACATATTTTACATTGTGCATCTTTTTTGATTTTCTTTTCAAAATGACAAACATTTAGCTTCAGTGATCCTATTGATAAGATTTTTTTATTACAGTATATACATTTTGATATCATTTGAAGTGATTATTTCATCTTTATGAAAAAAAAAAAAAACACCTCCGGAGTACCACTAGAGAGTCCCTGTACCACAATTTGAGTTAGCACATTTCTGAAAGAGATAGGGAGAGGTCTTTTTAAACACCTCATAGAAGGACACACACAACACCCAACCAATAACTCATTGTTAAATTTTATTCATATTAATAAATAAACAAACTGAGCAATGTCTTGCTTTGTAGCTGTCCATTGTTTTTCTGTATCCACCATATTTCCATTTCATTGACTTTAATGCAGATTGTGGTCAGGCTATCCAAAAAAAAAAAAAGGACTTTTCCCCGATATTTACAAAAATACTGAGACATTCAACATCATGTGCAACCCTTCCATAAACATTCAACAAAATAATAGCAGACTTCATTTTTATTGAAGTGTGTTTTCATTTTAAGCTTTATTGGGTTGACATTCCCACCCAATATGGCTAAGAGCTAATACTTGGGCACACCCAGTTGCTGTGTCAATTCAGGCTTCTCTAATTCATTATGGCCTTTGTGTCACTATAAATATGTAAACAGTATTTTGTTTTTGTTTTTATAACATCCATGTTGTCCCCTCCCTCACAAGGCACATTTACTGCTGAAGACAGAAATCTCACCATCACAAATTGTCCAAACAAAGTCCAGTAAACACATTGAATATGGAAATATGGCTACATATCCCAACATTCCTAAGTAAAAATGTAATGTAAGAGGCAAACTAGACAAAATATGACAAACTGCAACCCACAAGAGAACTTTACCATCTCAAACAAAGTAATCCATCACAATGCTATGTAATGCTATGACAAGCAAAAGTATCGTCCTGTTTTACAAATTGTTGGTGGTGTACGTCTATATCAAAGCTTATAGACTTTTTTTTTTTTCTGTAGCAACAAGAAACCATTTTATAAGACAAGGGGAAAAAAAATGGCTTTCACTCAACTCTACAAATAAATTACGTTCATAGTGATGTACCTGTTAACCTATCCTGGGGTGAAACTTACCCAAAGGCTAACCTGCACTATGCTCTTGAAGCAAATAAACAAATAAACAAACAGCTACGCAAACAGAAATCACCTTATGGGGAGTTTCACAGTCACTGGGATTATATTCACTGGTCCATATGATTTCTCTAGTCTCTATTCCATAGACAGACAGGTGAAAGCATGGTCAATCTCCCACTAGAAAACACTGAATCCTCATAGAGAAGACAGAGGCTGTGTTCCAATTTGCATACTTCCGCACTTACAATACCTAATTTGTAAGTACAGAAGTATGCTAATCGGAACACAGTCAGAGAGAATTTACCACTGGCTAGCCGTTTAAGAATAGCACATTGCTTCCCTTTCACATTTAGATCTAGAGGCGGCTAAGCAGCTCCACCAAGCCCTGCTGTACACCCTAATAAACGGTCTCTGTTTCCTGCTAGGAATCTTCGGGCCAACAATCAGCTTTTTTTGACAGACGAGGGTTACCATTCATCTGCTTGAGTGGCCTGGTGCCCACTCAGCACAGAATCACACAGACGCAGACTCATCACTACTGTGGACGAGACAAGAAGGGTTGGGGACTCTGAAGAGACAGTACGCACGGGAGGTAGGTAATGACTGTAAACCCCACAAACAGGTACAACTTTAAGAAGGTATTTAAAGACTTCCGAGAAACAATCTGTGCGCACAAGATGCACACATCTACGTCTGTATGTAGGCTTCAGGTTGAAGAATCACTGCAACCGTTTTTTTTTTATCCATTTCTTTTTTCTATCCTTTTTTTGCTACCTCTTTTTCCCATCGCCTCGTTCTTCTTCCCATGTCCAAAGGGGGGCGTAAGGAGAGCGGGCCTAAGCGGCAGTGGCCGCAAACTTCCACAACGCCTCCCTCTCAAACTCCTCCATCTCCTCCTCGAGCGAGTCGTCCAGCACGTCGGCCAGGTCCTCCAAGATGTCCGCCACGTCCTCGGCGAAGTCGCTGAAGAGCAGGCGCTCGTGGTCGAAGACGCCGCCGTCGGGGGAGAAGAAGCCGGCGGTCAGCTCCAGGAGCGCCTCCTTGCTCTCGCCGGTGGACGCCGGCAGCTTGCTCAGGTAGCTCTCCAGCAGGGCCTGGAACTCCGAGAGCTCTACGGCGACCAGCCCCTCGGCCTCGGCGCAGCCGGCCGCCCCTGAGCACGCACGGGCCGGCCCGGGGTTCCGCCGGAGCTTCTGCTCCTGGTGCTTCCAGAAGTCGACGCTCTCGTGCTTGTGCTTGTGGTCACTGGGTTTCTCGTGGCTGCGGTCCTCCTGGTGGTGGTGGTGGTGGTGGTGGTGGTGGGCGGAGTGCTTCTTGAAGGACTTGGCCTCCCACGGCCGCTCACTCTTCCTCTTCTCGCGCTCCTCCCTGCGCTCGTGCTTCCGGCCGTCCCAGTCCTCGTGGTACTTCCTCCAGGCGTCCTGCTTGGACTCCATCTTTCCGTCTTTTCCGTTCTTCCCGTTCTTCCGCTCCTTCTCTCCTCCTCTCCACTTCTCAGGCTCCTCATGGTGCTTCTGTTTCCCATGATCCTTCTTTCCTTCCCGTTTACCACCGTCTTCTTTTCTGCCATTCTTCTTGCTCTCCCATTGGCTCTTGTGCTTATCACTCTTGTCTTCCCGTTGCTCGTCTCTCTCCTTCTTGCCACCCCATTGGTTCCCTTGCTCCTTCTTCCCCACCCACTTCCTGTTCTGGTCCTTTTTGGCGCCGGTCTCCGTCCGCTGCTGCTGATTCCTCTTCCAGTCGTGCCTCTTGTCCAGACGCTCGGCCTGTTCGCTCAGCCTCTTCTGCATCTCCACCAGCCCCTCCCGCACGCCCTTCTTCTTCCCCACCGACCTCTTCATCCCCTCCAGACGCTTGCGACTGTCCTCCAACAGGCTCTTCTGCCTCTGGAGCTCTGCCTTCAACCCATCCTCACCTCCTTCCTCCTGCTCCACCCCCTCCACCTGCACTGGAACTTCAGGGATTTGATTGGCTGTCTCGGGCTGGTCGGTTGGCGGCGTGACTGTGTCTGTAGGCTCGGTTTCTGATTCCCGAACTAAATCAAAGAGAAAATAAGAAACATATATGTACGGTATATTACAAGTGATTGAGGTATAGAAAAAATCAGATATCGCAGTTCTTTTCAGCACAACAACTTACACTTATTAATTTGGCTGACGCTTTTATACAAAGCGACTTCCATTTCAGTGCGACTTACAAATATTACAAGGGCCTTTCTCACCAGAGCACTCCGGGGTTACGGTAAGTGCTTTGCCCAAGGGCACAACCTTGGCAGCCGGGAATTGAACCCACATCTTTCTTTCTGCCCCTTGGCCACTACTCTACCACCGCCCACAACCATCACAACTAGGTGATAGTCCTGTGTTCAGTGACCGCCCCGTACCGGTTAGCTGGGACAGTTCTGCCACTCGGACTCGGAGGCTCTCCAGCTCCTCTCTCAGACCAGGCATAGCCGCGAGCTCCTCCTTCAGCTTGACGTTCTCTTTCTGCAGGTGTCCGCCCCCTTCCTCGCCCGGTCGAGCAGCGGCGCGTAGAGCCTGGTCCAGCGCCTCCTTCTGGGACTAGGAGAGAATACAGCGTGACACTTCATTTGCTTCCTCATATCATATCCCATTAAGAATAGGTAACACTTCACTTGACAGTATCGACATAAGAGTGATATGACAGTCATGACACATGAACCCTAACCCTAATCCTAACCTCTAACCCTAACCCTAACTTGTCAGGCAAAAACAGAATGACACTTAATGACAGAGGCGTTATGCATGCCATAAATGTTTATGACTTGTTTATGACACGTTCATGACAGTGTCATGTCACTCTTATGTCGATACTGTCAAGTAAAGTGAAACCTAAGAATAAGAGAGATGGACAAGAGATGGACTAGCCCAGGGGTGGGCAACTAATTTCCCCAAGGGGCCACATGACAAACTGGGACTGTTGAGGAGGGCCAGACCCAAAATACCGAACTCAAGTCTGAACTCAATTCTGTTTAATTCTATTCTGTTCTTGTATAACATTAAGTAAATCATATGGTTTTGTTTACTAGTCGTAAGAACAGATAAAAATGTGAGGAAGACAAAGGAAAAACAGCAATATTTAATCTATGTCCAGTATTTAATCCTCATTCTCGAAAATGATTTTTTGACATTGACATTTTTTTCAGTTTTCAAAGACTGATATAAAAAAGTACTACAATATCTATATAATTAGGCTAGGTCATGAAAATGTGAAGGAGTCAGTACAACCGATAGGCCTGTGCCACCATTTCATCAACACTCAGCAATATTTCATCATTAAATTATTACCATCATTAAATTAACTCTATGCAGAATTAGACTACGAAAATGTGGAGCAGACAATAGTAGGCTGTCATTAGTTTATCAACATGCACAAAGAAAACTATTTAAAAAAATGTAGGCTATGTTTTTGCTTTAACTTTATGCACATAACTGTGATTGGTCACTTCGCTCTGTGTGTTGAGCCGGCTGCTTCAAGCAACCTGTGGGTAGTAGCATCATACTAGTTCGCTAACATAAGCTTTGCAAATAAACTCAGACATATTTTGGTTACAATTACGGGGTTATCCGATTGTAAACTGTCTATCTGCCAGTAACGTTTTGAAATGAACACTGTATTGCCAACAAACAGCAGGAGTTCGTTCTGACAACCTTTGCGGTGGTGAGCAACACAGACATAAGAGACACAAAACTTTGAAAGGTTTACGCCGACGTAAAGGCAACTGCATTGTGTCGACGCAGAAGCATAAATTCTATTCACCAGCACATCAGTGAGGGTGTTTACGTCGTATGCATCCACACACAAATGTATGGGCGTACAAATAGCAGTCGCTTTCAAAATAAAAACAACGATATTGATTTGCATGCATTATCTCTATGCTAGGCTCTTGACTATTGTTCTTTCACGGACCTTACGCGGGCCGGTCAGGGAAAGCCCACGGGCCGGATGTGGCCCGCGGGCCGTATGTTGCCCATGTATGGACTAGCCTATTAGCTTTTTTTTTTTGCGTTTTTTTGGGCTTTATTAATAGGAAAGTGAAGAGACGGGATCAGGAAATGACCCGGGTTGGACTCGAACCCAGGACCCCGTGGGCACTTGGACCCAGATGTAGTGCGGGCACTGTAGCCAGTTACGCCACAGCGTCCTCAAGAGATAGACTGTTTTTTGATCAAAAGGCGCACTTTGATAAACAGGGATGAATAGCCTTACCTAGGCCAATAAATTATATATAAATATTTTATACATATCTTTTTTTCTGTGTAAACCTCTTAAATAGAAATACTTATGAAATAATAAGTTCAATTTTGCCAGAGGATGACAGAAACAAAACATTTTTTTTTTTAAACTTTAAAAACTATTAAGCCATTACTAACTACTAACTAAACTATTAAGTAACTGATACACAACACATTACGGTGTCCAAGTTTATGACAAAGCCAAAACACACTATGCATAGCATGTGAACAAGCACTAGAGGACTACACTTGAGTACTCTATTTGCAGACATTGCTATTTAAAGCCTCTTACACTCAAATGAATGTAAACATTGTGTTAGTACACGCAAGGCCAGCGGAAATTGATACCCTTACTGACACTGCTGTCATCGAGTTGTGCAGCTAAACTATATTTAATATCCTGCTTATGGGAGGAGGAGGAGGAAGGAAAGCTTCACATGAGAAAGAAGCGCTCAAAAAGTGAATGGGAGAAGAAGGGAAAACAAAATGGCTGACTGACCTGGAGCTGAGATTCCAGCATGGCAATCTGTTGGTTTTCTTGAGCAAGTCTTTCCAAGAGTTCCTGTAATCAAATCAAGAGTTAGACACACAACCAGAACCAGACACAGAACAGGATCAGAACTTTTGGTGCAGCTTCTAACATGTGGTTATTTCACAATGTGCTCGTATGAAATTAGAACATGTTGTTATTTCACAACGTGCTAACAATTAAATTAGATTTACTGTTTAGAAAACTGTACTAGTGTTAGTTATTCTATGTATTCAGATACTGTTCAGACACACGCTATCTATCATTAACTTGCTTGCTTTGCTTGCTGATATAAAGTGCATTGACAGGAACATCAATTACAAGACCCACTGAGATACAAGTGAAGGAAGGTGTTGTGCCAACATAGTGGAAATAGAGGAAGAATGCTGACCTGTTCAGTCATTTCTGAGCCATCAAAGCCATCATCTGTCAAGAGATACAACAAGTGTTGTCAGCATTCAAAAAGACAAAAAAAAAAAAGTTGTGTAAATTATTATATTATGATCATTAACACTGCAGTTCTACCGTCATAATGTAGAATCTAGATGATGTCTCTGTCATGCGTTTTTCAGTTTTGCAGCCGTTAAACAGCTTCAATATGTTTAAATAAATACATAACATCCAAGATAGATGAGAAATGCACTTACAAGAGGCCAGTAATGCAAGTAATTCTGTGCATTTTGAAGTGACTGTGTGGAAGAAGTGTCAAGGCTACTACACACTTAAGCTGCCACTCAAGAAATCCATTCAAGAACATTTCACTAAGGCCTAGAAAACACCACACAACTAGTGCCATACAGCCTCATGCATTGGAACCCACAGTGAATGCATGGTGAGTACTCCAAGCCAAGTTAGGGCAGTGTCACCCTTGCCTAGAACACACAAGTCCTCAGAATCCATGCCAGCAAAAAAAAGACAGCTATCTAACCTTTGGCATATGCATTGAATGTATATACGACGTCCTGGCTGAGACACGTATGTCTGTATCAACAAGTCAGGCTCAGTCAGTGGTCAGCACAGTACTGGCTAATCTACCTCAGGTTTGGACTCACTAAAACCTTACTAGCAATACAGCAGCAAAACAGCAGCTATGCTATACACTCAAAAACGTCATGTTCCAGTCAGCACGTCTCTGTCGACAAATTTCAAGGGCCTGATGAGGACGTAGCCGCAGTCGGTTCTGACAGAAAGCCAAACCCAAGGTCATTAAGAGGTTTAGGAGTACGGTCACAAATATGTGATTAGAATGTTCGCAATCCGAGACTTCCGTATTATGATGCGACAATTACCCTCAGAGATTTTCCCCATAGACTGTATAAAGAACACTGAAACTATAGATCGTTTGCGTAGAATTCTAGAAGGAACCAGGAAAATAATTCACTTCTCAACAGGTTAAGAGGTTTAGGTGGGAAGGCACCAAAGCAGAGTAACCAGACAACGTGCGTGCCAGCTGGCTGCCAATGCCATTAAGCGACACAGTGGGGCATAAACCTTTATCCCTACGGCCTCCCTCACTCACTCACTCCTGTCCCATACCTACTGTACCACTCTCCTCGGCCACCAACACACCTGTAAACAGAGAACACCTAAGCCCAAGATGGACGACCCCTGAAGACACATTCATGCATTGCACAGTGTGATAGGTGGTGTAATTCCAAACCACGCTATTTAAAGCCGATAATTAGATCGTGGCTTGATCATTAACGTAAGGGGTTACGAACTGAATGTGCCCAGCTACATTTCCTGTCTGGAATCCAGTCTTAAATAACCTGAATCACACTTCATTAGCGCTACTGCATGGTAAGGATTTAAAGATCATTCATTAGCAGATGTAGCAGCAACTGTAAAATAGACCTAATGGGCCTACACTGCCTACAGGCCAGACATGTGCCCAAGGGTCCAAATGATATTTAGGTTGTACCCTGGAACCAAACTGGTGTCCAAAACGAAGCGAAGAGCAACAGTGGCTCTTCATGACCCATGTTTTGGAGCATACTTGTACTGGTATTCTAGTTGTTTTGCAGTTATGACCAATGGTGTATTCTCTTCCCTCAGCATTTAAACAGACATTGTAAACAGTGACCAGTACAGGTATAAGTACTTGATGACAAACATTATTACGGCTGATATAAAGATGACTGGAAATGCTTGCAAAGTAGCAACATTAATTCTGCTGACACATTTGAATGATTTTGTGCTTACATTCCATTTCCATGGTAACTCTCTGTCCAACTCCCAACATGTTTATGGAGAACTACCTCCTGAAATTGTTGGTGACTGGTCGCAAACATTCACGGAAAACTCAGAAAACTGTTTGTCTATGTTTGCGAATTTGAATGCACCTAAGGTCCCACCACGGACTCCTCTCTCCTAAGACAGACCTGAAAAGAAGAGGGAGCCCAGGCACAGGAGGACCAGGGCGCCCACGATCAGCTTGTTGAGGGCCAAGCCGTGCTTCTCCTCTCGCCTCTCGGCCAGCTGGAACTCCTCTTCCTCCTCGTCTTCGTCCTCCGAGCTTCGGCCCAGCGCGGGCTCGGGCGGCGACACATGCCTCTGGCGCAGGCCGTCTCCCTCAGCCCCTGGCTCAGGCCTGACCGCCTCCTCAATGGGCACTAGGAGGGAGAGAAGGAGAGAGAATGAACAGAAGAGAGAAGGAGAGACAGAAGTCAAAAGTTATATCATATTATAATGTAATATCAAAGCACATAGGACTACAAAACAATAGTGAATCTACTTAACTTATGACAACATACTTCCATGTATCTATAAGTAAATGTAGGATTATATTGTTGTATATTTTTTGTTGTTGTTTATTTTGCTTTTGTTAGTTGCTTGTTTTGCCTTATTTTCTTTTAGAAGTGTAAAGTGTAATGAAACCATGTTGCACTGCACTATAAATAAATTAAATAATTGATACCTTGTAATAACTATGATGCACTACCCTATGATAACATATGAAGTACACTTTAAGTACACAGTACAGAAACAAAGACTCTCTCTCTCTCTCTCTCTACACACACCAGTGTGATATCCTCTCATTACCTGCTTCCACTGGCTCCACATTCTGCTGCTCTATCACGTCAGCATCCTCCTCCGAGGGCGGCTCCTCTCCGTACTCCTCCTCCTCCTCCTGTGGCTGTGCTGAGGCAGAGCTGACGGTCTCTGGCTCCAGGCCAACAGGACCAAGGCCTCCCTCCGCAGGACTGGCCTCAGGTGTGGGGGTGAAACTGGAGAGGGGATGACCCTGCATGAGCAGAGTCAGGTCCTCAACTCCCTCAGGAGCAGGGGTCTCCACTGGGGCAGGAGCAGGGGTCTCCACTGGGGCAGGAGCAGAGGTCTTCACTGGGGCAGGGGCAGGACGAGGAGCCTCTGAGGCAGGGGCAATTGGGGAAGGTGGGGCAGCTGGGGGGGAGATGTCAGGAGTGGGGCTACTTTCAGGAGGCACCTCGGGGGCAGAGCTCTCTGGGACCCGAGATTCAAGAGTGGCGGCCTCCGCAGCGACAGCTTCCTGGACAGCAGGGCTTTCTTCTGGAAGACCTTCGGGGGAGGGGCTGTGTTGAGAGAGGGGCTCAGGGGCGTGGCTTTGCTCAGGGATGGCTTCAGGGGCGGGGATTTTTTCCTCCGACAGGACTTCAGGGGTGCGGCTCTCCGGGACGAGGGGTTCTTCCGTGGGGATCTCGTAGCCGTAACCGACGTCGGTAAACACGTCAGAGGCGCGCGGAGCAAAGGCGGGCTCCTCGGAGAAGAGCAAGGCTGCTTCCGAGGAGATGGCGAAAGGGGTGGAGCCCAACAGGTCACTGTCGGGCGGCGAGCTGGTAATGGTGTCGTGGATGACGGGAGCGTGGATGTCTGGGTCAAACTCGCCTTCCTCGAAACCAGAGAAGGAGGGGCCTACGAAGGCCGCCGCCTCACAGACTTCTGGGGAAGTTTCCTGGCATACCGGCTGCACACACCAAACAACACAACTTAACAACACAACACAACACAAATCACACAACCATTTATACAACTCCATTTAGGAAACCACTGAATGCAACTGCTACCCCATTAAAGATGGAGTCAGCGATGGAAGTGACATGTGTTAATGTTTATATTTCAAATTATTAGCAGAAACTTTTGTCCACTGCATGCAACTGCTACCCCATTAATGTGCAATGTGGAACAAAAAAAAAACTGCAAGACTCTGGAAACTACTTGACTAGCCAATGCTCCTTAGACATTAGCAAATATGAGTGTGAGGATGTGAGGTCAAGCAGTGAACCTGGCAGCCTGCAGTACTGAAGAGACACTTGAAATGCTCACCCATGGGGCAACTAATCACAGTATCAGTTCCTATCATCAGTTCATATGATCAAGACACGTTGATTTAAAGGTGCATTCAGTGATCATACGCATTTCAAGCCCATAACTTTGTTCTGTCACATGGGGCAATCATCTCTTCACGACCCACCAGCTGCTCATTCCGTGAGTACACTGTAAAAAACCTGGTCTCTGTGGGCAGCCCAGGCTCCAAAAACTGGGAACAAACAAAGTGTGGGCAGCCTGTCCCCCCAAACAAAAACGAAACCCTGTGTGGAGTTTCTCGGGCAATACTGAAGACAGGTGTGAGCTACCTCCCTGGTATGTTTCGTTTGGTCCTTGGTTAAAATATAATATATGTTGTTTTGGAAAAACGGACTGCTAATAATTTTAACTATGAATATAAATATAAACAAACATGACTTCCTGCGCTAGCGCTGACCTCACCTTTAAGTTCTGCAGGTAAAAATGTATGCCTAATATCAGTGGGAATGTGCCTGAATGACATTGGTCAGTAACGCTGCGTGGCAATATCGCTGTGCACCGTCACCTTCAAAAACGTACCTGTTGGCCCTCCTCTGACAACACTGGTTCGACTGGAGGATCAAGCCCACTCACGTCACTGTCCAGAGGAACACCTGCTAAAGCACAAGCCTTGGTTCATTAAAAAAAAACTACAAATACAAGTACATTAAAAAACTACAATCCTACTGTCAAGTGCACACAAAGAACACACTGTTAATCCACTTTGTAGTCTGGCGGAAGGAGCGTTTCATGCTATTCTTGGATTTAGTCACTGAGTTTGTTTGATCTACTCACAGGATTATGGTCTTGTGCCTCAAACAAATGAGAGATCTGAATAATCTTTAAACATTTTAGACAATGGGCCTACAACACAGATCCCAGAAGCCCTAGAATACTATCCCTTTCAACCCTTAATCATCTAATGTTCTTTTTTTTTTTTTTAAATGCCACAAGTTCAGACAGAAGTTAAGTACCAGCTTCGGGTAGGGTAAGTGAGCAGACTTAGAACAGAGAAACATACACAAGTAAAAATACAATAGACATAAAAAATAAAATAAAATGGAAACCATGGGAAGTGGTCCATGATATTTGTGAGCCAACAATGGGCGTCGCAATGAGTAAGTATAAGTATATAAACTTTTTTGATCCCGTGAGGGAAACTTGGTCTCTGCATTTAACCCAATCGGTGAATTAGTGAAACACAAACAGCACACAGTGAACACACAGTGAGGTGAAGCACACACTAATCCCGGCGCAGTGAGCTGCCTGCTACTACGGCGGCGCTCGGGGAGCAGTGAGGGGTTAGGTGCCTTGCTCAAGGGCACTTCAGCCGCGGCCCACTGGTCGGGGCACGAACTGGCTACCCTCCGGTTACAAGTCCAGAGTGCTAACCAGTGGGCCACGGCTGCCCCCCACTGACACTTCAGTATTCAGGAATTCTACCTGTTCCTTCCTCTGGAAGCCCCGGAACTCCACAGAGACTCCCGGTGCCGTCGTCAGGCCCTACTGTTTCAACAGCAGCCTCCTACAAAAAGATAATTCATTATTTAAAAAAGGTCCACTTTTTCAAAGCCCTCCAAAACAGTCAATGTTGGAATTCACAGAACTCATAATCTATCAGAAGAGCTTTGATAAAAAACTAAATTTAGATATTAAAATTATACTATAAAAGTGACAAATCTGCATGATGAGACAACCTTGTCCAAATCATAAAGTACACAAGTTCATCACATTAATAAATACATTAGACTAATGTTTTGATGAGCCAACACCAATGACTGCCAACCCCAATGTCAACACCACTGGTTAAAAAAAAATGTTAGTACATTTGACACTACATTGCCTAAACCATTGCAAACTTGTCAATTATAACATCAGGCAGCTAATATGTCAGATGTCCTTGCCTCTGGGGAAAGGATGGTCCAGCTATTTGTAGAGGACCCACTACTACCGGTGCTGTGGTCGGACATCGCCCCCTCGTGGAAAAGGACAACACCTGCAAACACAATGATTTCATCTGACGAGGTGACTCATCTCACCTGTGTGGGGATCTTGACACCAGACACTTATAAATTAGCATGAGTCGCACGCCTATATGGTTAAAATATCACACATCATTGATCTGCAGGCGTCGGTTCTCTGATAACACAGCTGGTTGACTAGCTAGCACAGGGTGAAGTCGTACGGAAACGTTACAGTGGTTAAACGTGATTTCATCATACGAAAAAAAATATGATAACGTTAATAACATTTTAACATGTTTCACATGGCTACTACTGTGCTCGTATTCAGTGCTGTGAAACCCAGTCGTCTACAGACTGATAATGTTATCTTATCTACAACTATGACATTAACTTAATGTTACATTACAGACATAGGAACAGTAGTTGTGTGCTGTCTGTCTGTCAGTGCTAAAGACGGGAGAAATTCTATCTGTAACGTTTGTACCTTTGGAACATAACATTAAACATAAGCAACTGACGACCCCAAAAACGTGACCAAAAATGGTCAAACGGATTGAGGGAGAAAGTTACCCACGCTTACGACTTATGACTATGGGTTGACTATACAAAACTGCGCCATCCATCCCATACCCTTAACTAACGTTATTGTTATCATCATGGAAATGAAGCTTGGTAATGCACGCCAACAGTTAGCTATTAGCTAAGCTTGCTAACATGCTATTTCAACAAATGTCTCGCGAAACTAATCTACTTACGCTAACTATATCTAGCATGTTTACATTTCATTTATCTCTAGGACTACCAGGCTTTATTGTTAGCACGTATTAGCCAGCTAGCTAACGTTAGCTTTCCAATGGAATTAGATGTAATGTTAGCTTTAGCTGTGCGTGTCCACGGACAATCACAGGACTTAACAGTGACAACAACTAAGCTGAACAAGTGTGAAGTTTAACAAACGTCGTCTTACTTACCCTATAACAAAAACTGTCCCTCAGTTTTAAAAGACTAAAAATATGTCTTCTGTCCTCTGTTCGTATGGATCTCCTTTCACGAACTTCGGAACTTTGGGAATTCCAGACTGCGTTGATCTTACGTTGTCCACTCTATTCCAATGGGATATCAGTGGAGTGCAGACGTAACGACTCTCAGACAGTTGGCAGCCAATTGAAATTTTGTGTCGTGTCTGCGAAACGGAGCATTTTCTTGGATGAGTGACAGTGACAGGTGACAGTGGACGTCTTTACATTGACTAGGGAGAAACTAAAAGCTGAGGAAGACTTACAAGGCGTATTTATATACGGCGAGAGAGAGGGAGCTCTACCCAGCAGTGGACCGACACGTCTCTACTGCTATTTCTGAGGGGGATTCCCTAAGGAGAAATCCCTCGTGCCCACTGGCATATAGCCCTAACATTGCACCACCAGTGCCTATTCTTAAATTCTGCGAGTCCCACCAACCAGAGCATGACACGACAGGAGATGACTGAGATGTTGGGCAGACTTTGTAGCCAGCATCAGGCCTAGTCAGTGGCTCATGTTTTGTGTCTATGACAATTGGTGGGGATGGTGATTGGTCAATCTGTAGGCTACTTTCTTGTATATAGAGGAGCATCTTTCTCTTCAGTTGGAAAATCAGGGAGTTTATTGACATTTAACAACATCAAATCTCACTCACACTAAGGGCCTACACTCACATACTCAACTAGCCTACATCACTTACAGAACAAGGAACGCCACAGGACTCCAAGGTAAGAGGAAAGTAAATCTGCTCACCTCCTGAATGCAATTAAGTGGGAGTAACCCAGCAATCTTTGTAGGCAAGCATTAGTGACTTGAATAGACCAATTTCACAGTGTCCAGGTGTCCGGCCTCATTGATGTTATTGATACCTTAATTGGCAGGGTAACATGTCTTCCTGTTTCTGTCTTTCCTGTGGACTTTTCTTTTGCTGTCTATGGGACAGTGCTGTTCCACAGGAAGTTGATTTACACAGCGGCACCATCTTGTGAAATGGGCTAATTAGATGTAGGCCTATTGGCAGCTAAGGGTAGCTCCACGCTCAATGAACAGCAGGGTAACATGTGGCCTTTTTGATTAATTGAAAACCAGACTCCCTGCCACATGCATTCTGGGCCATCTGCAGCTGTGTCACTGCACACAGGCTCCTTAGAAATGCATTACAGTAGCCGAGTCAAGGTGAGAGATAATGGTCTGTACCAAGAGCTGGATGGCGTGTTGGGTTAGGTACAGCCTGATTTTTTGACATGACTGAGCAACAGATGCGATCAGACAAGGTCAGCTGGCCATCAGTCATGACACAGTTGTCATGCAACCTTGGTATAAGCAAGAGATAAGGCGTACATTTTGATGTTGATGTTGTGATATAGTTTGTTTGGCTGGGAAAACTAGCATTTCGATATTAGAGACGTTTACAGTAAGTAACTGACGAGAGAGCGGTGACTGACTCGATCCACTGGATGAAGTCAAAGCCCTTTGTATCAACATAGGTGGTTTCCCATTGTTTGTCCAGGTCAGTAGTCTGGGTCAGTAACAATATACCAAAAATGGTAACCTATGCGCTGGGTCTGTAATACAGATCTGCATATCACCTTAACCCTTAAAGGTGTAGGTTTTTGAACGTTCTAAGTTCCGCAACAATTGAAGGTTCTAAAATTCTATGTTGAATTCAGTGAACCCAGATGTTCTTTAGAACGTTCATTTCTCAACATTCCCGTCACACCGGTGTGACGGTACTCCTTTAAGGGTTAAGGACTGGGAACAACTTGAAGGATGTAACAATGATGTTATATCAGTAGTTCTCAAAGTGTGGGGTGAGCACGATGAACAGGAGGAAATATTTTTTTTTGTTAACCTTTAATAATGCCTTTCTTTTTTTGACAAGATCATAGATTCAAAACAAAATAGCCACACACAAACATAGGAGTCATAAACAGACCGACGTATGAATTAAAATAGCATCTGATCCAGCGGACCAAGACAGGAAATGCAACATGGAACCATTTTTTCAACATTACCATTTTGCCGAGTTGAATCAGGTGGGGCTTGAAAATTCCCCACAGAAAAAGTTTGAGAACCACTGAGTTATATGAACCTGCCAGCCTTCTGGGGGAGTAATATTATTTCAAAAAGTTTTATTTATGTCCCATAAATTAATAAAAAATTCTGCAGCACAGAAAAAAGAAAAGAAGCATGCTGCAACTTTGATGAAAATGTGGGTAATTCCAATTATTGTGAAGTCTGGTGTATTTAGGCCTCATTATGGATAAAAAGACAGACCAGAAGGTGTTGGGTAATTTGTTTTCAGATTGAGTTTTATTCTCTCCCAGTTTCTAAACGTTGCAACTTTCTAGATGTGGCAAGTGCCACAGCCATCATTTCTGTGGTTTGAGGATAACCTGAGCCTTCGTGCTGCCCTGTTACCATAGCAACTCAACAGATAATTCACCCACTTTCTTTATTTTTGGCAGAGGCTCTTAGAACCTTATTTTTGGCATAAACTCTTATTGTTAGGCTATTTCAAATGAAATCAGTTTGTTTATATTGAGTGAATGTTACTGAACAAAAATGTCAAGAAAGCAAAAACAGTTTCTAGACTGAGTTCATAACACTTGTGAATTCTATTTCACATTGGAGATTATGTTGTGGCATGTGTGCACACCACAATAACAATTTACGATTCACCAATTTGCACTCTTTTTGCCTTTGCACACATCACAAATGTGGCACCTTTAAGGAAATTAGAAGGAAAAGAATTCATTTTCTATATGGTTTCACTAGACGCGCCATGTGTCTAAACTTGAAATCAAAAGCACCGTAGTAAGAATATGTCATGATCACTAGGCCCTGGATCTAGAGGGCTGGTTGAGGGTTGCTGGGAGACGAGTAATGGACTGATAGAGTGTGGTTGGGTCACCTGAGAGGATGTACACATCAGACCCAAAACATCTGATGCGATTGCGATGTGTCACAGCACATGAGCAAGAACTAGAAATATTGGGTGACTGTATAATGTCTTGACTAAGGGGGTTGAATACATTTGCAAGACACTGTAGGCCTATTTTTAAATGCAGTATAGTCCAATACATAAATTAAATACACATTATTTCAGACAGTGTGTTGTGCAGTCAAAAGTCAAACCAACTACTGTACACTCAAGAGAAACCGCGGTTTGGGATAAATGTGTGGTTTCCTGTTTCCTGCGTGCTTTTTAAATGTGTATCACGTCCTCTCACATCACTATCTTTCTCACAGTGTCTGTTGACTCTTTTCACCTGATCTCACTTCTGTAGTGAAATAGGTTGGATAGTCCGGAACCTTCTTTGGATTTCTGTGGCAGGCCTGGCTATAATTCCTCATACTCATGTGAATAAGAGGCTACGCGAATGTGGGAAATATGGGAAATCACGCTGATAAAGACAACTGCAAACCTGTGTATGAAGTAATGCAGGCTCAGGTCAGAAGTACAAGGTCCATCAAAGGAGGGAGAAGGTATGGTGAGCATTTCCGTAAAAATTACTGCTACTACTACTACTTTTACTACTACTACCACCACCACTAATAATAGTAATAATATAATGTCTGAGTGTAGGATTCCTATCTATAATATTATTATTATTATTATATTATATTAATATAATAAAAATAATTCTCTATTGATATTCCTGTTACTCTATATAGATATAGAAGATTAGGAGTCACTCTCTTCTAATTGCTTTAAATCATTTCAGTTTCTTCTTTAGGCTGTTGATTAGAAAGACTTAATGTTGCTTTTTCTATTTTCAGTTGGTGTGGCTATGCCAAACAAATAGGCAGTGTATAATCTTTTACCTTCATGTTGTCCTATATGTTGCCAGGGCCTGGTACGGGTGAGAACTCTTGCTGCGGAATTTTGTATGTATTGTAGTCTGTCTAATCTCTTTGCTGAGACACCAAAGAGCAGGGCATTACAGTAAGTCTAGAGGTTATGAAAGCATGAATGAGAGTCTCAGCAGTGGGGTTAAGGGACGGGCGGAGTTTAGAAATGTTTTTGAGGTGGGTGAAGGCTGTTTTAGTGATGTATTTGATGTGAGAGTCAAAGGAAAGGGTAGAGTAAATTATGACACCAAGGTTTTTGACTTCAGAGGTAGTAGTGGTGGTGAAGTAGCCAAGGATGAATAACTGTGATTGTTTAAGCTTTTTCAGTACAGAATCTACACATCAACATTGATGAATGTAATATTTATTGAGCTTATTGTGTATTTTATAACTGTAAAGGATGAGAAAAAACAGGACTGATCTTTTAGATGTGGAAGTTTCAATCAAACTGACTGAACCTGAGGGGCATCACAGTCGTCAAGGATCTAAAAAGTAAGAAAACATAATTTAATCCTTCAGCAAGGGGAGTTTACAATGTGAGGTTCTAAAATTCCATGTTGAATTCAATGAACCCAGATATTCTTTAGAACATTCATTTTCTGAGAATATTTCTCTCACACCGGTGAGACTGCTTTTACACTGTATGCCAACCACAAACTGTGTTGAGTACTAGGCTATACTGAGGTGGGTACTATACCCCACCTCAGTTTTCGGTTGGCACACAGTGTGAAATCATCATCAATGTTTGTTTCATTTTTATAAAGGAGCACAGCTTCTGCATGTGTTGAGATCCCTATATCAGTTGAAAATCAACAAAATGTCAGTGATGAGGACCCGGAGAGGTATGGATAAGGAGTCTATCCTACATTTTCTCTTGATTGCTTTAAAGGATTCTTTTCAATTCAGTTGTTTTCAAATTTAAATGTAAATATAAAAAGCTTAGTAATACTGAATTGCAATGCTTAATGTTTGTGAACCTTATTGAACAGAAGCCCATTTAGGCTTTTCATAAGTGACTGATGACAGTGATGGCTTTGCTCTGTAATTCATGCAATTACATGTAAACAATACAGTATGTTATATGTTAGTTGAAAACAATCTTGGCAAACTGGCATGAGGGAATTAGTACATCTAACACAGGGCAATTCCATGGGAAATTATGTTTTTTGTAACATCCATAACGCCAATAAAATGTGATGGTGTACAGTATGGTATGATGTGAATGATTACATTAAATTTGAGCATTTGCTATTTTTGGCTGAAGAATGTGCATGAGAAAAAATGCACAAAACAATTAATGTTATCATTCACATCATACAAATGCCAAGGCATTTCACTGGCGTTATGGATGTGACAAAAAGTCCATTTTCCGTGGAATTGCCCCACATCAACAAAGAGGAATTTATAGAATATTTACTCATGTTATGGGGCTATATGTATCGATGAGCAAATCTCAAGGAGGACAGAAGGAAGCAGTGACCTTTTAGATCCGGATATTTCCGTCACACTGAATGAGCTTGAAGAACATTGCAGCTGTCAAGGATCCAAGAAGAGAAGAATTGTAGGTTGTTTATTACAGAGTATGCCAACCAAGTATCAAGTATCAAAGTATTTTTTTAAAGTGTTTTTCATGTTGCACACGGATCAATTGAAAATCAAGAGACTTTCTGTCGTACGAGTTTTAAGAGGTAAGATTTTGCATTTGCACTCCTCTTCACCAACCAATCAGAAACACTAAAAGGCTCTCTGCTTCTCTGCTCATATATGATAATTTTGCAATGTTTCCTGAGCTTATTATTGTGTATTTTATAACTGTATAGGACAAGAGAAGACAGCACTGATCTTGTAAATGTGGAAGTTTCAATCAGACTGAGTGAACCTGAGCGACATCATAGTCGTCAAGGATCTAAGAAGTAAGATAAATACAATTCAAGACTGTTCATTTGAAGACAAATATGGAAGAGTAATGTTGCCTAATTTTACACAGTATGCCAACCAAACATGCACAATGAGGTGGGTAGAGTATGTGTCAATGTTTGTTTCATTTTAAAAAAGGAGCGCAACTTCTGCATGTGTTGAGGTTGAAAATCAAGAGAATGTCAGTCCCAGGAGCTCTGAGAGGTAAGAGGAAAGGCGGTCGTTTGCTCTTTCTTATACCCAATTGTCTGAATAAACACTTAGTACGAGATACGAGAGGCTTCCTAGGTCCTACCAATAATATGTTCATTTTGCCACATTGTTTCTTATTTATGGAATTATTCCATTTGCAGAAAAAAATATAACATTTAACATTTGTTGACTTTAACCATTCAGACATTACAAACGAGCAAAGGGCATTTTTTTTTAATAACACATGTACCAACACACCAGTACAGAAATTGGTTTTATATACTGAAAGTGCTTATATACAGAGTTTGGTTTAATATTAACTGAAAATGCTTATGGTCTTATTTAATACATGTAAGGATGGAAGCAGGCAGCACTGATCTTTTAGATGTGGATGTTTCCATCACACTGGGGGAAACTGAAGGATGTTACAGTCATCAAGGATCTAAGAAGTAAGAGAAACTAAACGCTGTTCATTACAGCCTATGGAAGATGGCATGATGTTGCCTAATTTTACATACAGTATACATGTCATTTAACAATTAGGTTGGCAGTGTGTATCAATGTTTCTTTTTTTAAAAACTTTTTTTAAAGGAGTGAACAATCAACAAGTCGTCAAGGATCTAAGAAGTAAGAAAACATCTTTAGAGAGGGTTGTTTGTTGTCGCTCTATAAGGGATTATGCTGCGTTCCATTGTACTTAGAACTTGGGGTAAAAACGACCTCCGATTCGGAAAAGTGCAATGGAAAACCAAAGTTGGTTTTTTGCCTGGGGACGCTAGGGGCAGCGGGGAAAGTCACCATTTTCACCTGAACAGGTCATTTAAACATCAAAATTATTTCTAAACAGGTGTATTACGTTGAAATAGTTGCCAAGTTCACCTTTAAGTAGAATTGCCTGTTTGTCAAATTTTTTTTTTACATATATATTTTTTTGGCTTTGACCACGGGGGCAGGAATCGAACCCAGGTCGGCATACGGTGCAGGTGCCCCAGCCAGTCGCGCCACGCCCAGGGTCTTGGTAGAAGTTTTTACTTGCCTACTCTCATCCTTGTTAGCTAAGCTACCTACATCAATGTGACTAGCCAAACAACCATAACATTAGATTCCTGCTGGCATGCATGTTCTTCCGAGAAGATGCACTAGAATGCATTTAGATTGGAAGTCTGGAAAACCGACACAGAATGATCGACTTCCGACTTGCAATGGAAAGCAGCAAATCACTGAATGTAATAACAAGATAGACTCTGTTTTGGCAGAGTGATTTCAGACTGTATGTATTCATATTACAGAACACACAAAGTCAAAGGTATTTTTATTCGCCAAAGCTTTAATCGCCGGGGATTTAAGAGGTAAGTAAAAAGACATTTCCTAATTTGTAGTCATAGTGCATACTAACAAATCGGTATATAGGATGTATAATATGTGTTAGTGTGAAGTTGGTTACATCCTCTTTTGTTATCACTGGTAACATGACACTGGCCTGAATGTGTTTTTCTTGAACCCAAGCCCAGACCTCACATCCATTTTGTAAAGGGGACCCTCATCTGATAGGAGTGACCCCTATGTTCCTTATCTGATATAGGGGTCACTTATGCACCTATGAATATTTTTCCCATTCAAATGAAGTATGCTCCTTCAGCCCTATTCTTTGAAGAATTTGGCATTTGGAATTTTCAAAGGTTTGAAAGGCAGTTACTTTGTCCAGATAACTTACTGCACCTTTTCTCGCAGTGTTCCTCATAAACTTTTTCTCTAATGCAAATTAGGCCCTGTGTTCCTTCAGTAGCAGAGCCAGTCCATCCATACTGTACACCATTCTTTTTTGGCCCAATGGTGTGCTACAAGATTCTAGTTGTTTACTCTGGTATATTCATTTCAACAAAGAAGCTAAAATGCAAGGTTATACTGACTCATGTTTCTCATTTGTCTTGAGATGGCTACATTACTCCTAAATGAGTAATGTAGCACCATTTCCAAAGATATTTTGATTGTAATTATCTGTTTTTTCACCGTCCCTGTAGGAAGACAAAATGTGCTGCTAAGGTCTTGCAGAAACCAGATACATTAACAGTGGATGGAAATGAGGGCAATCATAGTCGCCAAGGCTCTCAGAGGTGAGAATACACTATAACATAAACAATTTAGCTAGCTACATGGGAACACTGTTAAAGATGCCATTGATGTACCCCTAAAAAAAAAACTCATCTTACTCAGTGAAATGAGTTAATGGCCTTGAAAATGGCTTGTATGCATCTCATACCTACTCTGCCTCATCTCTGATCATCTCTGATGTCAAATTGTCAATGCAATGTCCAGGTGGATCAGTTGCCGTATCTATTGTTCAGTAATATTTGAGGTCTGGTGTAATATTTATTGTAATTAATATGTAACAGCTATTCTTACATAATGTACAGGTCAGAACATGAGGGCTACCTACAAAGTGTCCTAATGTGGAAGTGCAATCGCTGTGCAGACGTGACAAATTCAACCAATTGGATGAAGGCGAAGCCCTCTGTATCCACAGAAGAGGGGTTTCCATTGTTTGTGCAGACCTGTAGTTCAGGACAGTTTGAGTGTACACAAACTGGTATACGTTGGGTCTGTTTTACAGACGTGAAGATACAGTATCGTGTTGTGAATTGGGAAGTACTTCATGGGATAATGGAATCATATGAACCTGCTGGTCCTTTGCTGAACATTACACTTCTGGAGGGCGAACTGGAGGAGATCCACCTGACACATTTTCTCTGTTTGGGAGGTGTTGAAGCATCACTGCATGACTATGTGAAGGTTCTACATTGGCGGGAGAGTGGAGTGTCCTTGGAAAAATGTGACTTAACCCGATTCCACGGCAGAGTCTCTAAGCCCACCTTTTCCTTTCTCGGGCTCATCATCAAGAAGTTTCAAGACTTTCTGTCACTTTCTGTGCATGGGGCATTGGTACACTACTGTGCTGGAGTTTCACCCCTTATTCTTCACACTTATCTCATGCCCGAGGAGCCCATTCTACTACAGCGTGTAAAGGAGAACAGTGCCAACTATTGTCCGATCCCTCTACCCAGACCTGAAGAGCCTTTAAGGTTGGGGACCTTCTACCAACTCAGAACTTCCTGTTTTTCCGACATCACTCCTTCAGAGATCCAATTTAGGTATCCAAGAATTGTCCCAAACTTCTTTAAAGTGCGCATTGAAGATCCCAAGGACAAATTTAAAATGGAGCTGATTCGCGTTCATGACCGTGAATGTAAGTGGATCGGTGAATTTCATAAGGATGAATACAACAAGACCACAGCAAAGAGGCAGGTGGCGATTCTGGAGAACTACAGCCCAGCAATGATTGAAAATGAGGCCCATTTTATTGATGATCACAGAGTTGCACTCATTGAACGTGTGACATGTATACCTCCCATAGCAGAAGAGATGCTCTCACAAGGTTTGATCCATAAAGAAAAACATTCAAACATCATGGCAGCAAGGACCAGTGAAGAAAGAATGAGGGAGATCTACAAATGTCTGCAGTCTAGCGGAACCAAAGGGAAGGCCCAATTTTACCAGATCCTTCTACTAAAAGAGCCCCACTTGGTGAAGCATCTGAATAATTCACACCACTGATAAGGAAGGGTGTCCTGCAACTGTTTTTTGAGAACCTGATGTGACTGTATTTGTGTTGGCCTGATAAATCATGTTTTGGACACGGACACCTGAAAATATAGATATCACAAAACCTACAAATGCATTCCGTTTAATAAAACAATGTTTTCTCTCTCCTTTTTTGTTTCTGTGCAATCATAACCAGCCTCATGAAATAGTCACCTAGAATTCTGTTTGATTTAATTTGACTGAAAGAAAGGCAGCATGATGGACTGGTCTGATGGAAAGCCATTCCAACTCAATTGGTTGAGAAAATAGCAAGAGTGAAAGAAAGTCACTAATCTCAGTAAATGTTGGCGTGTGTTGTTTCAACCTTCAGTTTTGTTGCACAAAGTAACAATAGTCAAAATAAATATCCATAAAAAAAAAAAAAAAATCCATAAATGTGTGTCCAAACTTTTGACTGGTGTAAGTTGTGTTTCCTGGAGCCTTGGTGCTGTTGAATGTGTGCAGCCTATTAACCTCGAGTTCATCTGGCAAAATGCTGGCAACTCAAATATAAAAATTGGGGTTATACTGTGGAGACCTACATACGATTGTGACAATTGATTAGGTGGGATATCTATATGAAGTTATTATAAGTCAAGGGAAGTTACTAAAATATGTTCCATGTAGAAATTAGCCTATTAACAAGTAGCCTATGAAAATAGGCTGAATTAATATCCACATTTATTTAGATTTTTGGTTAGTGCATGCCATAATTCTGGGATAGGCCCATTATAAGGAAATAACGATAAACATTTATCAGATGTGTCCCTCTCTCACATAGTACATTTCTGCAGAGGTATTTATTACCATATTCTAATTTATTCATAGACAACACTATCCTGCACTTTATATTTATTCAATAGCTATGTATTTTTTTGTATTTATTGAAACTATTTATCTTCTGCTTTCGTTACATCTGTGGTACAGAGAAAACTGGAAATTTCACCTTGGGGGTTATTACAGTTTCTATCTATCTATCTATCTATCTATCTAACGATAATGGAAAAGTTGTTTGTTCACATCAGTTAGGCCTAATACTGTATGCTGGCAAAGTTTGTTTTGATGTTCTGCAGTTTATAGGTTGTGGTGGATGTGGTAGAAGCACAGGATGGGCTGTCCTCCGTGTCTGACCTACAATTTAGTAACAGATTGAGGCCTTTGGGGAGGACCTGTTTTTATGGTTCCGTTTAGGTGACAGAATATATTTTGCAATATGAACATATTAGATTAGATTATTCAACGTTATTGTCATTGCCATTGCAATGCAGTTTGCGTCTAACCAGAAGTGCAAAAAAAAAGTGCAATGTGATATACAAAGTATAGGCAGGTGGTGCATAGACAGGACAATAAATATAGTGCAGTGTAGACAGTAGTATACAGTTGATTTACAGAAGGTGGTTTAGAGTAGTATAAATGAAATATAAATATGTGCATAAGCAGTTACCTTAAGAGCAGAATAAATATGGCTAGGTAATATGAACAATGTATGAACAACATGTATGTGCAATGTAGTAGCAGTAACATTATAATAGTAAGAATAGTATGCAGATTATCAACAGAATATAGAATAAGAAAACAGAATAAAAGTGGATATTCAGTATGAAAAATAAAGACATATGTACAGAATGTACAGTTATGCGCAGTGTAACAGTACCATTGTAGTGCAGAAACAGTAACATTATAAGAGTGGTAAGAATAAGTGTATGTGCAGGATGAGTATGAAGAGCAGTAGAAAATGTATATATATACAAGTGTAACACTATACAGTATTTTGTAAATAAATAGATATAACACTATGGATGGGATATAGGTAGTGCAGGGGAGGCGCGCTGGGGGTTGGGTGTGTGACTGTGTGTCCGCCTCCTTGTTGTCCCTGTCAAGGTTGCCAGGTCGTGGACACCTCAACAGGGAAGTAGGCCTTGGGTAGGGGCGGTGGGGGGCTTAGTTGGTTTGTTGTCACTGGGGTGCAGAGCTAGAGTTCAGTAGGGTGACAGCTGCAGGAAAGAAGCTTCCTCTGAACCTGCTGGTTCAGGTGCGGAGAGACCTGTAACGCCTCCTGGAGGGGAGTGGGGTGAACAGTCTGTGGTTGAGGTGAGAACAGTCTTGATGAGATATATATATATATATATATATATATATATATATATATATATATATATATATATATATATATATATATATATATATATATATATATATATATATGAAACAAACCACCACACCAACAATGGGTTATGATCATTATAATGAACCATCTGAATTACCATGAATAATACAAAGCAGAAAGGGCTGATGGTGTGTTGGGATCTGGGAATAATAGGAAACACATTTTTCCAATGAAAAGCTTTCCAAGTTGTGGACTTATCAGTTTGTCAACACTTTGTAGTTCAATTGTAGGCTAATCTGAGTACCCAGAAGTTTGCATCATGCTGAACGAACGGCTAGTCTTCAATTTTAATGTGAATTTAGAAATTTGACGTTTTTGTGAAAGCTGGCATATTGTTTTTTCAGAAGCACTGTATGCCATACTTTTGCGCAAATATAGGCCTAGTCATTTTAGGATTGTGCGTATGTTTTAATCTTTGTTGCGCCGCCCCTCCATGTTTTTCCGAAATGCCGACTGCAAACTTTGCAATGCAAAGCACATGAACGCTCACAGTTGAAAGAATGATGTCATTACTGGGAACATTCGCATTAGGCCTATTCCCAGATTCCATGAATGCATCTTCAGAGGAACTGTGAACAGTGAACCTGGAAAACTGAGGCCCCATCAGAGTTACCAGAAAGAGTTATCTTTCAAACGAGTGAGTCCTTTTTATTTAGGTCCACTTTAAAAAGAACTAGCCTATGTGAAAGCCCAGCAAAAAGTAGCCTAGGCCAGTGTTTCTCAAACTTTTTTTCTGGGGACCCACTTTTTAAAAATGACAGACTATCGCGACCCAACTCGTGACTGTGGTAGTTAACAAACTAGATCCTTATAGAAAGCTGTTAGCTTTCCTAAGCTATATGGTATAAGGAACCAATGAGATTGTTGTCTAGACAACAAATTCCCATTATGTTATAAGGGCTTAGTACCCTGGGAGTACCCTGGGAGTGAGACAGCTATAAGTTAGTGTCTTGAGAGTGAGACAGTTGTCTGCGTGACTTTCTGAGTCACTCCTTATAGCAGTGGTTCTCAAACGTTTTCTTTCATTCCCCACTTTGATCAAGGGGGCATTCTCGAGCCCCACCCCACCTGTCCCTTATCGCTCTAAGAAAGTGGTAGGTCAAGCCTAAAATTGTCAAATTTATTGAAATAATGACAAGTTCTAAATATATCCTCTTCAACAGTTAAAATCAGCTGGTGCTGCAGATATAATAATAAATAAATACATAATAACACACATATTTCTTCAACATATTAGGAAGCATAGGCCATTTTACAGCATTGTACAATATATTCAATGAAATAGCAACTACCAACTACCAACATGCTGCATTAAATGGATCCATAAGCCAGTCATACTTAGCACTGCTGGTTGGGAAATATTTTTGAAATAAACTTTGCAGGGATGTGATGTAGGCCTACTGTTTAACACATGGGATCACAAGAGTGGCTCCCGAATCAGACGTTTCAGCGATTTCGCTCAGAAATCTCAAAGGCATAATACTGTCGCGATTAAGGCGCCTGTCCATACCTCAAGTTTTTTTGGTGAATGCAGTAGGCCTAATCTTATTTGCTAGGTGAGGTAGCTTGTCTTTGCCTTGTAACTGGACATTTAACTCATGTATCGCTAAGATATATCAAATATAGGCCTATCGCTAAGATAGGCCAGTTTCGTCAAGAAATGTTCATTAGTGAACGTGCTTGCAGATTCAAACATGCGCTCTTCCTCCAAGCAGAGGCGACCCGGAGCTCAAACACGCGCCTCGGGAAAGCCACCTTGCCTCGCTGTGAAACAGTAGGCCTACAGTCTTTTGGTCAGCTACCATCTCTTCGCAAAGTGCGGAGAATAGACGCGCTTTTAAGGGCCGGGTTTTGATGAAATTCATCACTCTCACAACAACGTTCAAAATCTCATGTAGGTCGGGACTAACTAAGCTGCCTTGACACGAGCGCTTCCCTATGAATAACACAGTGCGTCCATCGGGTGCTATCTGGGCCTAGGCTACAAATAAAAAAATAAAATAAAAAAACTCCTGTTTTTCACGTCAGTTCGCGCCCCACCTGGCATGTCTCCCTAAAGGCTCTCCCTAAAGACTCCCCTAGGCCAGGCCAGCGTTTCTCAAACTCTCACAGTTTGAGAAACGCTGGCCTAGGCTATGGTCCTTTTCTGAGCATGGAGGGAGGAGCTGACTTTCTTCCAATGAAAACAGCTATGTCTGGCATCACGTGGTAAACTCGTATGAAGCGGAAACTTTTTGAATGCAAACGGGCGCGGGTTTGTGCTTGCCATTCAGCGAGGGAAAGGTGGAAGTAGGATACCATCGTCCAAACACAACAGAAGAAAACAAGTAGCAACCTGAGATCAACTTAACGTCAAGAAGTAAGGAACAACATTGTCCGTCAATTTAAGGCGTTGTAACGTTAACGTTAACTTACAAAGCATCTAGAAGCTAGCTGTTGATAATTGAGATGTGATGACTAACGTTACGTGACCTGATAAATCTGGTTAGATATTCATGCTAGGTAGCGGTAGCGCTAACGGTAACTAGCTTGCTAACTGTAGTTAAACTGGTAAGTTATAGCGTATTATTTACGTTAACTTGGTTAACATTTATGTATTAGGTGTCACTTATGTCGTGTGTCGTATTTGACGTTATATTGTTTCCCATGTTTCGCGTGACTATTCAAAACTGTCAGGAAGGACTCCTCTGAGACATGTTTACCAAGCGAGCTTTAGCTTTAGCTCTCCAAGATGCAAACGTATTAGATATTAATATTAACTTGGCCAAAGTTTGACTTTTAACTTGCCCAAATTGGTCCTTTAGCTTGTCAACTAACGTCAACGGGAATTTTCCTATTTAAGTGTGCCGATGTTTTGATTGCATAACGTTAACGAAACGTTGAACTAAAATTACAGTGATTGGTATGACATAATTATGTCACTGTATTTCTATAGGTTTACGTCACTCACGATGTCACACAAGCAAATCTACTACTCAGAAAAATATGACGACGACAAATACGAATACAGGTGAGTACGTTGTGTCCAGTCTTGTTGACACTAACGTTACCTAAACGTCATCTTGTATGGTAACCTTGACCCAGCTAACTTAATGTGTTTCTCTTCCGCTCCGTATAGACATGT
Source organism: Alosa pseudoharengus (assembly GCF_046254945.1). Lineage (NCBI taxonomy): Eukaryota > Metazoa > Chordata > Actinopteri > Clupeiformes > Clupeidae > Alosa > Alosa pseudoharengus. The sequence continues at coordinate 7,913,908 of NW_027468685.1, forward strand.
AATGCTGCCTAAAGACATCGCCAAGTTGGTACCCAAAACCCACTTGATGTCCGAGACCGAGTGGAGGAACCTGGGCGTTCAGCAGAGCCAAGGCTGGGTACACTACATGACTCACCAGCCAGGTAGGAATTGACGTTGCAATCACACACCAGCTCAATGTCTACCTACACCACCTGCTGTCAGCTCTTCTTGCCATGCAGTGATGCAGGACTTCATATAGCCCTGGCAGTGGAGGCACAGAAGGAAGTTATTTAGAAAAACTTTTCCTGTTTCTAGCTACTTTCTGTCCACTTTTTTACAGTCCCCCACACACACACCTTTGCTAGATAAGGCAGGACTGTACATATGGCTGGCACATGTCGTATTTGGTGTCATAACATTTGTACTTGCAGGAAGTCTCTAGTGACAATAACAACGGTGCTATGTCACATCACGTATATGAATGAATCGGGTGAAGTTTGCGCAAGCTGTCCTACGGGATTGTTTTTCCATAGTCCATATGTCTCGTGTGTCTCTCAAAACCTAATTAGCATTAGTCATTCAATCTCAGCAGAGAGTATCAGGTGCACAGAAAGCTGTGTGAGCAGGATTGCCAGATGTTGTGTGGCTCTCCTCTGGTCGCCAGCTGTGAGTGTTGCTTTGATGGAAAGGTGTGTCCACAGAGGGCCTCCGTTTGGCTCCAGGGCCAGTGCGAAGACTGGAAATCGATGAGCTCATGTTGCCCTTTGTCCGTCAGTAGGCCAAGTGTTGTTTAAGGTGCTTTGTTTAGTGTGTTTGTCAGTATAGGCCAAATTTTGTTTTGGGTGTTTCTCAGTAGGCCAAGTTTTGTTTAGGGTTTTCAAGTTTTGTTTTGGGTGTTTCTCAGTAGGCCAAGTTTTGTTTAGGGTTTTCAAGTACAGGTATTGTAAACACTAATTACCACATGTATGTACAGAAATAAATGTAATTTAATTTTCTACATAAAATTATAAAATATTATATAGGCTATATATGGCCTGATGAAAGTGGACAGCTAAGAGACATTGGCTACCGAAGTTGTGTGCAAGATCTGCTCCAGTGAAATCTGGAAATGGACAGACAACCAATCTGAACACTTGTGTGTGCACCTACCAGCGGAATATTCCGCATTGCCAGCCTTCGCTTGGCTAGCAAAAAAGCTACTTAAAACTACTATCGCGGTCACTCATCTAAAATCATCCGTATTCTGTACCAACCTCATACGCTATGCATCTCACGTTATTACCGGCCATGCCAACTATGAGGAGGGGCGGAACATGAAAGCTGGGGGCTGCTATCGCACAGTCCAGGCTACTGGAGGGGCAGCGAACAACTTACGCAAATACCGAATCCCGATTACCACTCTGCTACTGTCTGGGGCTTTGCTCAATGAATTAAGTATAAGCTTTACAGTGAAAGAAGGAGGTCTTCTGATTCTGTAACTCTAACAAAATGAATGGTTTCTTTTAACACATTGGAGAAAAACACATTTGGTGCTTCAGTGCTGTAACTAGCCTATGTGACATTCAGCAATTTTCCTAGTCGTAACAATAATAATAATTCCTTAGGACTATTTTGTGCTAAAACATGAAATATTTTAAGTTCAATGTAGGCGACAGTGTGTGATATGTAAAAATAGACAATAACAATGTCACAATCTGGAATTATTTGAATAAGACGGTAGTTTCACATAGACTTCTAAGTCCTTTATTTTTGCACTCTGGCTACCCCTAAGTACCCTTCATATGCATTTAGTTATAGGCTCAATTTAATTTCCAGGGAAAAGTTTTTTTTAAAAAATGTTTTAGCCTATGTTACAGCAGGGTCTATAGAATTAGTGTGTGTCTGGCATATGGAGGCGTGGTATCACGATGGTTGCTTCCTATCGTGATGTCGGTCAACCATCACGATAGACGACCTTGTCAATCAGCCCAACCCTAGCAAGCAGTTAGCATGACATGTCACTCTAGATACTGAATATGTATGTTACTGCATTAGATACTGGATAGCTGTTTGCCATTGTAGATGTTTTTCACCTATGTGGTGTATGAAGTGCATTTTACTCTTTGAAGTGAAATGCTTACACACAACTTGCACTTTGTCTAAAAGGCCTATTTATTGGGAGGCGAAAATGCTCTAAATCTTGTGTAATGGAGTAATGGTTTAGACTTATATTGAGAATCAATGACAGCCACACAGATGTACTTTGGATTTTTTTTTTTTTGTTGGTTATTGACTGATTTCAGCCTAGTGAGAGTTAAGCAGCAGGGAAATGAGTATTTGTTGTACCTTGGAATCGAACCAGCGACCATGACGTGGCTTCACAGGCATTTTAAGTTGGAGGAGCAAAGCAGCGGGAGTGACTGAACTGAACTACTTGAATTGCAGCCAGTTTGGAAGGACTGGTGGAGGGCAGCAGCTTCCGCTTTTGATTAATGGAACTCTCACGAAGCCTCACTTTATCTTGTCTTTGACAACTGCGCATTTCCACCTTTTGTCTACTACTGTTTGTGTGTGTGCATGCGCTTGCGAGTGCGCGCGTGTGTGTCCACAAGCTTGCGCGTGTCTGTGTGTGCATGTGCAATCGCTTTGACCGTGTACATGGCCCTAAAGTGAAACCTTTCCCATTTCTCTGTGCAGAACCGCACATCCTGCTGTTCCGTCGTCCACTACCCCAGACAGCGTGACACTATACGAAGGGAACCGAGAAGGGGCGGGGAATGACAGAGAGAACTGCCGAGGTGCCAGCGTGACGATGCCATTTACAGGAAAGGGATCCCGTCTGGACAGATGCACTATGCCTTTTGTAAAGAGCTTGCCTGACCCAGTGACCAACCCCACCATTGCCCAACTCCCCATGTTTTTAACCCTTCAATTAATTATACTGTTCATATGTCGCCCCTGCTCTGGGTCTGTTTGGTGCCTGTATAGGAGTAACTGTAGTTACCTCTTTAGAGGCGTAATGATGTTCTTGTGATGTTGTTTCATGTCTGTATGTTTTCGCCCCTCTTCATATTTAACTGCTCTTATCTGTGTGTTATCCGTATATATGTGACCCCCTTGTTGTCCCATGTGGTGTCAGAACAGCTGCTTTCTATGTATGAACTTCATTTTACACTGAAATAAATCTTTCAAACAACAACAAACAAGACTTATTTTTGTCTTTAACTTGGTAGTAACAAGTCGATTTCAAACAGCAGGATCCTTGTCATCTATTTTGTTAAAACCTTGATTTGGCTTCAAATGGCACCCTTCTTGATATAATTCTATGGCCTCACCTTTTCCAAGACCCACATGTTAAAGGTTGTATCAGCGATTGCGGGGTAACGTCACTTCTGTTGATGTTCAAACAAAACAGAGCTAGCTCGCTACACCCTCCCCCTCCCTCCCGTGCAATTGAAACTCCTAAATGCGCATCTCATCGGTTATTGGTTGGAACACTTTATTTTGCCTTTGAGTGGTTGCCAACACTTGTTGGTATAGCAATTGTTTTTGTGTACAGATCTCGGAGCCTGGGCTGCCTACAGAGACGGGTTTTTTTGACAACCTGCTTATGGGGCAGGCAGTAGCGGATCATTAGGAAAGATTAAATCAATGTGATAATTTATGTTTGGGCCTGAAATCGCTGATACAACCTTTAAGTGTCCTACATTCAGGGTTGGGTCAGATTACTTTGAAATGTAATCCATTACTGACTACAAATTACATGGCAATTTTTGTAATCAGTAACGTAATCAGGATTACCAAAAACATGTAACGTAATCTGATTACTTTAGGATTACTTTTAGATTACTTCAATAAATATGTCCCTTAAGTAAAAGACACCACCACTGAATTGAGGAAAGAATTCTCATTCTATTTTTCTGTTTAGGCCATCCTTAAAAATATTTTTGTTTGCAGTAACAGCCAAAAAAAAAAAAAAATGGGTCGGTAGGTAGGTCAATATTTTTTTTTTCAAGATTCAAAGTAAAAAAAAAAAGTACAATTTTGGTCATGGTGATTACATAGGAATGAATTTACACAAATGTGCATATCGTGACGTAACTGACTGGGTCTTCAACCCGTGCCTTCAGGCGCACCATTGCAAACCTCATTCTGATGCAGGTTATATAGACCAGCCTTTCTCAAACTTCTTTGAACTGAGGCCCGGTCATGGCAGACTTTGGGGTCATAGGGCTCATCTACATGTACCCAGAAAGAAGGCTACAATAAAGCTCTTGGCCACGTTATATTGAAATTTGACTATACAATACTCAATGCTATACAGTGTATTATACCGTCTCTGCTCTGTTTCTAAGGAAGTTCCAAAAAACAACGTCGTTCTATTAAGTTTTTTTAAATAAATAAATAGCCTTCCAACAGGTTGAAGCGGAGCTTTGATACCAACGTTATCGATTAGTTTCAGTTTGAATGAATGCTCATACCACCACTTGATTGTAGGGCTCCATGTTTAATGACATCGATAGCAGAAACGTTTGTTTTATTTTTTCGTCGATCCGCGGTTTCTTGATCAACTGCGCAGCAAATTGTCAGATTAAGCACCGGGCCAAATTTCACTCCACGACTCCGCGGACCAGCAGTCTCCATGTTGCGGACCCATATTTTGAGAAATGCTAAATAGACCACAACCAATTTCAATACTCCGACACGGTCACCGTTAGACTAGGGGGGGGGGGGGGGGGGGGGGGGGGGGGGGGGGGGGAGAAGGGTTGAGAAAAGATCTGGCCACAGTTCTTCCAGAACTTCGTGCCAAGTAAAAGCATTATCAGTTGGTGTGAATGAAACGAAGCGTAGGCTATAGTGTGACATGCGTAAAACCAATGTTGTAGAGATGACGCCACAGGGTTTTATTTAAGTGAGCCACGTTTGCATGTAGGCAATTTATATTCACAATACTTGGGCCTACTAAAAGAAATATTATTTTATTGCATTTGTATTGGTTGTTTAGAGTAAAAAAAACAATCGGTCGGTATTAACGCAAGTTTACAACCGGCAAGTCGGTCGGACTAAAAGGGGAAAAAAAAAAATATTTGGGTCGGTTCTAAATTGACAGGGTCGGTCGGGTTACGGCAAACGAAAATATTTTTAAGGATGGCCTTATTCATTACATCTAAGAAATCTCTTTGCTCTGAGTAAAGCATTCCTGTGTGAATTAACTGATCTTTTCTTCCAAAAATCTTAATGTAGCCCCTTGTTTTAGTGTTACCATTTACTTTGAGGTCACCAGGTCCCATTGTCTGAAAAACACCCAAAACTAATACATTTCTATAGCTATTCTCCACTTTGGGGGTGGTATTTTGGTGGTTGAAATTTTCCCCATCCCAAAATTGATCACTTAGTCATCATGGATGTGATCGATCACTATTCTCCAAACATGCACAACTCAGCTTAACCTTTATAAGGGCACACCTGGACAATAAATTTAGCTTTTGCTGGATTTTTTTGACCCAGGGACATGGCCTGAGATTGAATGACACCATGTCCATTTCAATTGTGGGGGTGAGAAAATTATTCCTTTGGGATGTTTTTCAACCAGGGGGACCTGGTGACTTTCTCAAAGTAAACGGTAACACTAAAACAAGAGGCTACATTAAGATTAGGAGGAAAAGATCAGGCAGTGTGCCGAGAGACCTGCCCCAATAGTAAATAATTTAGTAAGTAAATATAGATACTCTTTTGATCCCGTGAGGGAAATTTGGTCTCCCAATCTGCGAATTAGTGAAGCACAGTGAACACACAGTGAGGTGAAGCACACACATACCCGGAGCAGTGAGCTGTCTGCTACAACGGCGCTCGGGGATCAATGAGGGGTTAGGTGCCTTACTCAAGGGCACTTCAGCCGTGGATGTGGGCATGGGAGAGCAGTGCTCAACCACTTCCCCCGCCCACATTTTTTCTACTGGTGGGGGATCGAACCGGCAAGCCGGAAGCTTGTCGAATTAAAAGATAACTAGGCTATCATTAAAAAGTTGCATTGCTGGCCCTAGCAGTGGCGCGACTGGCTGGGGCACCTGCACCGTACGCCGGCGACCCGGGTTCGATTCCCGCCCCGTGGTCCTTTCCGGATCCCACCCAGACTCTCTCTCCCACTCACTTCCTGTCAATCTCCACTATCCTATCTGATTAAAGGCATAAAAAAGCCCAAAAAATATACTTAAAAAAAAAAAAAAGGTGCATTGCTTGCATAATAAAATGTAATCAGGTAATCCCCAACAATGTAACTGTAATCTGATTACACCATTTTTTATTGTAATCTGGGCTGATTATAGTTACTTGATTTTTGTAATCTGATTACGTAATCCAGATTACATGTAATCCGTTACTACCCAACCCTGCCTACATTCTAGTATCAGTTGAAAGAATGAAGCTGACTCCTGCTTTGCCCCTATAGGAAGGATCCTGCTCTGTTTGATGCTGTGGTACATAATAAGTAAGCTGTCCTCTGATTATAACCTCACGGGAGGGCAGGAATGGCACTTTATCCAAACATCAGGACCTAAAGGGGTTTTGACTTATAATGATAGTTTTGTTGCTGTGTGCAGTTCTAGCAGTAATCCAACAGAGGGCACCCTCATCTTGTAAAATGGCAAAGGAAGATAATATTTTGAATGTTTAAAAAAAAAAAAAAACTACTCTGCATTGCCTTGATGCAGTGTCATTCTTAAAACTGAATGACAAATTGGTGTCAATATATTCATTTGTCATGGTTTGTATAGTAATTGACAGGCTCAATTTAAGCATATAGGTCTACAATGAATAGAACTGATACGTTCGTATTTTGATTGTACTGTCTATATTATAGTCCTAATACAAATAATCTATAATGTACATGAAATCATGACTCCTAAATTATAACTCTGTCTTATGTTTTGCCTGTGAAGCCATGTTTACCAGTGCAGTCGGTGAAGCCATGTTTACGCTTGCTGTAAGTAGTAATCTTTTACTATTTCCATTATAACATTATTGCATCAATTGGAAAACGCCCTGTGGCTCTGAAACACGATCGCACCACCCAAGGTGTCCGACCGCTTCAGCGGATTGGTCACTTACCGAGCTGGTGCAGCGACGGGCTTATAGGCTGTGGGGAGGATAATAGGAAATTTTCATGGTCCTACGGGGAGATTTCTGCAATTGCAGGGAAGCCGTTCCAGAAACCTGCAATTACTGGGAGCGAGATGACCAGGCTCCCACTGGGGATGAAGAGGGAGACCGCCGCGAACAGGTGCCACTTCCTCCCGTGAGGTGGGAAAATAATTGCCACCCTCTTATTGTACCTGTGGCTGGATTGATGGGGTCATCTGGGATCATCAGAGTCCTCTGTACGAGTATATGTTGCTATACATCAGGATGGGTTGTTGTAGAAAAAGGTATCTCTTCCTTCTACTCTTGTCATAACAGGTGGACCTCCCGGGTTCAGAAAGTAAAAGTCCTGCCAAGTATTCGATCCAGCCGTTTAGTAAACCAGCTCATCCTAATTAGCAGCCAGGTAGATCAGATAATTAGTGATATCACCTGTGTTAAGTGCACAGGTAAAAAGAATATATGGCAGGACTTTTACTAAAGTCCCTCCACTCGGCGGCCATTTTGCAACGCTTTTTGTGCACTTATCGGGCATCTATTTCGGCAGAAATGCTCGTGCGCAAGGCTTCACGACACCAATCTTGCTCCAGCAGCAAGATCACTCACATGATTGGCACGATGTCTTCACAACAAACTACATTATTGGCTCAATGTATTCACTACACAGCACATGATTGGCTCAATGTATTCTCATGTCGACGTTTTGCCGCAGAAGGGGTGTGATATGCATAGACGACTGCCATTTTGGCGTTGCAAACTAACCCCATGCATTTCTATGGAGGATTTTTTGAGTGCTGTGTCTCCTCATTAGAAAGTCTCTGGTTTTACTTTCTGGAACCGGGATGTCCGCCTCTGCAGGTGAGGATGAGACCAAATTGCTTGATCGAATTGAATTGCGAGACACGATGCATTGCACAGTATATGCCTGCTGTTTTTAAATGTTGTGTGCTTCCTCTTGGTCATGCTTCCATTATGCAAAGTTCCAACAGCCCCTGATTTTCACAACTTTCCAGGGAACGTGTTCTGTCACGATCTGGAAAAGCGTGGTGGTTGGTAAGAAAATACCCTTCAACCATAGATTTTACCCATTTTTCGTGTCCCAGCTTTTCTGCTTTCAAAAGAGAATTGGTGTAATGTGTTTACAAAATGAAGGAGATGCGAGGCAAATTGGCCAAAATGGACTGGGACCGTGGTGGGGGTTTTACTCTTTGCCTACACAAAGGATGGGCACATGCTTGGCTGTGTAAGACAAACACATGATAACATTGGCAGTTGCCAAATAAATGTATTATGAATGTCATACATGAAATGAATGAAGGACACATCAACAAGCTAGTTCCTGTGGTTTGAGACATGGATTTTATTTATCACAACACATAAAGATTATGCCTCAGCCAGTGATAAAAATAAGATACACATTTGAACATTAAATGCTTTGTCTGCCATGGCAGAATCACTGGCTGTGGATTAGGCAACGCAACACTGTCCTTGGAAGAAACAATCAGCTTTGCTCGACTAACATAAAGTGTTTTGTAGCTACCACTAGAGTACACTATGGAGTTAGCAAGGTGTTTCTGTGAAAGAGTATTCAGTTGGTTTACTTTACTGGTTGCCGGGTTCCCCATGAGATGAAGGTAAACAATGTAGCACAGTTTTAAAGACGTTCCAAAAAAATGACTTGGTGTTTTATGAGCCAAGCAAATTATTTCATCACGCCCAGCAGGCCTCAAGGACACGTAATTTGTTTTGGTGATAAAATATTAATTTTAACAAAAGCTTATTTGTTTCCAATTACCTTGAAATTATATTTCAGACATAAAAGCGCATATAGTCCTCCTCACCAACCACTCAAAATGCTTACCATTATCCTGTGAACATCTAACACACTAATTGAGATTTATTGTTAGCAGAGACTTTCTAATGAGGAGACACGGCACTCAAAAAATCCTCCATAGAAATGCATGGGGTTAGTTTGAAATGCCAATATGGCCGTTGTCTACACATATCCCACCCCTTCCTCGGCAAGACGTTGACATGTGAATACATTGAGCCAATCATATGGTGTGTTGTGAAGACATCTTGCCAATCATGTGTTGTGAACTCGCCGCTGGAGCAAGATTGGTGTCGTGAAGACTTGCACACGCGCATTTCTGCTGAATAGAATGCCCGATGAGTGCCCAATAATTGTTGCTATATGGCCGCCGAGTGGAGGGACTTGCCTAAAAGGACTTTGTTGTTAGTGACGATAAGTCGCATACTAAGTTTTTTTTTTAAATTGGAGCAAACTGTATTACATGGGGTTTATCACTGATACTGGCCCAGTGGAATCTCCGTTGAAGTTCTCATGTACTCCAGGACGAAGCTTACCGGTAATCCATTATATGGGAAACTGGGCCATTGTGTCCATGAGGCAATGCATGGCATCACGATCAAGATCAAACATGCAATAGCTGAGACGACTGACAGAATGATAGACAGTAAAAGTGACACACACACACACATTGACTGCATATTAAGCAACCTTTTCGCCTTTTCGTTACACACAGAAAGAGCAATAAGCCCAGATATCATAATTGACTGCTTACGGAGATTGTGCCTTTTAGAGAGGAGATTAATTGTTGCTTGTGGTCGTTTAAAATAAAGGTGCATCTGATCATGCGGTTCTGTACTAACAACGCTCCTCTCAAGTGTATGTGAGTACAGCACTGAAAATACTTCAAATAGATGTTTGACCCAGATTTGGCAACTTCAGAGCGCTGCAGCCTTTCACTCCACAGTTGCAGATTCCTACAGATCCTCCCCGCTACTGTTTTTTTTTTTTTTAAGTACAACGTGAGACAAAGATAAAACAGAGCAGCAAGACAAAGAGAGACAGCCACAAAAGCGTGGCCGACTGGAGGAAGAGGCAGCCAGCTGAGGAGGAGGAGGGATGGGGAAGCCATGTGGCGACCCTCTGCTCCAACAACCCCACCCTCGCAGCGGCCCAAGTGTCCACACTGATTGATCCTCTGGTCCCTTTTTAGGCTGGACACTAATGTGTGACCACTGCAGGTCTCGAAGGCTTAGCCCAGTGGCTCGCTCCATGCGGCATCAGAAGCTTTTGCACGACACACAAAAGCACCAACAAAGAAGGGAGGGGTAGCGCACACACACAAAAAAAAGGGTCGCTTTGAAGCTCGGGGAGAGATGCAGAGAAACGAGTAATTACAGCAGAAGGCGAATGAAAGACTATTAACAGCTGCACGCGGGCAGACTGTGAGGAAGGTATGACAGTGTCAGAGTCAAATTCAGGACCCCCCATCCCCCATCCCTCCAAAAAAGGAAGAAGGCAAAGAGCAGAAAGGAAATAGAGTGAAAGAAGGTCAGACAGAAAAAATACTGAAAGATGTGCAAGGGTCAGTGTTTGTGTCTGAGTGTCGTCCACACAGCAGGGGGCCGCCTAAAAGGAAGTAATATAGGATATAAGAGAGAAAGTAAGAGAGTGGGAGGGAGGGAGAGAGGGATGGAAAGAAATGGAGAGCTGAAGGTTGTTAAAGTGCCAACACCCAACACCATGTGCTCGGCATGTCTCCATTAGAATGTCGAGTTGGATTTCAGCAAAGGGTGAAATCACTGACTGCTCCCATTCAATGATTAATGAGGTTCCCCTACACAAGGGATGGCAAATTTATTTCCGTCTTCGTTCATTCACGAGTGAACTGACAACAAAACAGAATAGGACAATACTCGAAACATGACACCGAAAATATTCGGTCCCAAAATATTGTTTGTTGTTACAAACTCTAATACTAATACACCCAGACACACATCAATTACTATGATCCAAGAGAGACCTCTGGAGCTGGATAATAATTGTCGGGGCGGGGCCAGTCCCCCAGTCCCCATAATCCATCCCTGCTTACAGTGTGGAAGCTAAAGCTAGCATGCTAACAAAGCATGCAGTTTAGGCAGGGTGACTTTCCTGATGCTAGTCTCCCAGGAATGACTCACTCACTCTCTGTTTGTTTAAACCTGCGCAGGGCTGCCGGGTAATTAGCTATGCACTGGATGGAGTCTGTGGTGTATTGATTCACTGTGTGAGGGACTCCAAACCAGTCTACTGAGAGGCTGAGGATTCTGTGGAGGGGTGAAGGCAGGCAGGCAGTGTGATCATGGTGAGCCTGGTCTTGCTTTGTGGACTGATAAGTACCTGAGGTGATCTCTGTGAAGGTCAAAGGGTCAAAGGATCTGCAGTCTTCTCAGCTGTACTTGAGATCAATGCAGGGTGTCATAATGGTGGCACTACATCTTGCTACTACATCTACTCTTTAAATCGCAGCCAGAGCAGGTTTCTTTATAGCAGAAATAAGCATTTACTGTACATTTGCTATTCTATTTCATGATGCTAAAGATTCATTTGGGTGAAGACCTATAGCCTATATCACTGTGTAGAGCAATACAGCTATTTGATGCATAATTACAGAAGTCGAAGGTCCTGTTTTATGACTTCCAGGGATATAATCAGCAGTGAAATTTAACTTAAATTGGTGGATTAAAATCTTAATCATTAAACACAATTGCAAATTCCTGGGTTTTTTGGTGATTCGGAAAACGGACGTCAATTGACTCCTTTCCAGACTGACCTGCAGAGCAAATTCAAATGTGCTAACAATGTCGTCTGGGTTCACCCAGGCTCGTCGAAGTCATGAATCAAGTGGATAATTGTATTGAGGGCTTTTATGCTCATACATTATGCAATGCTATTGAATAAGTCATTATGTGGAAATGCTGTCACATTGTTTGCCTCTCTGCCCTAATTTCATGAACAGTACTGTATGACGGTGTGACAGGTTAAGGATTGAGTTGTTGTATCAGCATCAGCATCAAAGCAGTCAAGGCCACCAGAGAAAAAAAGCCTTCCTCAACCTTTGACCTCTTGTGGATGTCCCAATGGCCTTGCCCCAATAAAACGGTGTGTAGCCTACATGGCAACGTTTGTGTCGTCTTCTGTCAGATGAGCCCCTTGGGGTGACACTAAGCGCCTGTCAGCAGTATTACTGACAAATATGCAACACCCAGCCCTTCAAGGAAGGAAGATGGGATAGCACATCAAGAGCCCCTTGGGCTAGCTGTTATTGGTAGGATCCACCAACCTCAACCCCCCCCCCCCCCCCAAACCCCCCTTGGGCTAGCTGTTATTGGTAGGATCCACCAACCTCAACCCACCCGCCCCTCACATAGAGCCAGTGAGGTCATACACCACCGACAGGACTTCGACTTTCCTTTCAGAGCCAATGAAGGTGTGAACATAATATCTGATTCCCAGACTAAAAGATATTGAACTTAAACTTTGATCCCAATTAAACAGATCAATAGGCTGTGTCCTAGTAATGCACATAGGATGCAGTCCATGGCTTCGGCTTGAGGTGTTAATCTATATGTGCTTGAACTGCGCATGTTTACATGAGATCATCCTGTGCATTTAGATAGTTTCAACCACTGAGAGTATGATGCATGAATTTGTTAGAAATGTGTATCTCTTTGGTTTAAGGCCACCACGTATGCCAAAATATCTTGTTATATACTGTATAAATGTTTTATACGCCATTTTGGTGATTTGCTATACAAATAAAGGTTGATTGATTTAGTGATTGACTGAAAATAATGCTTCAACAAGACTTTGTAATTTAGACTGTGTATAAACAGATTAGACCTACAGTATTGAACAGTCTACAGAGCTGAGATCTCCGTCATATTATTCATACAATGAAGGTCAAATATTACCTTTAAATGGCTAACTTGTATAATATCATCTGGGCCAGTCGAAACCCCTTGACAAGTCTTTGTGTGGGGTAGCAGGTTCCCAGTCTAGCCTGCTGACTCCCTGCATTTGTATAAATGGCCACATTAAACTACACAGGGCTGATAAAAAGGTGCTTAAATTGAGTCTGTTGAGTATTGATCCAGTCTGAGCCAGAGCTCAAAGACTCCGACGGCCTTGATGTGCCACCAGGCTGCACCAGGAGACTGTTATATTGATCGCGAGCCTTTGAGAATCACCCCCATTGAAATCTTTGTGTTGAACCAAATCTCTGGTCCAGAAGGGCACTCGGACATTGGTGGTAACTCTTGTGAATTTAATAGCCATCGGTGGGGGGAAAAAAGTGTAGAGGTATAAGTGTGACTTCATCCTTGAGTCCTAATGTGACTGGTGTTGTGTGGTGTGTTCACTCTGTCTCTTAAATAAAGAGATAATGTTTCTTACCGCAAGTGAATATATTTCACATTAAAAAGACGTTACTTGAGGGTGCATGGATGAATGCAAGAAAAGGCTATTCATGGCTGAATAGTACAGTAAATAATGGAACTCACTTCCATGCACTATCTGTCCACATTTTGGTAAACAATTGCAGGTTACATCACAGGACTTCACCCTTTATTTTTTACGAGGGAATATTCATAATTAAAGAACTTTCACAAGCACCATGGCGCACAGCGAAGGGGAGCTCTTGACGAGGGCAGGCTACTTTTCCAAAGAACTTTAATCACCATTATAACAAGACCACAGGAGGATAATGAGGTAACAGTTCACTAGCGTGGCTCTCGTTAATCAATTGGTGAAAGAAGACTGAATGCCCTTTTATTTATAATGTACTGTATGATGGCGTAATAGAACTCGTTAGGCAATAAGCGGGGAGCAGAGTGACTATGACCTGTTTTTAAAAAAATAACTTCACTTTATTATATAAATTTTTTTTTTTTTGGGGGGGGGGGGGGTATAAAGTTGTAGCCTTCAAACTATTAAACTCCCCAGTCCTGCAGGGGTTGGTACACTTTACTTAAAACATAACTCAGCACTTACAAACCGGCTTACAAACAGGCTCACAGAACACACACACACAGTGAGTGAGTGTGGGAGAGAGAGAGAGAGGGACGTTAAACCTTCAATTGGTGGATTGTATGGATATTATTTCATCACAGCTAAGGTTAACAAGGTCGTGGACATACATGTTCTGGTTCTATTAACTGCCTCCGGTTTATGTGGAACACCGAACTTGACAAGGGCATCTAATTCACCACAAGTAACTCCAAGGGCAGCATAATTGTTTGGCCAAATAGCTGACACTTACAATGAGATCAAGTCTTTCACACTTGCTAACCCGAAGTGAGTCCTCTTGGCCTGTTCAACGACTTAAGATGTCTACAGCATGACTTGTCTTTCATCCTTGTTTGTGTTCTCGTCTGTTTTCGATTCCCTCGTAGCTTTTACAGTCAGGGCCAAGCTTCATGCCGTCTTTGTGCTTCATGCTGAGCTGTTCTCCGTGCCCTGCTGTTATGTGTAATCAATGTGTCTCATGAACCTGTTCCTCCCAGGTTGAGGTGATGAGTGTGTGACAAAAAGACTATTTCTGATCAGTCGTGACACTTTATGCCAAAGATTCTAGAATCTTTGGCATAAAGTGTTTGTTCTAGAATCTTTGCTTTATGCTATGTTTGCTCAATCGAATACACTAAAGTGAGGTACATAGAAGAATGAGGAAAGCTATGAACTTCGGGGCCAGAACCAACACAAAATATATTCAGATGAGTATCTTAAGATCGTGTTAAATATCTGATGCTCATTCAAGGGTATTAGAGCTCTTTCATTCTCTCCTTCTCCCTCCATCCCTCTCTCGCTCTGTCTCTCTCTCTCTCTCTGACACTCACAGTCCTGTATCCCCAGATCATCTCACCTCATGCCTAAAAGGACTCTTTGTTGTCACCGTCCCCCGTGCGTCAAAGCAAAGCCAGAAGTGCAAACGAGGGGAGAAAATCTCACGAAAAGACGAGGAGATCAAAGATGGAAGCCGGTACAAACAGGCCGCCGCTCGAAGAAAACAGGAGCGAGGCAGTGGGGAGAAGACAGGAGAACTGGAGGGAGAGAGATGGGGGAGGACAAGGAGGAAAAAGGATCCGGCATAGATGCGGGAGAGGAGCTGTCAAAAAGTATTGGTTGAGGGAGGTGAGTGGGACACTTTTTGTGTGTTTCGATCCTCCCATTAAACACACAAAACAGAGAGGGGGAGTTAGTGAGCGAATGTCCATTAGGAGAGGTACTCAGGGCCCATGACAACGAGAGATGGCAGAGAGAGAGAGAGAGAGAGAGAGAGAGAAGGAAACAGACAGATGGAGAGAGAAAGGGAGAGATGGAAAAGCGAAGGATCAATTAGAGGGAGAGCAGAAATGGCCATAATGGCTTCTCACAGCAGGGGAGAGGAAGAGAGGGATGGGGGGAGAGTAGAGAGAGGGAGGGAGAAGAGAGAGAAGTGAGGAAGCTGAGGAAAAAAAAAAAGGTGAAGAAAAAAAAAATGGCAGCCAGCATTTAACATCTCAGTAAGCTACTGCCAGCCATGACAGGCTGCCGAGCTGAAGTCACAGTTGTATAAGTCACTGCCTGTATGGTATGTGTCTCAATCAATGTGTGTGTGTGTATGTGTGTTGCGTATGTCTTCATATACAAGTTAATGTGCATAGGCTTATTTACGAGCTCATATGTAAGTGTCTGACCTTTGTCACACACATGTCACATCCATGTGACTGCAGATAATACTCTTCATCCTCCTCTTCCTCTCCCACTTCCTGTCTCAGTCACAGCTATGTTATTTCCTATCTATTTTTTTTTCCTCCAAAACACTGTCTCTGGGTGAAATCCTGGCGCTGCCTGTTGGAGACCGTGCGGCGCTCACATGGGCCGTATTAGACACCGAGTCTAGAGATAATTACTTAATTGGCGCTGCTTTCAGCGGCTGTCAGTGGCACGGCGAGAGAGGCAGAGAGTGGCCACGGACCGGCGCCGATAAGGCCTCTAATCTGGACACTGCAGTCTCCGCAGCTCGGAGAGAGTCCGAGCCACCGGACGAGCAGACAGCTGCTATCCCCTAAGCTGCTCACGGGAGTCCATCTCACACGCCGCGGCTGGACACGTGTTGGACACTGTGTGAGAGAGAAAAAAATAGATATTATTTATGAAGTGAAAGAGCCTTTATGAAACGTATTGTGTTAGTATCTCTCTTTGATAGGAGCATGGTTTGGTTGGCATAAATATGCTCGTACTGAGATGGAGTTGAATAATTTAGGTGTGTTACATTTAAGTTTCATCAGACAACAAGCTTCCTTGCGCCCATGGAAAGTGAGCGAGGTGGTTGATTTCAGCCACTGATTCAGAACACGCCCCTGTGGTTGCAGACACAAAGGAGAACTAATAGCCAATGACTCAGACGGTCAGAGACATTTGGGGTGGGTGGGGGGGGGGGGGGCAATCACTGAGGGAGAAAAAAAATGGGGAACACGATGGCGGCAAAAGATGTCTGATCTGCAACTGGAGGTCCAGCCCTGTGATATATAAAGAGCCAATTAGATTGTCCGAGAAGGCGCAACTGACTTTTTTCGTCACCTGAATATTCGGTTTATCTCCACCATTACTGGAGTAAAAGCCATACAGCAAAATCTGGCACATAGATAGATAGATAAATAGATAGATAGATAGACACTTTATTGATCCCCGATAGATAGATACTTTATTGATCCCCAATGTGCAGTAAGGACACGAACCAAAACAAAATGAAAATCTTTTTAGTCTTACTTTAGCAACCATTATTGTCATGCTTTATTGATTATGTTAGATGTACACAGTGACCAGTGGGGGGGGGGGCTTGTACAGGGGGCCTTTAAGTACCACTGAGTGACAGTTTAACTGTACAGTTACTCAGAACGTTAGTATCACCACCCATATCCGGTGTCACGGCAAGTCTCTCAGTGCAACCCAGAAGAGGCTACCTGAGTAGACTACAGCATTTCCATGAGGAATTAATAGTTGTCGCTCATTTCGCCCACAGAAATAATTGCCCCCGATAAGTGCGGCCTTGACACAGCGGTTGCCTGCAAGTGTATTTAACAGACGGCAAAAGGACAGCGTGTCAATTTTTTTTTTTTTTCTGTCTGATAGGGCACATGTCAACGGAGTATAATGGACACGCAGAGCGAAAATCAATTTGAGGCTCTTTTTGAGTGCATGCTTCAGCCGAGATTTTTTTATTTTTTATTTTTTGCTTCCTCCTCCTCCTCCTCCAATTTGAAACTGCCAATTATGTGGCTCTCCTAAGCCTTTTTGTGAGAGAAGATGCCTACTTAAATCAGGGAGGGAAGACCAGCACACGTCTACTCTTGAAGAATTCTTCCTCTCAGGGTTTTAATCTGACATGTCTATTGCCTTCATTTTGGTTTCACATGCATCACACGTGTTGATGTGTAATGACTCGTTCACCTGTAGTTATGTTGGAACTAAGAAATGGAGTATCTAAAACATCGACTTTGTGGGCGTGTGCGCGTGTGCATGTGTGTGTGAATTTTTGCTTGTTTGTGTGTGAGTCTGTCTGTGTATTTTAAGCCTGTCGATTACATCATGGTAATAGTGTTGCAGTTATGTGCAATTCTCTCGCCATGAGGAGATTTCAAGGAAAAGGCCGGCACACACCAGACGCACACTTGAAGATATAAGCTGCTTCAGGGCTGCCTTTGGAGGTGTCCGACTGGATAAATCTGCGGCACGCTCGCATCGCCCCGCATCCTGCAGGGGACGCAACAGGGGTACGAGTCAGCAGATAAATTGGACATTTCAGGAAAGCTGAAAATCCATCATGCCTCCACGCTCCTGCAACCCCCCCCCCCCACCACCAACCCATTCCAGCTCTCGCTCTTACACACACAAACCTACACATACCTACTCACACAGACACACACACACCTACTCACACACACACTCACACACACACACGCACACTCACACACACACCTACTCACACACACACAAACATACACACACACACACCTAGTCACATACACACACACACACACACACACACTCCTACTCGCCTACTCGCCTACACACAATTCAGCACCCAGCCCCGTGATTTCTGACGGGAGTGTAAAATCACATAAATAACGAATGAGTTGAAATAAAAGCAGCAGGCAGCAATCACAGGGGACAGGCAGGCAAAGTCAACAACAAGCCAATCATCTGCTGGGCATACCATCATGGCTGCCTCCTCACTTTTTTTTAATAGTCTCTCTTCCGGTACGTTTTTTTCTGTAATGTACCCCTGCTGAGTGCTGATGATCTGTTTTTGAGGTGAGTTTTTTTTGTTGTTGTTGTTGGGAGTGATCTGTAATTACATTGATTTGTTTGTTTTTAGTGATACGTTGTTATGGAGATTGGAGAGGGGTTGATGTTAAAGTGATGGGTAATATGCACTGACCAACAACACCATTTTGTGTTTTTAACCACAAATTTGTCACCTCTACCATCCTGTTTCACTCCAAATGATATACAAATTCATGTGTGCTACTTTTTCATAATCATACAGATCACTATCTATTCCAGGCTGATATGTATAGGAAGTGAATGACAAAATGTGTATCATTTATTATTATTGATGTATGTAATCGATTCCATATACTCTGTGGATGTTGATATGTGGCGGGGATGTTTATCAGTTAAGACAGATGGTGGAGAGTTTGGGGAGGTTAGTTTAACCTTCATGAACTCTGCATATTAAATGGAGACATGGCAACATAATCGATTGAGAAAAGTTTTTTTCTTGGCTTCTCACCTCTTGCCTCCAAGCCAAAAAAAGAGAAGAAAATATCTGGGAATATTTGGGTTTAAAAACTGTGTTGCTTAGCAACCATTTTGACAATATGCTTAAAGATCTGTAAATATATGAAATGAAAAAAAAAAAACATTAGATAAAACAGAAGCTCAATGTTTTTGAAGGTGGACCTGAAAACAGATGCTGGAATGGACTTTTTGGCAGGACTTATTTAAAGCAACACGGCGGGAAAAAAAGAGAAGAAAATCCTTTCTGACTTTGACTGTGCCTGGAGCAAAAATTATTCCCCAGCAACATGCAACCAACCACCAAAAAGTAGTCAATTCACTGAGCAGTTGAGATGGAACTTGAGGGAAATGGTGTGAATCTGCCAACAAGCCCACCACAATGTGGAATGGTACCAGGTCGTTTGACAAAGGAAACAGTTTTGCATTCCAATATTTTATATGCAGAGTAACATTGAAATGTATTAATTTAAACCAAGTTTCCCAACTTTCATACATGAAAGGTGGAGAGAAAGTGTGTGAGGGCAATTTTAGAGTACCCACTGGAGCGGATCCTGCCAGAGAAAATTGTCCAATTAAGGAGAAATCACAACATCAGCCTATTCAACACTTCAGAACTCAGGCCTGGTCTACAGAGGCAAAGTTTGCCCCAAAGAGTGTGCTGTCAAAGAAACATTTTCATACTTACCAGACACTATTCAAATAAACTATTGGGTAACATTTACTTGGATAATCCTCCTACAGAAATTTAAAAGATCAACTGTAAAGAGTCGACTCAAGTTCAGTATGTCGAATTGTTGTTGAACGATTACCGAACATTGCCTTAACCAAATCCAATCCCTAACCGTAAAGTTGTCGTTAACAGAGTGTCAACAACTGTGTTTGTTTATAATCTGGGCATCTGTAGATGCTGTCGGACTATCCAAACGCATTATTAAAACTATCAAATGCATAATGTTATCAACCCATGTCGACATGGTACAGAAGGTTATGCTACTTTGCTTATGGTCGATTAAACGGGCATGAGGCTGTTTAATAGAACTGTTTTGTTTGCGATGTCTTCTTTTTCATCCTTGTTGTAAAATGGGAACTACAGGGGGTGGTAAATACAGACCAAATCAAACATAAAATGAGATGAAAGTGTGCTGTGGTGACCAGGCGGGACTCAGTGATAGGGCCAAAACAAGAGCGATGAGTAAAACAACAGATGTGGTGGTGACAGAGGCAGAGGCAGAGGAGGGGAGGTGGGAGGTGATAGGGGGTGGGTTTGGGATAGGATTAGTTTTGCTTCTGTAACGACAGATCATAAAAAAACACACACACACAAGAGAAGAGGAAACGGAGAGAGGGGGTGAAGATTAGTGCCACTTGAGTAACAGAGTCTCAGAGAGGGGGAGAGAAAGGAAGAAAGAGAGAGGAAGAGAGAAAGAGAGAGGGAGGGGGGGGGGTAGGGAATGGGACACGGGGAGGGAAAGAGGAGAGGAATCCTCTGAGTTTAGACGGGATTAGTTATGCTTCAGGAACGAGAGAAGGGAAAAGAAACATGAGCACGATGGAATTGTGTGATCCCGTCTGCAAGCGTACTGTAGACGGGGGACAGCCAGTGACTTTGTGTGTACAGTATGACAGGTGAACAGGCAGAAAACGTCTGCAGGAGGTTCACATTAACTTTTGTTACAGCGATCGATAAATGAAGCCAGTCAGGCAGGTAAGTGAAAATGAACTGGATGAGTCTTGACCACTGCCAGCATTCAACATAGTGCAATTGAGCCAAAAGAACAAACTTAAAGACAGAGAAGAAACCACTGGAGCACAATAATGTCTGACAGAGTCTTTATTTAAAAGGAAATGGCAATGCCGACCACCCTGCTGTGTTACAATGGCAGGTGAGAAGACTACTTTGTGTTCTTTTCGTCTCTGCTGATTGGGTAATACCTCTGACATTTCCACCAAACATAAGATAATGTCCCTCACAACGTTTTAAGGAAATACTGTATGCAATTACAACCGTAACAAAAAATGGTACACACCATTTTCAGAGAGAGCGTTATGTGCTTCTGAAGGGCCCCTGAAGTACTGTAGCTCTGGTTGTGCTGCTGTTACTTTATGCTGGAGAACTGGCATCAACAACTGAGCTTTTAAAAGCAATAACAGCAAAAAAACAAACAAACAAAGCACATGCAATATTGCATCAGTTAAATTCATTTTTAACCTTCATTCAACCAGGCTAAGTTGGCTGAGTGCTCTCTGCTATATTTGATACTTCAACAACAATAAGCCTATACTGCCCTACACAAACACACACACACACACACACCGGGAAGCTGCCCAACTGAGCCACAGCGTTGCGCTGAAGGCGAGTGGGCAGCTCTACAGGAGCAGTTGGGGGTTAAGTGCCTGCTGAAGGGCGCGCAGCACTAGTTGGTGGGAGAAAGACTGTGGAA
The DNA here is from genome assembly GCF_046254945.1 of Alosa pseudoharengus. Taxonomy (NCBI): domain Eukaryota; kingdom Metazoa; phylum Chordata; class Actinopteri; order Clupeiformes; family Clupeidae; genus Alosa; species Alosa pseudoharengus. The sequence continues at coordinate 7,935,061 of NW_027468685.1, forward strand.
CTCAACTCTTTTTCTCAGCCCCCATGATTCTGCACACAGACTGCCACCCCAGACTGCCAGCCACCTTCAACCATAAGATCTCTCCTTTAACCTCCATCAATCATTAAAGCAAAACGATGTAAGAATTGGTAGGCTACGTATACCACATTGTCGACAGTTTTCAGAAGTAAAGTAAAACTGACTGGTGCTAAGCAGACTCTTACACTTTTATTCCAAGCGACACAGACTTGAAACAGCAGGTTCAGGATTCAAACCCACGGCCGACCAATTTCAGGTGGCGACACTACCACTGAAAACTGATGAAAACGGTCATATTCCTATGAAGGTATATTGGGTGCAAAAGTGGCGAGCACATTTAACTGCAGATTTTGCATGTGCACACTAAAGTCGTAAATGTGTAACAGTAAAGTTGAAGTTGTACATATTTTTTTATATCTTGTTAACACAAAATAGGGGCTACGGGTTCACAAATCCTTTTTACAGGTACACAAATCCTTTTTACAGGTACACAAATCCTATCCTGTGAGTCACAACTTTCAAGAGTCACGCACTCGACACTTTTGCTCCAATCGTTGCAGCGCAGTAGGTGCGAAACACATTTGCACATCCGTGTTTCATAATCTGAGAACATGCACAACATTCGTGCATTTGTAAACGCAAATGTGAACTAATGCATCCGAAGTTGTGCATCTGTGAAATAATTTCTCATTAATAAAATTCTACAGATCGCTTTGATTTTCTTGCACGACTACAAGTCAATTGATACAAGTGCTCGAATCTGCTTCTACGAGTGACGATACTTTTGCTCCTGGCTAGGTGATATAATAGGAGCAAAACGATTTGTATGTGTGCACGTCGAGCGAATCGATCGAGAAAACAAGGCGGCCGGATCTGGATCGCGCTCAGACTACCATTGCCTGCTCATAAGGTAAGTAACATGATAATAATATGAAGAAAGTTATCTTGTTTGTTGGTTTACATTATCATGACAGCTATGTTTAGCTTAGTTTACCTGCTTGCTAAATCCTCCAGTGCCAGATCAAGCTAGCTATCGCTAGATAAATAACTAGTTTAGAAGTACAGAAATATAACACTGCCCGTCCAAAATCGTTAGGACACACAATCTGACACAATCGTTCTGCAATTTTCGAACAGCTGACTTGTATCTTGCACGAAGACTATTGGATAGTGCAAGGCAAGTTAGCAATTGTTTGCTGTGCAGACATTATGAATAATAAGGTCGTAGAACTTAACACCGCACACCGCAAAATTTTTTTCCTCGCTTTGTGCAAAGAAAAACTATAAATCGTGTGTCCTTCATTGATAAGGAAACATGCTGAGGTTACTTACTTTATGAGCAGGCAATGGTAGTCTGAGCGTGATCCAGGATCCAGATCCGGCCGCCTTGTTTTCTCGATCGATTGCTCGACGTGCACACATACAAATCTTTTTGCACCTATTATATCACCTAGCTAGGAGCAAAAGTCACTCGTCACTCGTAGAAGCAGATTCGAGCACTTGTATCAATTGACTTGTAGTCGTGCAAGAAAATCAAAGCGATCTGTACAATTTTATTAATGAGAAATTATTTCACAGATGCACAACTTCGGATGCATTAGTTCACATTTGGGTTTACAAATGCACGAATGTTGTGCATGTTCTCAGATTATGAAACACGGATGTGCAAATGTGTTTCCCACCTACTGCGCTGCAACGATTGGAGCAAAAGTGTCGAGTGCGTGACTCTTGAAAGTTGTGACTCACAGGATAGGATTTGTGTACCTGTAAAAAGGATTTGTGTACCTGTAAAAAGGATTTGTGAACCCGTAGCCCCTATTTTGTGTTAACAAGATATAAAAAAATATGTACAACTTCAACTTTACTGTTACACATTTACGACTTTAGTGTGCACATGCAAAATCTGCAGTTAAATGTGCTCGCCACTTTTGCACCCAATATACCTTCATATATTCCTGGCACAGTGCAACAAAGTTACAAAGTACAATACCAGACATTCTAGGTGTGCATCGGCAAGGTCAGATATGTTATTCTCTGTATTATTAAGTAAAGTCCCTGTTTGAAGCCATGATTTTAAGGTAAAAGAACAAGACAGTGTTGCTTTAATGCACACGCTGTCCATGGTAGAAGGACTTAGACATGTATAAATATACAAATATACAAATCAAACAAGTCAAGTCTTCCACCAGGATATGCTTGGTGCTGGAAACCTCACAGTCACATACGATTCAAACATCTACTAGAAGGAGAGAGTTGTTTTGTTTTCAGCAGAGCGTGGCATTGCTGATGATGCTCCAGGACTTTCCTGACTTTGTCTGAAGGGTGCACTTTGATGAAACGAAAACAGCCCAGGGACATGAGTCTAGTCTTGTGAATTTACACTGTTCAGCTACCTTGTGAGCAGCATAGGCTAGTACAGTAACGTTTGTGTAACAGTGTAATTTAGTCTTCCATTTTAAGTCAGTGTCCTACATATTTTTACATGCTACCCATGAATTGTCAATGCATTTAAAGGTGGTTGCACCAGTTGTACAAGAGGCTGCTGCTGTTGATGATTACATGATACATCTTTAGTGACCTTTATTAGAGCATGCATGGTCTCTGGAAGGTAAGAGCTGTATGGATTACAGGCGCATTTGTTAAAGCAACTGCGATACATTATGGCTTAGTGGAGCCTGACACCGTTGGCATTTACACAAAAGCAGTTTACAAAAAAAAAAGATGAAATAGACTCCAGAGAGCTATAACAATTAATTATGGTATGTTGATATTTCTAAGTTCATACATGCGCTTGTGTGAGGTTGCAGGTGCAGATCTAAAAATGTCACACATATTCTTTTCTGTTTGCTTTGTTCTTTCGTTCTTTTTTTTGCACTTTTATTGGTGTCTAATTTATTTTGGTACCAGCTGTGTAGAGAACAGACCCTGGTTTCATCTGGTGTTCTCTCTGTGTATAGAGAGCAGAGCCTGGTTTCATCTGGTGTTCTCTCTGTGTATAGAGAGCAGAGCCTGGTTTCATATGGTGTTCTCTCTGTGTATAGTGAACAGACCCTGGTTTCGTTTGGAGCTGTGTAGAGAGCAGACCCTGGTTTCATCTGGCGTTCTCAGAGAGCAGAGCCTGGTTTTATCTGGTGTTCTCTCTGTGTATATCGAGCAGACCCTGGTTTCGTCTGGAGTTCTCTCTCTGTATAGTGAACAGACCCTGGTTTCATCTGGTGTTCTCAGAGAGCAGAGCCTGGTTTTATCTGGTGTTCTCTCTGTGTATATCGAGCAGACCCTGGTTTCGTCTGGAGTTCTCTCTCTGTATAGTGAACAGACCCTGGTTTCATCTGGTGTTCTCTCTGCTTCAGCTGGACATGTGACCTGATCATTTGTGTGGGTTTGCAGAGTTCACACTGTTCAGTCTCTCCTAGTAAATTCCTAATATGTTAATCATTCACCATTATATTAACAGAATAATTGGAGGAAGACTGAATGAAATTAAACAACATTAAACAAAATAATAATAATGAAATCATTGTTTACAGACACACCAGGGTGTGATCCAGCTGCTTCAGCCTTTGCTGTCGTTTATGGATTTATTCCTTTACTGTCTCTCACATGTGCATTCTTCCTTGAATCTAGCTGATTTTGGTGACTGTGATGTTGAAGCTGGTGTTGGTGACTGTGATGTTGAAGCTGGTTTTGGTATGGTGACTGTGATGTTAAAGCTGGTTTTGGTGACTGTGATGTTGAAGCTGGTGTTGGTGACTGTGATGTTGAAGCTGGTGTTAGTGACTGTGATGTTGAAGCTGGTTTTGTGATGGTGCCTGGGATGTTGAAACTGGTTTTGGTATGGTGACTGTGATGGTGAAGTTGGTTTTGTGATGGTGCCTGGGATGTTGAAGCTGGTTTTGTGATGGTATATGGGATGTTGAAGCTGGTTTTGTGATGGTGCCTGGGATGTTGAAGCTGGTTTTTGCAATGGTGCCTGGGATGTTGAAGCTGGTTTTTGCAATGGTGCCTGGGATAGTGTGGTGATGTGGTGTCTGGGATGTTGAACGTGGCTTTGGTGATGGCATATGTGGTGCTCGAAGTTCCTTTGGTGATGGTGTCTGTGGTGCTCGAGGTTCCTTTGGTGATGGCATATGTGGTGCTCGAGGTTCCTTTGGTGATGGTATCTGTGGTGCTCGAGGTTCCTTTGGTGATGGCATATGTGGTGCTCGAGGTTCCTTTGGTGATGACGTCTGTGGTGCTCGAGGTTACTTTGGTGATGGCGTCTGAGATGCAGAATCTTTGTTAATCTAGTTCTAGGAAACTGAATGTACATTTGTCATGCCGTTTGTTTGGGCTGCTGGACTTGCCTTTGTTATGGTGCATGTGATACACTTACCATTTGCCCCTGCAGACAGCAGGTGGCGCTGCAGCTAAAAGCACCTGGCCCACATCCCACAGCTTTGATCCGGGTCTCCTGTGCCCTTGTCTGGGCATCAGCCACTCTCTCTCTTTTTCTCTCTCTCTCTCTGTCTTTCTCTCTCTCTCTCTTTCTGCTCCAGGGGGCTCCAGAGAGGCCAGCGACTGCACTGCACTGTGCTGCTGGGAGGCAGCCGGGGGAAGGTTGGTGAGGAGAGGTCTTTCACCCCCAGCGCCTCTTCTCCAGCATATTCCCAGGTGCACAGGTGTAGAGCAGGCCAGGGGCCTCATTTATAAAAGTGTTGCGCAGAAACCATCCTACATTTGATTTTAGATCATTTCTGAAATGATCGTACATGTGATTCAGAGATAATGAACGTACGCACAAAAAAACGTGCGTACGCCACCCTTGCAGATGTGGCCATTATAAATCACAAATGAACGTCAACTTGTGTGCAGCCTGATGGTTTTAGGTCTCCGCCTTGTAAACACCCCCTCATCAATATCATTAGCATATGTTTTAATGAAATCAATGGCCTAAAAGCTGAAGCCTATGTAAAATTATATATTAAAAACATAGTATAGAACTAGCCTATGCCATCTGATGTTAACTAGCTTATATGCGTCAGTTCAAATAGCTTAACTAATTATGTTTTTCCAAGCAAAGCTTTCTGGAAAGAGATCGTATGCATCCATGTCCATTGTCCTCGCTTTCATTCCTTTTGCTTGCAGTAATGTGAATAATTAACATTTAGTATGTTTAGGCCTACTTTGTAGAAAAAAAATTGTGAAGGCCTACCTTTAAGGAAAGACCTATAGGCCTACAGCATAATCCTGTACGTTATGGTACAGTGCTACGTTTCCAATATGACCCAGGGTAATATGCTGATTTAGCCTACAAAACAGAGTACTAAATTATAAGCGTGATATGTCATGTAGGCTTAACGTTTCTTTTAGGATAGGCTATGTTTTGCTGAAAAAGTAGCCTAGTTCGCCGGTCATTATGCATTCATTTTGCATATATATCTTTGCGATCATTTTCTTTCAATAATGTCCAATGGCTTAAACATTGTCCTTTATTGTTTGCTTTAGGCTGAATATGGAGATGCCCTGCTTTCAGAGGATAACTTCCGTCCCTTGGTTGTGTAGGCTATATATGATATAAAATATCTATAGCCTACATTGTATAGCTTACATTCAAATATTACCTTTCTGTTACGGAGCTGGGAATAGGCCTATGAGCGCAAATTAGGATGTAGTGGAGGCTAAATGCGAGTAAACGCAGTTTATCCACCTCTGAAATTTCAGAAATAGAGTTTACCCACCTCTTATTAGAGTTTATTCACCTCTCAAAAGAGTTTATTTACTTTTAATATCCAATACTATCCTATATTCCCAATATTGTACAATAACCTCCACCATTATCAAACATATTGAATGCCTTTTTTACTGTAAAAATCCGATACCGCATGGCGCAGTCCACCTCACCGAGATCGCAGAATTCATAGTTCACCCACCTCTTATTTTACCACCCTGGCGCAAATGTACTTTTCCTCTCCTAGAGCAATTGGACATTTTATGGTCAATATTACATTAGATTGGTGAGAACACTAAATATACTAGATCACCTGTAAGAATGTTTCAATCATTCTATCCTTGGTGTTTTTTTAGATATTATGAAATAAGTAAGCTATACGTTTTTTCACTTTCTTAAGTGGGCTATAGTTCTCATTAGCAGTTTTATGCCAAACCATGAAACATTAAGCTGCGTCCAAAAATGACTTTAAAAATCTTCTGATATTGATCATGCATATGGCAAAGAAAGACATGAGATCGTTGGTCTTGGAATTTTGAAAATGCATCACACTTAGACCTCAGATTACTTGCATTACCCCGGCATTACCACAAGGAAATGGTCGTACGTCAAGTTTGAACCTGACGTGGAGATAAGCACTTTTCCACGTCAAAGACGTTTTTTATAAATCTGAGCGTTGGCATAGATTTGAGCGTACGCACGGTCTAAGATCAAATCTGTGCGTAAGAACGCTTTATAAATGAGGCCCCAGGTGAGACAGACAGCACACCTTTTTTGCACATGTTTGCGAGTGACGCTATGAGAAGCTGACTCTGACTGATAGAAAACGTTGGCAATAAATAAATAAAAAATCAAATAAAACTTCACCTGGTTGTGAACCAGCAAAGTCTCAGTAACAGCCTCAACCGAGTGAATGGGCGAAATGTGTTATTTTTTTCCACCTCTCACTTATTTGTTTAGCACTGCCTTACTTATCAAGGTCACCACTCACTTGAGTCTGTTCATTGGAGAGCACTTCAGACTTCCCTCAGGTAATGGATGACAAATGAGTTGTACATGTGTGATAGCTCCTGCTGCATTCCCTGTGAACCTAGAGGATAAGGAATGGCGAGACAGGAAACCCGAGCATCAATTCCTGCATGTATTCACGTACTTCAGGCGTATAGC
>NW_027468685.1:7944452-7949452 GCF_046254945.1 Alosa pseudoharengus
GCACTCATTTCCACGCGTGATGCAGAGACAATAGCGTCGCCGGCCGGCATCGGGCAGCAGCGCAGTGGTGATAGCCGTCCTCAGACAACGGCGAGCTGGCAGCACTCGCTAAATCAATCATAGCGCACCGTATCACCCAAGGAGATGGAGGAAGAAAGCAGAGACAAAAGGATGAGAGAGAGAGAGAGGAGAGAGGGAGCAGATAAATGAACGAGTGTTCCACCGCCGCCACACACTCCCTGGTGCCTGAACTCTGTGATTGTTGTGTTCCCTCTCACTTCTCTTTCTTTCTTCCTTTCTTTCTTTCTTTCTTTTTTCCTCACTGGCCAATGCAGGTTTTCCACACTCTCTTTCCATATGTTGTGTATGGCTTTCATTTTCTTCACATCACCTCTCTCTCTCTCTCTCTCTCTCTACCTCACTCCTTCTCTCTCTTTTTCTCTCTCTCCCTCTCTTTGTCCATCTGTTTTGGGCCCTTTGCTAATTCTCTGAGGTTAGCGTAGCATACACTAATTACCAGAGCCTTTGGTTTTGTTCCAGCAGCTGCCTGAAAAAATATTGACTCAAACGGATCAGCACCAGTTTTCTACACCACCAGGCAGGGTGAAAGCAGCTCTGTTTGTATTTCGCCAGCAAAAACGCCGGATAAAGATGGAAAATAATCATTCCATTATCATTTAAAAACGTTCATCTCATCCGGCGACTTTTCAAAAAGTACAATGGCTGAGGAGGATAATTGAAATTCATGCTCTAGTAGTGCAGGCATTCACACTGAAATTAGAATGGGATAAACCAGGTTTTGTTCTGCCAAGATGCACAGCATGACTCTCCCACTACTGCCAATGTAATGGATGAGGCTACATGCTACATATGTAGCTACAGGCTAATCTCAGCTAGCTGTTTCCACTACTGCCAATGTAATGGATGAGGCTACATGTAGCTACACGCTAATCTCAGCTAGCTGTTTCCACATGTAGCCTATGTTCGCGCTGGTCTGACAAACCCTGACTGCGAGCAACACTGGCTGGAAGACGTTAGTCTGGCCCTCATGTGATTAGGCCCATGCTTTTGATCTCCAGATGTAGGCCTATTAAATGGAAATGAGGCCCCAAGGGGTCACCGCCGACGCTAGCGAGCGGATGGCGTGACTGCTAGCGCTGTTCTACACTAATGGACTTGTGACCCTGACTTCACAGATGACCGATGCATTACGGATGACCTGTGCACTGCCGATGGTGACCGGTACATTACTGATGGTGACCTGTGCATCTGCACACAGAGGTGACAGTCACTCAGATTTATCAAAGCTGACTGCACAAACCCTTGGCCTTGAACAAGCCCCTTGAACACCACCACCACTCCGTCATTCATTTTCATATGTGAAACATTTCTTTTTAGTTAAGAGTTTGAGGGAAATATTTGTTTCATTATATGAGTAATGTTTGTTCCTCTGATAAAATACTATCCATATGGGTGACTGCTAGTGATGGTGATCAATCTGAAAATCAGATATTCAGTATTTCTGAAGTTAAAGAAATATGTTATATAATGCACGAACGCACATTGATCCCAGTATTTTCACCTTTCTAAAACGAGGAGTGTGCCAATAGCCTAAGTCTCCGTCTCATCAAAGGCATGCAGACAGCACGACACCACACGGCACCACTGACCTTAGACCAGCCAGCAGCAGAGACATCGAGACCCACCAAAGCTGAGTGCCTTCAGCTCCCATTACCTCCCCGTGCTCAGCAGGTCATCTTCAAAGACAAATCCCATCTCCGCTGACCCCAGAACAGTTTCTGGGTGCAGGCCTAATCAAAGAGCCGACTTTATCCAGGACTGACACTGGGCACAGAGCAGTGGCAATGTGGAGAAAAGAGAGAAAGAGAGAGAGAGAGAGAGAGAGAGAGAGAGAGAGAGAGCGATAGAGAGAAAGAGAGAGAATGAGGGAATGTGGCTCGGGCTAACAGTTGAGAGACTGCAACTCGGTGGGGAAGCGGGGCTCCTGCTAGCCCCTGGAATCGTTCACCATGCATAATGAGATCTGTTGAGTTAAGAGCCATGCTTGAAAAAAAAAAAAAGAAGCAACGCTACACTGTGATAATGAGCTAAAAAGAAAGTGTCACTTCCTGTATTCAGAGTGTTTAATTAATAGGGATATTAATTGGTATCGCGCTAACCGCTAATGTGGCAGACTGCTGCTTCTCCTGGTTCCAGTGTGAATTAACGATGCTTATTGTTGCATGTGAGTGAGTGACACTGAAAGGTCAACATGGTGAGGTGAAGTGTGAAAGCTGATTGAGCTCAGACCGTTTTTGTTTAACAGCAGGGTTCATAAAACCTGATGATGACAGCTGAAGTACAATAGCAGTGAGCCTGGCTCTTAGAGAAAGGAAACAGCTACACTTAGTCAGAAATAACACGGGGTCTATTAGGCCAGGCAGAGAGCAGGGATTCTGAATTAAACACTTCTGCTCTTCTCTCATTTATATTTGATCTTTTTTAAATAGAAAAACTCAGCAATTAAAGTAGAACAGGTGGTACTGGAAATAATACTCTAATTACTCAAAAGCTCAACTTTACAGTAATATCCCAGAGAAAAAGCAATTGCAGTGCTTCAGGCCAGAAAAGGGGAGCAGAAGATTATCTACGGCCACCCCTCCACACAGACCTCAATGGTTCATTCCGTTTCTCGCTGTAGGAGCCTGGATGTTTATTTGGACAGGTGAGGTGTGTTGTTTTGAATCCTTCCCTGCAAAATAAGCACACAAAACCATACACACACATGCTTAGGTACAGAGTATGTGTGTGTACACAGAATGCATAAAAAAAGAGGCAAACAAAAATAAACTAAAATTGGGGGAAAAAACCCCACAAGAGTAAAGAACAGGAGAGGATGAGATGCATAAAAGAGAGTGACTGAAAAACTGCGGACGTGAGAAAAGAGGCAGTGAGAGTGGAAGTCTGAGAACAAAGGATAGAGAGCATGAGAGAGGAGAGAGAGAGAGAGAGAGAGAGAGAGAAGGACAAAAGAGAGAGAGAGAGAGAGGCAGCACGTGGTCCCTCCAGCGAAGGGCCTCCATTGCTTCACGGCCCTCTCTCCTCACTCCACGGGCTCTCCCTCCATCACAGGGTGAAAGAGAGGAACGGACAGCAGCTCCCGGAGCCAGCAGTGCATTGGAGCGCACGGGAGGAAAACAGAAAGAGAGAGAGAGGGGGGGGGGGAGAGAGAGAGAGAGGGGGGGGAGAGAGAGAGAGAGAGAGAAAGTGGTGGGGGCAGAGGGTTGGAGAATAACAGTGAGAAAAAAGAGAGTGAGAGAGAGAGCATGAGAGAGGAAACTGAGGGAGAAGAGAATCCCACATGACTGCTGTGCTGACCAACGTGTGTAGAGCTTCTCTCTTTCTCACCCCACCCTCTCTCTCTCTTCTTTCTCATTCACACACACTCTCTCTCTCTCTCACACACACACATCTACCCTCTCTCTCTCTTCTCATCTTTGTCACTCACATACCCTCTCTCTCTCACACACACACACTCACATCTACCCTCTCTCTCTCACACACACACACACACACACACACCTACTCTCTCTCTCTTCTTGTCTTTCTCACTCACATCCTCCATGTTCATTCCTCCTGTCACTGCTTTCTCCTTCGTGACCTCGGTTTCTTCCTCCGTTCCCCCCGCACCACCCCTCCTCCTCTTCCTCCTCCTCCTCCTCCCTTCTTCCTGCTCTGGGTCGCTGTTGCACTCCGCTTGCGATGGCCTGACGCCAGCTGGACCCTTTGGCTGGCGTGTGGCGAGGTGCCGCAGACGGAGTGTGACAACGGCAGGTCTGACCCCTGACCCCCGGCGTCTCATCAGCATGCACTTAACCTGAGACTCCATCACCTCCAGCACTTCTCCAGTTAGTCCACACACACACACAAACACACACACACACACACGAATCACACACACACACACAAACAAATCACATGTTGTGTATTGTCCTGAGCTGTTGTCATGCTGTGTGATCTTGACCAGCTCATTTTTAGTTTACTACGGTGGTAGTGTGTGCCGAGTGCGGCAATTACTCCCAGTGGGGAGAGTGGCTACGATGTAGCAAAATACTGGCCTAGTGTGGCCATAGTGTGCCGGGTTCGGCAAAACTATTCCCAGTGGGGAGGTTAGTGTTTGTATGTTTATGTGTTTGTTTGTTACTATTTGGTTAGGCCTAGCCGTCTTCATACTTTTAGTGTGATTGTCTGTTTGAACTTTTACTTTGATTTATCAATAAACCGGTCATCTCAATCATTTACTTCCTTGTTTGTGTTTACTGTTCTCCTTTATTTAAGTTAACTAGTTACACAGCCATATGCCCCTAGGCATTTTAACATCCAGGCGTAACAATACACACACACACACAGGCACACACACACACTCAAATCACACACAAGCACACACACACAGACATGCACACACACACATTCACACACACACACACACCCAAACACACACACACACACACACACAGGCACGCACACACACTCAAATCACACACACGCACACACACACTGAAAACACACACACACACAAATCACACACACACACAGGCACGCACACACACTCAAATCACACACACGCACACACACACTGAAAACACACACACACACACACACACACACACACACACACACACAGACACACAAACACAAACACTGTTTGAGTATGCTACACACATGCAGCTTGGTATTCATCAGATAGATGTGGGAGATTGACTGTGTGCCTAGTCTACAACATTCACACAACACACTCACCAACACACACACACTCACAAACACACACACACACACACACACACACACACACACACACACATACAGTATATACACTCCCCCACATACACACAAACGCACACCTAAACACATAACCTCCAGACCACCACCCTCCTCTCCATCAGCACCTGGCCAATTACGTGTGTGTGTGCGGCATAAGGCCCGACCACACAGACAAACAG
>NW_027468685.1:7954452-7979452 GCF_046254945.1 Alosa pseudoharengus
CACAGAAAACCACACACACAAACACACACTCATGCACTCACTCACACACACACACATTATAATATACACATTGACTCGCAGATGCCGACACACACACACACACACACACACACACACACACACACACACACACACACACACACACACACACACACACACACATACGCTGTGAAACTAATCTGTTTTCTGCTGATAATTCCAGCCGGGCTTCAGAACCACTCGGGCCTGAGTTTAGCCCTCGGTGCTGCAGGCTGCAGGCGTGTGTGTGTTGTGGGCTTTGGGTGTGTGTTGCCCCCAAACTGATATGTTTCCTACCTGGCACCAGCACAGGCTGAACTAATCACAACATCTTTCTCTCTCGTTGTCGGCGACGACGGCTCTGGATGGAAACCCCCCACCAACCTACAGTACACACACACACACACACACACACACACACACACACACACACACTCACCCCCCACACATACACCCCCCCCCCCCACCACCACCTGCACAGATGGTTGCAGTGCATCCTCTGTGTCTTCATTATCCAGACGATTACTGCAGGAGGACTGCGTGGGTATGGGGGACAGCCAGAGCCCGCATTGCAACGCTCAATATTTATTAGCACTGCAGCTGCACAGACCTGGGGCCTCATTTATAAAGCGTTCTTATGCACAGATTTGATCTTAGACCGTGCGTACGCTCAAATCCATGCCAACGCTCAGATTTATAAAAACCGTCTTTGACGTGGAAAAGTGCTTATCTCCACGTCAGGTTCATACTTGACGTACGACCATTTCCTTGTGGTAATGCTGGGGTACTGCAAGTAATCTGAGGTCTAAGTGCGATGCATTTTCAAAATTCCAAGACCAACGATCTCATGTCTTTCTTTGCCATATGCATGATCAATATCAGAAGATTTTTAAAGACGTTTTTGGACATAGCTTAATGTTTCATGGTTTGGCATAAAACTGCTAATGAGAACTATAGCACTTAAGAAAGTGAAAAAACGTATAGCTTACTTATTTCATAATATCTATTTTTTTTAAAAACACCAAGACCTACGATAGAATGATTGAAACATTCTTACAGGTGATCTGATTTGGTGTTCTCACCAATCTAATATTGACCATAACATGTCCAATTGTACAAAAGTACATTTGTGCCAGGGATGTAGTGGTAAAATAAGAGGTGGGTGAACTATGAATTCTGCAATCTCGGTGAGGCGGACTGCGCCATGCGGTATCGGATTTTTTAAAAAGGCATTCAGAACATGTTTGATAATGGTGGAGGTTAATGTACAGTATTGGGAATATATAGTATTGGATAATACAGTTTTGAATGTTAAAAGTGAATAAACTATTTTGAGAGGTGGATAAACTAAGAGGTGGGTAGGCCTAAATTCTATTTCTGAAATTTCAGAGGTGCATAAACTGCGTTTACTTGCGTTTAGCCTCCACTACATCCTAATTTGCGCTCATAGGCCTATTCCCAGCTCCGTAACAGAAAGGTAATATTTGATTGATTTATTGGAAACGTACAGTAGCCTACTGTACCATAACGTATAGGATTATGCTGTAGGCCTAGAGGTCTTTCCTTCATAAGGTAGGCCTACCCAATTTTTTTTCTACAAAGTATAGGCCTAAATATACTAATTGTTGATTATTCACATTACTGCAAGCAAAAGGAATGAAAGCGAGCAGAGTACAATGGACATGGATGCATACGATCTTTTTCCAGAAAGCTTTGCTGGAAAAAAAACATAATTAGTTAAGCTATTCGAACTGACGCATATAGGCTAGTTAAAATCAGATGGCATAGGCTAGGCCTATAGTAATGTTTTTAATATATAATTTTACATAGGCTACAGCTTTTAGGCCATTGATTTCATTAAAACATATGCTAATGAATTGATGAGGGGGTGTTTACAAGGCGGAGACCTTAAGCCATCCTGCTGCGCACAAGTTGACGTTCATTTGTGATTTATAATGGGCACACCTGGAAGGGTGGCGTACGCACGTTTTTTTGTGCGTACGTTTGTTTTCTCTGAATCACACGTACGATCATTTCAGAAATGATCTAAGATCAAATGAAGGATGATTTCTACGCAACACTTTTATAAATGAGGCCCCTGAGCAGGCCCCACATGCTGCCCTGGGCTCAGCTCTCTCTCTCTCTCTCTCTCTCTCTCTCTCTCTCTCTCTATCTCTCTCTCTCTCTCTCTCTCTCTCTATCTCTCTCTCTCTCTCTCTCTCTCTCTCTATCTCTCTCTCTCTATCTATCTCTCTCTCTCTCTCTCTCTGTCTATCTCTATCTTTATCTGTTGCTGTTGCCTCTGTCTCTTTCTGTCACTCTTACTCTCCCTCTTTCTCTTTCTGTCAATCTTGCTATCCTTCTCTCTCTCTCTATCCTTCTCTCTATCCTTCTCTCTCTCACTTTTGTTTTTCTTGCTCTTCCTGTCTGTCTGTTTCTCTCTTTTCCACTCCTCTCTAACTCTCCCTCTTTCTCGACCTCTTTCACTCTACTCTCTATCACTTTCATCTCGTTCTATCTCTCACTATCCTCTCTCTCTCACTCTTGGTTTTCTTGCTCTTTCTGTCTCTCTGTCTGTTTCTCTCTTTCCCACTCCTCTCTAACTCCCTCTTTCTCGCTCTCTTTCACTCTTTCTTTCTCTCTATCACTTTCCTCTCGTTCTATCTCTCTCGTCCTTTTCCTCCTCCCCTAACAGTCACTCTTTTCAAATGATTGATTGTTTCTCTCCGCTCCTGTCATAATTGTATCTCTCTCTCTTTCTCTCTCTATCTCTCTTTCTCTCAATCTCTTCTCTGTAAACCACTTGTACATTATTAAAGTGTCATATCCAGCAAATTTCCCCTGATGAAAAAAAATTAAACTTTGTTTGGACGGCGCCAGCGGTCTCATTACTCTGACTGAGTATAAGACTAATACAAACCTCTGAGTTTGTAGTTCCACCAATTACTGAAATTGAGAAGTCAAGCAGAGTCAAGTCACGCACGATACACGAGACCTTGAAATACGAAACATGGAAATCATTCCTCCATTTTGTTCCAGACTGTAGAGTTTAAACGATGTAAGGTCAAACTGAAATAATTAATTAGTCAAATCAAATGCAAATATCTGTGGCTAATTATATGTTGTCAGAAGTGTGCTGGGTTTGTCTGCGGACGGATCTAAAAGCGTTGAGGATTTCATTTGATATAGAAATGGGCAAACAGTGTGGCTCTACGGCGTTCTGCCCGTTCTGTACTAATCCGTGGAGACGCTTCCGTGTCATGAGTTGCAGCTGCCGCAATCGCCGTTCCGTGAGCTGATCTGGGCTGGGATGCCTTCACTAGGGTCGCTGTGGAAACGGGAGACGGACAGGATCAACACTCGTCAGGAAAGCCCTGAGCAAACAGATGAAGAGCAGGATTGGGACAAAACATGCCGATAAAGACACAGATTAAGAGAGAGAGAGAGAGAGAGAGAGAGAGAGAGAGACAGATAGCGAGAAGGGTGAGAGGAGGATGTTAATGAAAAGAAATAGAAAGAAGAAAAAGAAACTGAGTTATGCAGAAGTTGAAAGGAAGGAAGAAAAAAGAAAGAAAGAAAGACAGAGGAGAGAGAACTTCATAAATGCCCATCACTGTAAAAAGTTTAACGTAAAATTTACAGCAACTTGCTGGCAGCAAATAACCAGCAAGTTGCTGTATTTGACTCTACAGTACACCTACTGTATATGAAATCACAGTACCTATGCCTGATACTGTAAATGCAAACTACAGTAGTACTATCAGTGATGTAATGTATACAGTATTGAATTGTCTACCGTATTTTTAATCACAGTACTTATGGATCATACTGTAACTAAGTACAGTAGTAATACCAGTGCTGTAATATTAATAAATTCATGTCCTGCTTTATCTACAGCCAGGATAAATTTGGCTAGGCCTATGTATGGTTTAGGCTACACAAAATGGCGTTTGTAACAAACGGAAGTTCGGGAGGAGCATGACGGAATTTGCCACGCCTCCTTCAATCAGACAGGTTATTTATTCGCAGTCGGCCTCTATCTGCCGAAGTTGCAGCATCGGCGTCACTCCGCTTGCAACACACCACCTCCCCTTACGCCTCCCGTCTTCCATAGTTCAAGAATAAGGGGGTGTATTGCGGAATCCTGCACGACTCCTGCCTGCGCAGTTGACTCCTGCACGATCCCGCAAATCACTTCAGGACCCTGGCCAGAGACCTCGCCAAACATGCTTTTCTATTATGCTATATCTGTTTGCAAATTACGGAATGTGAACTAGTGAACTTGCATAAATAACCATTGACAACTTGTTATCAGTTTGAAAAGCAAGTACATTTATTCACTTTTTTCCGTTTAGAATTTCTCGTGTGCTGCATCCTAACGTTAGACCAACGGTTGCAGTCAGCCTGATCCACCACCACCAGTAGCAGAGTGAAGTAGCACCTAGCAGAAATAGAAGAAAAAAAGATAAACAGTGTTAGATAACAATTTTCAACTGAAACTGAAGGCTACTTACAAGTGAAACTTTAGAATAATCATTTATATATATATACACTGTATGTTTTTTGAGTTTACTGTCAAAATGCCAGGCTGAAGATGGCGTTAACGTTAGCATAACTCAGTTTCGCAAGGTATATTTAACGTTAGCCAGCTGGGTGAGCTCATTGATGATGTTTGCTTGCAGCAACAGCCATTCGTGCTGTTCGTCTGAACAACGATTAATGATAGTCAGATGTGACAAAGTTAACTTATATCAATATTGCTAAAGTTAGCCTATTAAACTCACAAAACCGTACATGATTACGAGGAGTTAACGTTACATAAGTTAGCTGGTAGCAGCTAAACCTCCACGTTAACGTTAACCAGCAGCACATCATCTTCAGCCTAACATTGTGACAGTAACATACTAGGCCTAGCACTACTAGCGAATGTTTTATATAAATTCTATGAATACAATAAACTGTAACTTACTGAGAACTAAGGTAGGCGGCCTAATATAAATGAGACTGCCATAACGTTAACGTAACATAAAACATTAACGTTAATGCCACCGTCACAGCAACAGCAACTATGATAGCTAGCCTAACGTTACTTACTTAGTTGATCCAACAAGCATGGATGAGTTTGTAAGTTAGACAGTACAACGTACATAGACTGTACACATGCCCGAATTTAATGTAGTACAATTTCACAATGAAACATTAACGTTAAATAAATAAATGCTTGCTTACCATTAAGGTGGAGCTGCGAACTTGACAGAACACCGTTGACTCTGACTGAACTGTTGCTCAAAAATGATCTCCCGCCGGACAGTTCAAACGTCGTCGCGCCGTGCACGTTTCAATCACCACGTCAAAATTTCCCAGTAAACCATAAATTCATGACTTTTCATGACTTTTCAAAATGATGATTTGGATGGAAAATCAACATTATATCAATGTCACCTTGCTATCTGGGAGCTTAAATTTGTATTTATGTGCAAAAAGAAAACAGAAAACCCCAACTGATTTTCCGCCATGTTTTTTCAAAATTTTCAAAAAGCTGACAAGTGAGGGAGGAGTCAGATTTATTACTGTGTTATGATTCGCAGCAAATTTTTATTACTGTAGTAACCACAGCAACATACTGTATTCACAAATACAGTACACATTTTTCTCAAAAACAGCAGTGATGCTGTGAAAATCACAGAATCTTGTTACAGCATGCCCATGGTCTTTTCTGACGATTGCGCCATGCTGTTCTATAAAATCACAGTAAGCAGGTAGTATTGGACTGTAACTGCTCATTCTGGCCCTGAACCAATCAAAATGAATGACAGCCTCAAGAAAATGAATGGAGGAGAGGGTTAAGTGGAGTGAGAGAGAGGAAATTACTGAGAGAAGAAAATGCATTTAATTATACTTTATTGTCCTTTTTCAACCCAAGCACTCATTTTATTATATTACTCATAGTTCTATTTGAGAACAGAATGGAACGGTCTCTGTGGCAACAGTGAGCAGAACTGGTCTCTATTTCTCCTTTATCACTTCTGGCCATGCTGACAAGGGAAATGGTGACATGAGGAAATGCATATACACTGTATGAAGGTATGCAATGCCAGGCTATCTTTTTAATTGTGTATACTAGTTTTGGAGAGAAAGCTTAATTAATTATGGAAATTAGGGCTAGAATGAAACCCTTACGAGGACAATGTGCTTATCTATGGCTCACAACACAATGGGGAGAGTATGGGAGAACATAGACTGACAGCGTGTGTGTGTGTGTGTGTGTGTGTGTGTAAATGTTTGCGGGAGGGTGTGGAAGTTTATGTTGCAGTGGAGTTATAGGTGTTACATATGTTGGAATGACACAGAGACATAAAGAGGCAGACAACATTGTATGTTTTATAATTTATCTGTAAAAATCATATTTTATCTCGGCTTTCATGTATGCTATTTGATGAGTTTTACCATATGCATGACACATGCTTTGAAACTGCACTGACTTTTTAAAGAAAGGCATTTCACCTAAAATGTAATTAATTATTGATTGGTTGGTGATTGACAGGTTATATCAACCATCTATGTCCTCAAAGATGTTTACACAGCATGCATCAATTCTGAATTAGGTTGCTTATTACTTTAAAGACAAACCACAATGTTCAACAAACACATAATTTTCTCTCAGTAAGCCTCTATAACTGAAGTTTTACTGAATTTGATTGAATTATTGATTGATTGTAAGGCTTGTTGGTGGACTGTGCTGAAGTGTCTAATCAATCAACTGCTAATCAATTGCCAATTTTGCCTACAGATGTGTTTACAGAGCATGTTTAAATAAATACTACTCAGGATTGGTCCTTTAAGACTATAGCACGAACTATTGATTCAACCCACTTAGTAATTCTGTAAATTTCAAAGATGCAGTGAGATTTAAAACCAGCCACCCAGAGTGTACAATATCCGAATCAACATGCGGAATACTAATGCTCTGACATCAGCCTTCAACCGAATCCCAATCAGAGGCCAGGGAGGGCCTTGGTCAGACGCCCAGGCTCACCGGCGACTCTGAGGTGACGACCGGACAGCCTGGCCCAATCAGGAGGGACCAGAGGTGTGGATGAGTCACTCTGTGGTGCTCTGTGCATGCATGCCAGGGTGCCCGGCAATCACTACCACATGCTCTATGCATGCATGCCAGGGTGCCCGATGATCACTACCACAGGCTCTGGGCGCTTCGTTAGCGGGCAACGTTCTGTGCGCTTCGTTAGCGGGCGTTTTCTCTCTGTGCGCTTCGTTAGCGGGCAACTCTCTGTGCGCTTCGTTAGCGGGCGTTTTCTCTCTCAACACCACTTCTCACTCGCTCAGCGCTCCCACTCCCAGCACCAGGGCTCGCTGATGCCATATGGGCCTCGGCTCACAGTTCAGTTTCCCAGATCGCTCTCTCTCTTTCACCCTCTCTCTCTCTCCATCCCTCACTCCCTCTCTCTTTCACTCTCTCTCTCTCCCAGTCTATTTCTCTCCATCCCTCACTCTCGCTCTCTTACACTCTCTTCTCTCTCTCTTCTCTCTCTCTCTGCCTCCCTCGCTCTCACTCTCTCTCTCTCCCACTTTATTTCTCTCCATCCCTCTCTCCCTCACTCTGTCTCTCTCTCACACACTCTCCTCTTTCTCTCTCTGCCTCCCTCTCTTTCTCTCTCTCTCTCTCTCACTGATGCTCTCACTCTTGTTCTCTGGAGAACCGACAGCGTTCCGATCTGTTCCAGGACAGTGTTCCGGGTTGTGGTGCAGCAGGAGTGGAACAGAGGGGACGGGTGGAGAGGGGATTGAAGAAGGAGGCGGATTGCGGCCAATGCTGCTTTGTTTTTGGCCAGCTGGGAGCTTGGCACCATAGCGAGCAGTGGCTCAGCTAACAGCTAACACACACTTCAACACACACACGCACGCACACACACACACACACACACACAGAGTACACTCACAAACACACTCATACACACACACACATACTGTACACTCACAAACACATGCACACATACGTATAGTACACACACACACACACACACACACACACACACACACACACCATCCCACCCTGTCCCAGTTCCCTCCACTCTGGGCCAGATAGGCAGGCCTTGAGCTTCCCAGATCAAAGTGTGTGTTTTGGGGAGGTGTGTGTGTGTGTGTGTGTGCACCTCACGGGAGCACCCGGATCAGGCGGATTAAGAGCGAGTGGCGCGGCGATAGGGCCCTCGGTTCCTGGAAGACGCTTCTGCAGCGCAGGGACAGAGGCGGAACAGATGCCAGAGGTCGAGGCGTTCCTCAAGGTTTTCAGACGAAGGAACTGAAAGCCAGCATTGTTCCAGAGGACACCGCCGCTTTCAAAGCCAACACCTTTACCTCTCTCTCTTTCTCCTCTCCTCTCTCTCTCTTTCTTTCTTTCTCTTTCTCTTTCTCTCTTTCTCCTCTCCTTATAGCTTCTCAGGTCTTTCAATTTGTTGTTCTTTTGTTACATGTACCTGGCAAAAGAAAGAACACTTCTTTCTCTTCCGTTTTGAAGTCATAGAGTGTGTGTGTGTGTGTGTGTGTGCGTGTGTGTGTGTGTGTGTGTGTGTGTGTGTGTGTGTGTGTGTGTGTGTGTGCATGTGCATGTGTGCGTGTGTGTGTGTGTGTGGGTGTATGTGTGAGTGTGTGTGTGTGTGTGTGTGTGTGTATGTGGGTGTATGTGTGGGTGTGTGTATGTGTGTGTCTTTAGGGGTGTTTTCTGAGCTGAGTTCTTTGCACATACTGTATGGCAGTCTCCCGCACACACACACACCGAGAACACTCCAAGCCCCGCATTCTGATCTGCATTCACCTCACCTCAACTTACACACACACATGTGTGCATACACACACGCACACACTACACATACACTCACCATACCATACCTGTGTGTGTGTGTGTGTGTGTGTGTGTGTATATGCGTGTGAATGTCTCTTTGTGTGTGTGTGTGTATTCAGGTGTGTATGTGTGCATGTGTGTGTGTGTGTGTGTGTGTGCTGTTTACAGGTGTAAGGGATTACTCAAAGTACCTGTACTCCTGCTATGTTGACTGGTGTTCCCTGAGGACTTGACTTCCCAGGCTCCACACTGCACGTGTGTGTGTACATGTGTGTGTGTGTGTGTGTTCTGTGATAGCCGTGGTGGCAGTAAGCTAAGCTCACAGTCGTCTGAAACTTCGACCTCTCCCGCCTCACATTTCCTTCCCCTGAAGCCTCCTGGGATGCCGACGCCATCAGTTTCCCTGACAGCTTGGCACACCTGCTAATACAACCTGTACCCTGCTAACAGCAACCTGGGCCCCTTCACTCTCAACAGATGTGTGAACGTGACGCTGTGTGTGTGCGTGTGTGTGTGTGTATGTGTGTGTTTTTGTGTTTGTGTTTTGTGTGTGTGTTGTGTTTTTGTGTGTGTGTGTGTGTGTGGAGGGGGGTTGTTGGCAATGGTGTGCGATTTGGTTTTACTTGTGCACTAAGAGCTGTTGAGTTTGGCTAGGATACAGAGAGAGAGAGATCGAGAGAGAGAGAGAGAAGTGAAGTGAAGTGAGAGAAGGAAGAAAGGAGAAAGTGAAAGAGAGGAAAGGAGATGGAGGTGTAGAAAGACAGGACAAGAGGGAGGAAAGTAGAGAGAGAGAAAGATGGAGGGAAAGAAAAACAGAGAGAGAGTGAAATGGAGAGAGAGGGAGAGAAAGAGAAAGTAGAGGAGGGAGAGACGGATCGGAAGGATGGAGGTGGCTGTCATCCTCTGCCCTCCATCACTACGGATTACTCAGCCAGAGGGAAGATTTCAACTGGGAATACACAGGGGGTCCCATGTGCCTGTGCACACACACACACACACACACACACACACACACACACACACACACACACACACACACACACTCATGTTCACGCACACAACACAACACACACATGCACAAGCACACACACACATACACATACACAACACATGCACACACACACAAACACATACTCACTCACACACACACACATGCTCACGTACACACACAACACAACGCACACAACAGAACACACACACATGCACACACACAAACACAACACACACTCAAGCACACATCCACACACACACACACACACACAAACACAACACACTCTTTCTCTCTGTCTCTCTGTCACTCATACACAGACACACACACATTTTATATTTATTCATACACACATGCACATAGTAGGCTACAGGCATAGGCAAGTGTGCGCGCACACACACACACATACACATTCTCTCTGTCTCTCACTCACACACACACATACACACACACACACACTGCAGGTCGATTGATCATACATGAGAGGAATCTGCATGCACTGTTGAATTTTTAGCTAAATGCCACCGATGGCAGACATCTTAGACAGCCTTCCGGCCTAAGACACGTGCATCTAATCAATCCTGATGTGTTGACAGCTCCACAGTTAGATAGCCTCGTTACCTCCATCAGAAGCACCTCCGGTGCCACAACACAGCAAAACATAATTCACTCTCACAACTCACGGCACAGCCTACAAGGAAACAAGAAAGCCTTCTGTGATGCTGCCATTGTCTATCTGGAACACATGTAAAATGGAGACTAGACATCTGCTAGATAATGTAATGTTATCGATTTACAGTATTGCCTCTGAGGAGTTCAAATATTAGGAGTTGAACAACTAGAAAACTAGATAGATGGATGGGTGGATGGATGAAAAGATAGATAGATAGATAGATAGATAGATAGATAGATAGAAAGAAAGAAAGATAGATAGATAGATAGATAGATAGACAGATAGCTAGAAAGATAGATAGATAGATAGACCATCACACTTATCCTGACTGCATTTCATATTTTTTTAATATACTTATTTACTCTAATAGATTTTTTTATACTTTATCCATATGTGGTCTCCCTCATGTATCAAACCAACGAGTCTGATGTGCCTTAAAATGGTAATTGACTTGGACATTCTGAAACACCACCTCACAAAATAAAATCATGCAAACACCCAAGATACTGATAATGCAATTCATGCCTAACCTGCCTGTGCCCACATAGATCTCCTTTCAAGGAGATACTTGTCTGGAACACGATAGTTCAGTAACGTTTCCCTCAGACAAAAAAAAAAAAAAAAAGTCAGGCCAATCAATGACGAGAGAGGATGACGAAACCGAAACTGATTGTAATAAATGGTAGAAGCAACGCCTGCAAACATCAAAAATTGCAGTTGGAAGAATGTGTACATTTATTAACAACAAATGTAGGCCCACATACATTGTTTCCTGACTGCCAATGCTGTTTATGTCAGTTTGTAAAGTTTAGGCGAAGCAGGAAGAAACCTCATGAATCCCTGCTTAATGGTAAGGCTGGACCAATGATTTCAAATGATTTCCCAATCGTGAGTGTCCAGACTGTATTCACTTTGTGAATGACTTTGGTTTACCAGGCTAGTTCATACTACCCTTACCTCAGAATACCTCAGCACACTATTCATCAAGTAACATTTCACTTGAACCGGCTGTCATAAAAATGACATAACCTTGTTATAATATATGTGACCAGGCGTGGGAAAACCAGGCGCAAGTCACGAAAAACGACTTTGAAGTTTGTTTTTTTTCAAAATTAGTTATTTTCGTTTTTTTGCAGAATGTGCCAGTTGAAGTCCTAAAAAAGCAATTCCATGTTTCAGATAACAGCATTGGTTGGTTTAAAAGTGTATATTTTGTCTTTGAAAATGGTTGAGTTTCAGGAAGTAAACCAGCGTTTGAATTGGGCGTGACCATTAGTGCTCTTTTGTTCTGTCGGCCAATCAGCTGTATGCTAGAAGTAACCTCATGGCTACTTATACTGATAGACATATTATGTACTATTCCATGTTCCATATCCAGTCAGCAGTCATGACGACTGTACAGAGCATCAAGTGATACAGTTTGAAGCATTTTCAGAGACTGTCTTGACAGCTGTAAAAATCTAAACGGTAACATCAAATGCCACAAGAAGTTGTTGTAACTGCCAGACATATTGGAACCTGTGGTTCCAATTCTGGCTGACAATGGACTGTCATAACAACTTATGACAGGATATGACATCTGCTGCCCCTGCACAGTCAAGAATCAGATGCTGGTTGGTAGCAGAAACATAAATGAAAAACTAACCACGTCACACTGCATTCAATGACTTCATATTGAGAGCAAACCATAAAGTGATTCAATTCTGTGTGCTGTGGTTAGTTTAGCTTATAGTTTAGCTTATACTTGACTTATGATAGAGGCATCCAGTGTTAGACTTGGTTGTGTCTTCACACAGGCACAGTAGACTCAGAGGAACACCTGGGGGTGGATAGGGGAACAGTGGGGACATACACACCTGGGGGTGGTGACCAGAGTGACACACACACACATACGCACACACACGCACACGTATGCACACACACACACACACACACACGCACTTACGCACACACACGCACACACACACACTTACGTACACACACACATACGCACACACACACCACACACACACACACGCACACACACACACACTTACGTACACACACACATACGCACACACACACCACACACACGCATGCACGCACACACACACGCACACGTACAGTACACACACACACACACAACCGACATTAGATACGCTTAGAGAACATCATATCACAGATCATGTCCACATCTCTCTCTCTCTTTCATACACACACACACACCTCAAGAGCCCCTTCTCCCCACACACACACAGACACACATACACACACAAGGCCCACATTACAAGCAATAGGCCATTAGTCCAGGTCAATACGGCCTCAGACACGGCACAGATCAGGAGCGAAATTGAAAAGTGAATTAGAGAATGTGAGGCTCATCTTCCAGCTGAAGGGGAGAAACAGGAGCTCGACTGGGGCCTTCCCTCTCAAGCAATGCAAGCACGCATCATCTCTCTCTCCCTCTCTCATTTTCTCTCTCTCTCCCTCTCTCATTTTCTCTCTCTCTCTGTCTCTCTGCATCTCTCTCTCACTCTTATTTTTTTCTCTCTCTCTTTTTCTGTAGCTCTGCGTCTCTGGAGTTCCCCCCTCCACCATTATCTGAGCTCTCGCTCTTGGGGAAAAAAAGCTTGCGACTGTACACAGTGTTGGAGCATTGGAGGGGTGTGTGTGTGTGTGTGTGTGTGGTGTGGTGTGTGTGTGTGTGGGGGGGGGGGGGGGGGGCAGCATCGCCGCCGTTGTCGTCAGGGAACAAAATAGGAGATCTAATCAAATCAGCCACAGGACCCGGAGCATTATCATGAGAGGAGAAAGAGAGAGAGAGACAGAGAGAGAAAAAAGAGTGAGAGAGAGACAGAGAAAAAAGAGAGAGAGAGAGAAAAAGAGAGTAAGAGAGAGAGACAGAGAGAGAGAGAAAAAAGAGAGTAAGAGAGAGAGACAGAGAGAGAGAAAAAAAAAAGAGAGAAGAGATAGCCCTGGGAAAGAAATGGGGCGATTAGATAATGCCTTGCTTTAATTTCCCGCTGAAAAAGGTGCCGCGCCGCGAAATGTGATCACAACCCAGGCGTCTTTTCAATGCCATTTACATTGTGTTCTTTTTCCTGTCAGCTGGTTGCATGCACGTTCCCCGCACTCTCTTTCTAGCTCTCCCTCTCTTCTGTCTCTCTAGGCAGACTTGCGTTCTGAATTAAATAAGCTCTCTTGGCATGGCAGGGCTGCCAGCACTGGTAAATGATTACAATTTGTTTGATTCCTCTCCTCTCCTCTCCTCTCCACATTCCCCTTGAAACTCCTTTTCCCCCTCCTCTCTATTCCGTGGCTTCATTCCCTTTTCCCTCCTGTGTCTCTCTTACGGTCTAGCTGCTTTCCAATCTTTCGTTCTCTCACTCCCTCCAATCCTTTCTGTATCTCTCTATCATGGTGTCCAACTACAACTCCCTGTTCATGTCATTCACTCCATATTACTATTCCCTTTAGTCTCATTCTTTTCCCCACTCTGGAACTAACTTTCTCTCTCTCTTCCTCTCCCTCTCTCATTTTCTCTCACCACTTCTCTTTTTCTTATGGTTTCCTTCCATAAATCTCCCTTCATCCCCCTCTTTTCACTTTAATTTACCCTCATCACAATATTGTTTTCTTTCCCTTTCCCTTTCTGTCTCTCCTTCCATCTATCTCTCCACATCTCTTCTCTCCCTCTCTCTCTCTCTCTCTCTCTCTCTCTCCCTCTCTCTCTCACTCCATCTGTAATAGCAGGTTTGGCTCTTGAGGCGCTGGTAAACGCTGCTCCCTCTCTCCCTCTCCATCACTCCCCCTCCCGCTCCCACCAGCCAAATTACCAGCTGGTTACTATAGAGACGTGTTTATAAATGCGCTTCTCTGTTTTTATGATTCCCAATCTGCCCTCCTCTCTTCTCTTCTCTCTCTTTCTCTCTCTCCATACTCCCTTTGTCCCCCTATTCAACTGCAAGCCAATTCTGCCCTAAGATACATCTGCTTCTCTCACTTTTATTGTTCTCGCTCTTCCCTTTCTCGATTTCTTTTTCCCCCACCCATTCTATTCCTCCATTTTGTGTCTCTCGCTCTTTCTGTCGACACCTTTTTGGGTCCCACCTCTCCCTCTCTCTTCCTGTTCCTTTTGCCCCCCCCCCCCCATCCCCCCCCCGCTCCAGCTCTCTCAACCTTCGTTACACATTTGATTGCAACACACCTCTCATTGTCTCTGGAGGCATAGGAACTGTCATTCTAGCCTGCGATTCAAATGAGATGCAATTCGACAACAACAAACAACCCCTGATGCTCTCTGCATCTTTGTCTTCCCTGGCAGTCAGCAGAGGCATCCACCTTTGACAACAGTAGTAGAAAAAAGAAGATAGAGCCCAGTTTTTCCCAATATATTTCACAAACTACATACGTGGGTGTGCAATACTTGTTATTCACCAAAAACCATCCCCTGGTGTTTTTTGTTATCTTAAGGATGGGGGTGTGGAAGTTGGTGGAAGCTGTAGATGTTGTGGTTAAGGCGCATGGGGCCTCTCTAAACTCTCTCAGAGTCAAAGGTTATAAGCTGACTCATCTTCTCAGAAATGCTTGTAATCAAGTCAACAGACTCAGCTCAACAGACTCTCTGCGTAACCTTGAGCACTATGATGAATGCAAAGACGCTCAACAAGAATATTTTCAGAGCTGATGCAATCATAGCTGCTGATCACAGGATGCTGAAGAATTTTGTTCAGTCTAAAAGGACAATAATTAAAAGCAAATGTGTTCAACTATCGTAACAGCTGTTGAAACTGATGCATACTCAACAATTAACAGCTGTGGTCATTACTGATGGATAGGCCCACAGGAAGCTGACCCCTCATCAATGCTGATTACACTGTTGTGAAATGCTGCTCTGCATTTGTGCCGGTCTAACCAACAAAGTCCATCACAGACCATTTGTGAAGGTTCATCTGCTGTCTCCCTTTGACACGACGGAATACAAACCCAATCTTTCGCTCTAAAGTCCTCATTTTTCGCTTCCGTTCAATCTTCTGTTCTGTTCTCTTTCTAGTGGCACAGTAGAGAACCATTCACGTCCTACTGTGTCAATTACCCGTCATCAAGATGCATTCAGGATATCCGCTGATTCGATTCAGTGCAAATGGCATGGAATTGTTCTAACTGTAGGTGCTGGGACTCCTGATGGCGGTAATTGGCATGCATTTGCGAGGCCTTTGGCTGACTGTAGCAGAGTGTGAATAAGTGGCCGATCTTGTGTGCCCTGGTTTCTTTCATTCCCTTGATTGTTCCAAAACTTTTCTCTCTCGCCACAGATTTTTTCCCCTCTCTCGGCGAAAGACTATTTTGTGTGACCTTCCTCGGTTCATCACCGGTGATCACAGAGTGGCGATGGAAATCATGCTGATCGCCCCCCACCCCCCCTCCAGCCCTCCAGTGTAAGACCCAGCCCCCCCCCCCCCCCCCCATTTCTCTTTTCTTCATTTCTTCATCTTTCGAGATGGCTCAACGAGTTTGGGGCCCAGCTTTGAATCCCAGAAAAAAAGCAGTGTCCGTCAGGACATGGCAGAGCACAGATATCGCATCTGATAAGCTCAGATATGCTGCCCCCGCCCCCCCCCCCCCAAAAAAAAGACACTCCAATCAACAGTTAACCACTCAAAGAATGAGGCCAGGCAAAAACGAGGAAAGGAACTTCACTCCACCAAAGTAATGACTAGACGCAGATTCACACTCTTTTCCTAGAGGGAATTTATATGAGCCTTGGACTCCGAGCCTTACCTTGCGCACTGGGATGATTAACGACCTCAGATTTGACTCCACAACCCAGCTGAATACTCTTGCAGAGTAAATGTTACACATAAAGTGATGTGAAAGTGTCTCCAAAGCAGGTAATAATTCATGACCTTTGGCTGTGAAATAACAGGTGATGAAAGAATTTGGCTATAAAATACCTTGTGGTGATGAAAGAATTTGTGCGGTAACACTTTACTTGACAGTATTGACATAAGAGTGACATGACACTGTCATAAACACATGACGCTGTCATGACATATGAAACCTAACCCTAACCTCTAAACCTAACCCTAATCCTAACCCTAACTTGTCATGAAAAAAACCCAATGTCACTTAATAACAGAAGTGGTATGTCATAAAAGTTTATGACTTGTTCATGACAAGTTCATGACAGTGTCATGTCACTCTTATGTCGACACTGTCAAGTAAAGTGTAACCAATTGTGCTTTTCAGCTCTGAAGGAAATAGGTTCTTTATTACAAAGCAGGGTTCTCGTAATTGCTATAAAAGACTCTCTGAGATATTTCTCGGACGGCTATCCCTGTGTGGACGGTGTGGCCGCAGACTATTCTCCTAATGTATGCAGTCCATCAGGGATTTCCCCAAATTTCAGCCTGGAGAAGAGAAATGAACACACCCCACACTCTTGACAACTGAGTGGCAGCCTGTGAGGGCCCTTTTTTTTTTATTTCTGTGAGAATGATTTCTGATTTGCCGTGACATATTGTAATGTCTGACGGAACGTGACAGATCCTGACGTCTGATTGAATCTGACAGACCGTGATTTCTGATTGGCCGTGGAAGGCCGAGGCCTGATTAGGTGTGACAGACCATGGTGCATGGTCCCAGTGACCGCCCCCGACACACATACACACAACCCAACCCAACACAACTCATCCCATCTCACTCCACCCCTGTGGACGGTTGGCACATTAGCACACTGGCACAGACAGACTTGTGTATTGAGTCTCTACGCCGCTGTTCTAGTGGCCCAGTTGAAGCTGATGATGGCGCGGCACATCTGGGCACCAGGGAAGTCCATGGTGACGATGCCGAAGCGGCGCGGCGTGCCGACGCGGGCCGTCAGGAACTCGTAGAGGAGCGGGTTGACCCGGCGGGCCAGCGCGTAGGGCCAGGCTCGGATGCTGGCTCCGCTGGAGTAGGTGAGGTACATGCGCGACTTCTCGCCCACCTGGGCCCTCTCCAGGTGCGTGTACACGCTCTTCCACTTCTGCGGGACGTAATCCAGAGAGGGCACCTGGAGCAGACCACAGGGACAAGGGGGGGACATTTGCATTGACCAGACGCTTTGATCTAAAACAAATATACACAACTCAATAGACAAAGTCATATGGCACAGTCTGTGTGTGTGTGCATGTCTGGGTGTTTGAGTGTGTGTGTGTATGTGTGCGTGAGTGTGTGTGTATGTGTGTGTGTATGCTGTGGTAATGAAAGTGGAACCTCTTGGTTTAAACTAACAAATGACCTGCCAGACTGAAACGGCCATCTGTCGCCAGTACAAACCAGTACAATCCACTAACTCGGTTAAAAGGCAGTCATGCACGTTCATATTATGAATCTGAAGAGTCATGCAACTTATTATATGCACTTCTCTTTTTAATATTTTAATACAACATCAAAAAACATTTTCAATCAAAACCGTTTGATTCATTTTAAATGTCACACCTGCTGGAGAAAACGCTCCTGCTTAAGGTCACAGTGTCTGCTCTATATTTTACAAAACAGATCTTGGCCAGAGAGGAATAGTGTTGACTGACACTTGATCCAAAACATTTCCTTGCATAGAGAAGGCATACGTTATTAAACTGTTGTCAAAGAATTAGACTTTTGTTGAGTCAATATAGATCAGTATGTTGAAAAGTTGTGAAGGAGTGAAGAAATTCTGTTTTTTTTTACTTCTGCGTGTTCTCCTAAATGTTCTCCTAACACTTCTAACAATCCATGCACCTACCGTACTCCTTCGATACACATGACTAGTGCTTATTCTCCTGCACTCTCAGTCATTTGGTAATACTATTTATTATTGTAATATTTCTTGTTACATAAGATCTCCTCTGCTCTGCATAGGGATGCTGGTAACACTTTACTTGAGACTTGATTTACTTTTACTTGATCAGGTAAGAGGTTTGGAACAAAAACGGCAATGCTGCTTTGCGATTGTTGGACTTTTATTTTGACAAGATGTCGTCGTTCTGTCTTCCACATTCATGAAAGGTTTGGTATAAATGTTGAGTCATGTCTCATGAGTCATGAATGCCTTATGTGCAGATTATGACAGCTGCTATGAATGTGTTATGAACTTACCCGTCAAGTAAAGTGTTACCCACTTTACTTGACAGTATCGACCTGACACTGTCATGACACATGAAACCTAACCCTAATCCTAACCCTAACTTGTTATGACAAAAAACGAATGTCACTTAATAACAGAAGCGTTATGTTATAAATGTTTATGATTTGTTTATGACATGTTCATGACAGTGCCATGTCACTCTTATGTCGACACTGTCAAGTAAAGTGTAACCAGGATGCTTGTTATCTTAGGTCTCCTCTGCGTAGCTTGAATGTTATTCCTCATTTTGTGAGTCGTTTTGGATATAAATGAATGAATACATGTAAAATGGCCAATGAATAGATGTAAATGTAAATGTGAATGTTGGCGAGTACCTGCCAGTCGTCTGCGATAAACAGTGAGGAGTAGAGCATGCCCAGGGCCGGCCCGGCGAAGTTCTGCAGGACGATGAGCTTCCCACGAGCCTCGCCCATGGTGGGCATGCGGCGGTTGTTCCAGAACAGGTCCCAGCGGGCGTAGGTCTGGATGTAGCGCACCACGGCGGCGTAGATGTCCCCCGTCTCGCTAAGCTCCTCGCGCAGACGCATGAGCACCGTCTCGCTGGGGTGCTCCTTGAGGAAGGCGTCCACACCCTGCAGGACGTCGCCGAAGTGCGCGTACTGGTAGGAGATGCCGTGGTGGATGGTCAGATTGCCGCCCACGTGGCGCACGCGCACGTCCAGGAAGCGGACGCCGGCGTGCAGCTGCTGCGCCAGCGACCAGGACTGGCACTCGGCCAGGCCGCCGCCATACAGCGCCATGGTGTTGTGCGTGCCCGGCATGGTGACCTCGGAGAGCGGGCGGCTGCTGGGGATGTCCGCCATCCAGGAGGGGTTCAGGAACTCGGGGGTGGACGTGTCGTCGTAGTCCGGGCGCTGGAGTGCGCCGCTACTGACGCTTAGCAACCTGGATGGACCAGGAAGGGACGGGGCACCGAGGAGAGGGCACCGGACATAGAACACCACAGATGGGTCAACACTTTCATTATATTATTAAATATAAACACATGGGGTTAACACATAACATGTTATTAAGGATAAAAGCAGGGCATCACAGAGTGTAGCTTCAAAATTACAGAATTACAAAATGATTCAAAAATAAGCCGAAGAATAGTGCTTGATACAGCAGTATATTGAAATGGGGCATTAGTGAAAAGGAAATGAAAGAATTGACATTAGGAGCATTATTGTGAAGGACAACTCAGGCACACACACAGACACGACACAAAAGATCGATCTCTGTAATGAAGTGTTACAGAAGAGAACATGACAGAATAGGACAGAACAAAACGAAATGGCAGATTATTATGAATGGGAGCGAAGCAGCTCTAGACAGGATATGTGAATAACAGGACGGAGGAAAACACGCAACATTCAAGCACGTGACCTTGAATTTGGTGGACAGATAAATCATTTGATAAATGAGGCACATAAAGGGCATCAAAGACATTATTGGGAGGAAAATCACATATAGAAAGCAAAGGCTATTGGACTTTATAGACCCTTTCAATCTGTTTCTAGAGTGTTTCTAGAGAGTTTGTAGAGGGTTTTCCGTTTGCAACATTCAAAACCCACAGAAATACAGATAGCCTACTGACATGAAAGTGAACCAGATTTTAATGTAATACTATTCATTGTCCTCAAGTTACCAGCTCAATATTGTGTTCCGTGCCACGGGAAATAGGGCCCTAGTAACACACGTTTGATTATGCAGTTGAAAGAGCCTATAGGAGGAGGGGAAATCACATACAGAAGGTGAGACTAAGACTAAGAAGGCGAAGCTATGTCTGTCATCGTGATAATAGAGCGGCAGCCAAAGACACAGGACACTTACGCAGCACAGCGTGACCAGACTAGTAGCCACAGCGGGGCTGGTCGAGGGTATAGAGAGGTCAAAGGTCAGACAGAACATAATAGCACCCCGAGCCCCAAACACAGTGCCAGGTACACGGCAGGAGGGCAGCGGGGTCGGGCGACAGTGCCAGTGCCACCGAAGCGCCAGCTGCCACACCATTAGCGCGCTGGCAGCCGACCCAGGGCCTCGATCGGCCAGTGCTAAGAGCAGCTGGCACAGAGGCCGCCCGCAGAACAGCGCAATTGTGATGAGTGTGAGTCTGGGCTGCTCTTATGGTGGGGGAGCGAATGAGTGAGCAAGTTGATTTCACTCAGAGCCAAGAACACAGGTGACAAATGCGAGGAAATTACACATGAGACTCGCTAGACAAAAAACAATGTCTTCTCACGTAAAATAAAAGTCAATAATTCCGTGGGGTTTTATTATAGCAAAAGCAACATTGGGAGGAATATGGAAAATGTGTGGAGTGGGTGGATGCGAGAGGTTAGTGTGAGGATCTTACCATAGCAAAACAGTCTCCATCAAGAGCAGTTGTATGTTCATTTCTGAGATGTGTCAAAGGGATCTCCAAAGGGAAAATATTTCAGAAATTACTTAAGGTCTCTTCAGGTTAATGTTACAAATTCACTGCTACTTCAGACAAATGGCCATAGCAGACAACAA
Organism: Alosa pseudoharengus; assembly: GCF_046254945.1. NCBI lineage: Eukaryota > Metazoa > Chordata > Actinopteri > Clupeiformes > Clupeidae > Alosa > Alosa pseudoharengus. The sequence continues at coordinate 7,975,637 of NW_027468685.1, forward strand.
ACCAATAGTTGGCCTGTCACTATGGTTATGAAACAATTTCATAATACTAAAACACACAAAAAAACATAATAATAATTATCATAGGCTACCATGCTACAAAACATAAGGAAAGCTAAATGTTAAATAGAGTTAAATAGACTTAAGTAACACAGTAAAGGCAAAACAGATTGTTATTTCTTGCTGATGTTTTTTTCCTCCTCTGTTGTTCTCAACACTCCAGCACATTCCAATTGTTTCACTGAGGCCTTTGTCAATGCCGTGCTCATTCTGGACTAACACAACTGCAATTGTTTGTCTCCGGCTGAGTGCGCGCAAACCCTGCACTCCATGCCACTGAACTACAAATGCTGTCAGCCTGGGATCAGCCGAACAGCCTGTGTTCGAACGCAGACTTTTTGGCCCCTTGTGTTATTAAAAAAAAAAAAAAAAAACGAGCGAGAAGCAGGGAACACTCCCTAGTGCACATACACATTGATGGAGAGCTGGAATGCCTGTGAAGAATGTTTACCCCCATTGCTGACCCACCTCCGCAAAAACCACAAACATTTCTTGTTGCCCCCAAAGAGCAAAGTGCACATCCCTGACATCAACTCTGAAAAAAAAAAAAAAAAACATGACGAAACAGGAACATGGCGAATGTGTGCCTCTGCCCGGTCGCTACCTGACTGCTATGCTAACGTGAGTTCAGAAATCCCAGGCAAGGCAATTAAATTTAAAAACCGTCACTTACCCTAATCTGGGGTCAGAGAGCTGCCACAGCACTGCCTGTGAAAACCGGTGTGAAAGGGACACTACTGTCAGGTCTTGGCACACCCCAGTGGTGCTTCAACACCTGTTTTTATGGGCTACATACCTGCTACCTCCATGCTGCCAGCTGTTGACTTCAGAAGGTTGGAGCTTGTGGTGGGAAAACTGATAGCACTTGACCCCCTTGTTTGAGGAGTTCGGTGTATTTTTAGTCATATTTTAACCACTGCAGCAGAGTGCGTTTCAAGGGGTAGACCGTTACAAAATGTGCAGCTCTTGGTCTATTTGGACTTGAGTGTTTGAACTCAAGCCACATCCATTATAGTGAGTGGTTTGGGATTGTTGTCTTAACACTTGCTAGTGAATACTAAGAAATTTAAACCAATTTGAAGTCAGTACCATACATGCTTAGTATTTCATGGGAAGTTCAAATATCTCAAACAGCTGTGTCTAAATATAGTCAGCCAAAAGCCTCTGATCCCTACTGAAAAGTGATATGAAATGGAAAATATTTGGTTTGGGAAAATGCCTTCTGGCCTTCAGCACGCACCGGTTGCAGCTGCAAGCTAAAAACAGCCTGAGAAATTGAGCAAACTTAGGTAACTATTTGTTTACACGAAGAGTAAGCAACGCCTTTTATTATTACACCTCATGGCAGTAAATACACAGCAACATTCTCTTTTTTTTTACAACGTCTTCGCCCGCGTAAACAGTCGCACCCCTTACGGTTACAGTGATAAAAATGTGACAGGAATTTACACACGATGATATGTTAACCGCGCTGTCAGCGTCAGCAGTTTTCTGGTCTGCATGCGCTCCGCGTTTCACCGGCAAGTCACTGTAATGATGTTTTGTGATTTACTGCGGGCCTTAAACGCCTCCCACATTGATTCTCTTCTGCCGTGTAAAGGGCCCCTGAATAACCTGTCAGACATAATGAGCAGGGAAATGTATAGTAATCCAGCCTTAGCGTTAGCATTTGCACATAATTGTAGCTCTTTTTAACGCGCAAACAAAGACAAACCGCACCACATTTTTTGTCCAGGTCGCCCCCCTATTTTTTATAATCCACCCTCGGAGCCTCTGAATATTCATCGCTTGTTCTTTGTCATCAGATAACAGGAGGTTGACGGAGAAAGCTGGCAGGCTGTTATGCTAATCTTTAGGGAGAGGATCGCTATGGTTTAGTGGACTCAAACGATGTTTGAAAGGCCATTTTTAGATGATCCATATGTCTCAATAGCCTGCTAACTACTATGTCAGCTGCATACGAATGCACACTATGTGGTGACATGTACAATGCTCTGTGTCAGCACTTGTGGCGATTCCTTTCACCCGTTTTGTACCATAACCGTATAGCGTCCACATGCAGCTGAGCTGGGACCACTGCCAGGGGGTGATTTGTAAAGGTAATATCTGGTCTAACGGGATCGGGGGGAATTGAGACAAAGGTATGTCATCAAGTATCATCACCCACACTAGGCCATTCATACTAATCTCTGACAGACAAGATAACTGGACAAATGTCAGTACAGTCTACACCTGCAAGATGAACACTGGATAGAAATTATATGAAATGATGGCTTGCTTTTTGACAATATGAAGGTGAATCTACTCATACTGTAGTAATTGACTATAAGCCACAGGGCAGGTGATGGAGGAAAATAAAGGGAGAGAGAGAGAGAGAGAGAGAGAGAGAGAGAGAAGCCATTACTCACATGAAAATGTCAGTAGGCTATACATTAAAACAATTGTTATGATGTTATCCCTGATAAAAAGATTGGAATTACACTGTAGAGAAAGAAAATGCTCTTGCTGAATAGAATTGATGTGGCAAAATAACACACTGCATTCTCTATCATGAGCAACACAAGTGGTTAGCTTATCTCTCACTTGTATCTAACAATAAATAAAGACAGCAGATAAAAAAAGATCTGAGATAAAGATGTTGTGGTAGATTTGCCCTGACCCTTTTTCACAGAGATGCAAACACACAAAAAAAAGTGTTTTGATTTGATGCAATTCATGACAGTTATGCATGAGGGTACTCTAAAGTGAAGCGTGTCCACTGCAGTTACACGGTATTGACTTTCTATCTCTCCGTCTCTCCAAATTTGTACTGATGAGGCAAGCGAGAGGCGCCAGGCCTTTCATCCTCCCAAAGTCCCTGCACTATATCCACAGAAATAAATAATAAACAGCATTTAATTAAAATGAAAATGTGCCTTGTTTTGCTGTTAATCCTAATTTATTCTCGGTAATTGAGCTCGCATTTGGGCTTTGCTGATGGAAGACAGGGCCAGTCATAAATAAAGCATTGTGTTGATGCTGTCAACCGTTTAACAGAGTTCTCTCCACTCCTCCCCACCTGACTTCACATCAAGGTAGAGGGGGGGGGGGTAAGGGGATTGTCAGTCCCACTTTCACTCTCTCTCACTCCCCACAACCCCCCAAACACACACACACACACACACACACACACACTCACAAACTAACTCCCTACTCAGCCAATTAATATCCATCTATCCAGCTCTTGCTGCAAAGCTCACACCTTTGGACTTCATTAGAACATGGAGACTTCGACTGTATCACCAAACCTACACTACCATTTCCAGCTGTTTTCCCTTTAACTCCTTCAAATTAAACCAAATCGATTGCTTGATGATATTGGGACGAATTCAAATATGGCTATCGCTCTGGATTGTGTGGGCAAATTATACGATTTGGCCAGCCATCTTGGAAACATGATTAGCATAATTAGCATAAATACACCTGCATGTGCTGGTTGTTTCCTGCCAAACGTATTACGGAGTCACTCGAGCGTTGGAGGATGGGGGCCAACACTGAGCTAAAACAACCAGCCCGGGATGGTCAGCCAGTCTAGCTCTGCTGCTCCTGAGCCCAAACTAGCCTCCCTTTATGGCACCTGTCGCTTTTATTGTGCTGTCAGTCACCGTCACAAGAGCAGACTCCGGAGAGGGGCCCTGACTCAAAGAAATTCACCGGCTAAAACCTCCAGGTGGCATTCCTGCAGTCAGCAGAAATGCGTGTGCAACGACGCTTGCACAC
>NW_027468685.1:7991952-7994452 GCF_046254945.1 Alosa pseudoharengus
AGCGAATGGGCAGAAATTGGCACGTGAGTGTGTTTTGTGTTCTTGCTGATGTTTGGTTTAGGCCATTAAAGACCAAAGAGGGAGTCATAATGGTGTGATCTGAATAAGGATTCACCGCTGTGTGTGTGTGTGTGTGTGTGTGTGTGTTTGGCAGTGCGTGCCCCTGCATAACAATATCAAGGTCAACGGAGAAATTCCCAGGAAACTGGAGATCTGATGTATATGCATTCACAGTAGCCAATGGGGTTCCCACTGACAAAGTAAACCTGTTTTTCCTCTTCTGTACACATGATGAAACGCACTTGACTTACATTATGCACGTCAGTTTGGATAACATCGCCTGCTAAATTCTGATAAGTGAGGGTCAAGCTCCATGTAAAGGCTCTGGGAGGCATGTTTGGACACATGTAAAGGTGGAAGATGAAGACATTGTGATTAATTTACTGAGGACATACAGTATGATACAGCCCAGTAACCTACACAGGTTATTATATTGAACTAATTTATAAAATAGCAAAATAGCTTATATGCAAGACTGAACCATATAGGAGTGAAATATAAAGGCTATCACAATAATTTTGCTTAAAGGAACCATGGATTTGTTTAGTTTATATTCACCTTATTCTGCCACGCCCATTTTAGAAATGTATTTTCTTCTGCCTTGTGCTCAATCTTCCGGTTGGCTAGTTCCGGCTAGTTAGCTTCATTGGGATAACACGGCAGAAGAGGATGGAGAGGCTAGTTAGCTTCATTGGGATAACACGGCAGAAGAGGATGGAGAGGCTAACTTGGCTAGTTAGCTTCATTGGGATAACACGGCAGGAGAGGATGGAGAGGCTAACTTGGCTAGTTAGCTTCATTTGAATAACACGGCAGGAGAGGATGGAGAGGCTAACTTGGCTAGTTAGCTTCATTGGGATAACACAGCAGAAGAGGATGGAGAGGCTAGTTAGCTTCATTGGGATAACACAGCAGAAGAGGATGGAGAGGCTAGTTAGCTTAATTGGGATAACACAGCAGAAGAGGATGAAGAGGCTAGTTAGCTTCATTGGGATAACACGGCAGAAGAGGATGAAGAGGCTAACTTGGCTAGTTAGCTTCATTGGGATAACACGGCAGAAAAGGATGGAGAGGCTAACTTGGCTAGTTAGCTTCATTGGGATAACACAGCAGAAGAGGATGGAGAGGCTAACTTGGCTAGTTAGCTTCATTGGGATAACACAGCAGAAGAGGATGGAGAGGCTAACTTGGCTAGTTAGCTTCATTGGGATAACACGGCAGAAGAGGATGGAGAGGCTAGTTAGCTTCATTGGGATAACACGGCAGAAAAGGATGGAGAGGCTAACTTGGCTAGTTAGCTTCATTGGAATAACACGGCAGAAGAGGATGGAGAGGCTAACTTGGCTAGTTAGCTTCATTGGAATAACACAGCAGAAGAAGATGGAGAGGCTAGTTAGCTTCATTGGAATAACACGGCAGAAGAGGATGGAGAGGCTAACTTGGCTAGTTAGCTTCATTGGAATAACACAGCAGAAGAGGATGGAGAGGCTAGTTAGCTTCATTGGGATAACACAGCAGAAGAGGATGGAGAGGCTAGTTAGCTTCATTGGAATAACACGGCAGAAGAGGATGGAGAGGCTAACTTGGCTAGTTAGCTTCATTGGAATAACACAGCAGAAGAGGATGGAGAGGCTAGTTAGCTTCATTGGGATAACACAGCAGAAGAGGATGGAGAGGCTAGTTAGCTTCATTGGGATAACACGGCAGAAGAGGATGGAGAGGCTAGTTAGCTTCATTGGGATAACACGGCAGAAGAGGATGGAGAGGCTAGTTAGCTTCATTGGGATAACACGGCAGAAGAGGATGGAGAGGCTAGTTAGCTTCATTGGGATAACACGGCAGAAGAGGATGGAGAGGCTAACTTGGCTAGTTAGCTTCATTGGGATAACACGGCAGACCACCCGCCCGAATTTAATTAAAATATTATATTTCTTCACGTCATCCGCCCGATCCGCGGTTTAACCGCGGAGTCCGCGGCTGTAACCGCGAACCGCGCATCTCTAATGGAGAGGCTAACTTGGAAGGAAACAAAAAATGCTATCAGGAGGTCAGATGGCAAGATTGTACTTCCCCACCCAAGGCTATTCACCTACGGAGTGGGTAGATGATATGCAGCAGTGGTATTGTATGATATATTTTAGAGATGGACTGGGCAATCTCAGTACAATATGTCAATACATAATTGTCATAATATATTCTTATAAAGTGCTTTCTTTATTTTTACCCAAAACCCAATGCATTTTCTGATTTACTGTCTAAAATGCTTAAAACCAAAACACTTACTGCGGGGCGTATTACAGAAACTTCCCAACTCACAAATCCTATCTAATGTGTTTGATAACCATGGTAACTATGTTAAGAAAGTCATTATAGAACAACCGCTGTAGGCTACTTAGCTATTCTATAAATGAGTTGAATATAATAACCTGTCTTGCATAGG
>NW_027468685.1:7996952-8019452 GCF_046254945.1 Alosa pseudoharengus
TGCAGTAGGTCCATTCAATAATCCATCCCTGGATATAGACCTATGGTATGACTCCATTTGTCTCCAAAATGTATATTTTAAAAGAAAATACAAACTAGAGTATCTCTGATAACCTCTATATTACACTGAATGCTTACTCATAGGTTTGGACCTATAGCCCAATCATATTTTGTATTTTGATTTTATTATTCTGGCGGCTAATCACAAAATTTTAAGGTAGTTTGAAAGGGATGGGATTCAAGATAGGCTACTAAGACAGGTCCCTCTTCTGTCTGACTCACCTCAAGTTACCCTATGCATTATAGGCTGGTTTATGACAGAAATTACATTTTGTGTTAACATGTAGAAACACATCCTTTATTTGGTGAATGGAGGAGGAAATTCCTTTCTTTGGTTATTGTCCGCGATTCACATTAAATGTAGGCTATCACCGCCATTGTAAAAGTTTTTTTTACTTTTGTGCCGTCGCCACAATTGAATGCTACGTTTTGCCTGCATGGTTGCGCGATTGAGTGCGCATCTAAATGTAACATGCAAGATGCAACAACCATTTCTAAGAGTCTTATAAACCGGTTCATTTCTGACATTACTACTAGCATATAAATGCATTATTTATGTTGTAAGACATGTGAAAGAAATGAATGACACAGGCACGCACAAATTCAAATAAGAGGACACTACGTTTCACTTTCGCTATAATGCGAGAAAATAGGCTACAATATGGAAAATGCTTCAAAGTTCCCTTTGAGTCTGATCAGCTTCAAAAATGAATGGGGTTTCCTTAGACAGTGCTACACCTTTTCAACAAGTTTGGTGAGAATTGTACCGGTATCTTTTGCGATATTGTTGACAGCCCGCACCGCAGTAGGGTGCAGGAAGCTTTTGATAGCGCACGCCTCAAACGATAAACGCAAAACCTCCAGGACAAACCACTCACAGTGTAGGCTACTCTCTCTGAAACCATCAATAGGTCACTAATTTCTGCGTTATTTATGTTTGATTGCATTTAAGATGGTGGGACTTGTTGGTTTCCTGTAGTAGCCTATAGCGTTTTTTTCTTTCTTTATTTTTCTATGTCCGAATATTGGGGGGGACATTTTGGTCACATCTGAATATTGGGGGGGGACACGTCCCCCCCAAAGTCTATGGTGACAACGGCCCTGTCTCACACCAGTTGTCTTGGATTCATTTTGACCACAGACTCATGAGCATTCTCTCTCTCTCTCTCTCTCTCTCTCTCACACACACACACACACACACACACAGACACACACTGCGTAGCTGCAGGACAGTCCTGATTAGCGGTCTGGTGGCAGGGGGGAGCAGAGGTGATGCCTACTGTGTTGTGGTCCTTCACAATCAGTCTCTGATTGTTCTTTTCACTTTCACTCTCCCCCATCAGTCCACACACACACACACACACACACACACACACACACACGCATATCCACACATGCCCACCCACCCACACACACCTTCACACACACACACATACTTATGCAGCCCACCCACCCACAAACTCTTTCACACACACACACACCTTCAGAGACACAGGCACACACACACAAACACACACACTAATCTGTCATACTCACAAGCCTGCCCTGGACATGTAGAGCCACATACATCACACTGGAGAAACTGTCATATACATGTGCTACATCAACAAGCCTGCAACCACATACATAAACACACACACACACACACACACACACACACAGATATTGTATTGACAGATATGTGTTCAAAGCTAGGATATACAGAGTCCATTCCATACCTCACACACACACGGCTGGAAGCTTGCACATATAAACACACCTAAAATGCATACATGCATGCACACACACACATACACACACACATCGAGAGACAGAGAGAGAGAGAAACAGAGGAGGGAAGAGGGGGAGAGAGAGAGAATGAGAGAGAGAGAGAGATAGAGAAAGAGAGGGAAAGGGAGAGAGAGAGATAGAGAGAAAGAGAAAGAAAGGGAGAGAGAGAGGAGGAGAGAGAAAGAGAGAGAGAGAGATAGAGAGAAAGAGAGAGAGAGAAAGAGAGAGTGCTCTTGCTCTGATTGCGGTGGTGACATTTTCTACTCTCCCCTCAGGGCTTTCCTGATCCCCCGCATCACCCAAGCGCTCCAGTTCCTCAGAGAGTCTTCTCTCTCTCTCTTTCTCTTTCCCTCTCTCTCTCTCTCTTTCTTTCATTCTCCCTGGCAAAAAAGGTCACCCGAGCCATTATTCAAGAGTGAACTTGTGACCTAACATTTATGGAAGAGGCAGAAAATAGCCACTGACATCAAGAACAGAATAGGGTGGGGTGGGGGCGGGGTGAGTGAGGGGGCTGGACCTTTGCCACTCTGCAGTCGTGTCATTGGATGCTGTCAGCTCTGCGCTCGAAGCTGATTGGCTGGCCTGGGGTCACTCATCTTGTCTTGCCACCTGATTAGCCGTCTGCGCATACACACGAATCCAGGAAGTGCGAAGCGATTTCACAACATTTACCCAAAGGTACCTGGGAGCCTAATAATGTCGATGGACATCTTTCCCTGCAGTAGGTCATACTCTGTCAGCTAAGAATTCTAGCCGGTGGCAGAGGCGCTGCTAGATCATTATGGGGGCAGCTGTGGCCTACTGGTTAGCGCTTCGGACTTGTAACCGGAGGGTTGCCGGTTCGAACCCCGACCAGTAGGCACGGCTGAAGTGCCCTTGAGCAAGGCACCTAACCCCTCACTGCTCCCCGAGCGCCGCTGTTGTTGCAGGCAGCTCACTGCGCCGGGATTAGTGTGTGCTTCACCTCACTGTGTGTTCACTGTGTGCTGAGTGTGTTTCACTAATTCACGGATTGGGATAAATGCAGAGACCAAATTTCCCTCACGGGATCAAAAGAGTATATACTGTATACTTATACTTATAGATCATTTGGGTCCTATGACAGACAATAATTCTGGGCCCCCCTAATAAAATAAGGTATTTTTTTTTGGGGGGGGGGGGGCTCTTTGTGGGCCCCCTGTCAGTGCTGGGCCCTTAGAATCATCCTAACTCCCCTCCCCCCCTCAGCGTCGCCGGTGGCGCGGCCCTCCTTGCGCAAGCCCACGGCAAACGGCCGCGAATGCTGCTCAGTGCAGTGAGAGTAATCGGTTGCAAGAGTCACTGTGGCGCAGGGCCGTTGAGTCAGACAAGACAAGGGCTACGTAACTGCTGAGGTCTCCATCGTTTCGATCTCTGTTGCAAGTGTAGGCAAGCAAAAAAAAGCAAGGTGATTAGGGCCAGAATGGATGTCTGGGGAGGGAGAAAATAGCAGATATTAACAGAAAAGCAGAGAGGGGAGACGGAAGGTGCTTAAAGGTGGTTTGTTTGTTTGTGTGTGTGTGTGTGTGTGCGCGTGTGTGCGTGTGAGAGAGAATGTGGTTGTATGTGTGTGTGTCCGAGTGAGCGTGTGTTTCCCCATTGTCTGCAAGTATATATGTGTGTGTGTGTGTGTGTGTGTGTAAGCAGGCACGTCAGGGGAATCATTGAACACCTTACTTAATTGCTTCCTTAATCGATCGGTGGGTCTGATGCTGGGTCAGTGGAGACTGCTGATGAGGAACTTCTCATCGACCCGCGTGCTGATTGGCTGTATGCTTTGCTTTTCTCAACAGAACCGCCCTGCCCCTCCCCCAACCCCAACAAACACACACATCCATACAAACACACACACAAAATAGACAGATACACACACACACACACACACACACACACACACACACACACACACACACACACACACACACACACACACACACACACACAGAAACACAAACTCATACAAATAAATAGACACACACACCCATACAAACAGACAGATACACACACACACACACACACACACACACACATACACATATAAGTACTGACAAACACACACATACACATATAGTACTGACACATCCATCTACACATAGACAGACACACACACACGCACACACTCTTCTACTTCTCTCTCTGTAAACACACACCCCAATGGTCCAAAAAGCACCAGACCAGGCAGGACCCTGCCGAGCAGAACATTTAGTCGGGGGATTAGAGTTGCAGTCATTAGGATAGCATTACCTCCCAGCATGAGGGGGGGAGTCACACCAGCCACCAGAGAGAGAGGAGAGGAGGGGTGAGGAGAGAGAGAGGAGAGGAGGGGTGAGGAGAGAGAGAGAGGAGAGGAGTGGAGGGGAGAGGAGGGGAGAGGAGAGAAGGGGAGAGGAGAGAGAGATAGGAGAGAAGAGGAGAGGAGGGGTGAGGAGAGAGAGGAGGGTAGAGGAGAGAGAGAGGAGAGGAGGGGAAAGGAGGGGTGAGGAGAGAGGAGAGGAGTGGAGAGGAGAGGAGAGGAGAGAGAGCAGAGGAGGGGAGAGGAGAGAGAGAGGAGGGGAGAGGAGAGAGAGAGGAGAGGAGTGGTGGTGTGAGGAGAGAGAGGGGAGAGGAGAGAGAGAGAGCAGAGGAGGGGAGAGGAGAGGAGGGGAGAGGAGAGAGAGAGGAGAGAGAGGAGAGGAGGAGAGAGGAGAGGAGGGGAGAGGAGAGAGAGAGAGGAGAGGAGTGGAGGGGAGAGGAGGGGAGAGGAGAGAGAGAGAGGAGAGAAGGGGAAAGGAGAGAGAGGAGAGGAGGGTAGAGGAGAGAGAGAGAGGAGAGGAGGGGAAAGGAGGGGTGATGAGAGAGAGAGGGGAGGAGTGGAGAGAGAGGAGAGGAGAGGAGGAGAGAGAGGAGAGAGAGAGAGAGGAGAAGAGAGGAGGATTTAAGAGGCTACTCGGCCTCTCTCACGCGCCAGCACGATGAGTTTGAACTCCGTCCAAATCGACACGCGATCCATTAATAATATCTCACAGCGCTAGCCGTGCTTGCTGCTTATCACATTTCCTTTGCTTATTAGTTTCCTTTGAAATATGAACATGAGTCCAACAGTTACCTATCAAGTGGCACGGTGTGTGTGTGTGTGTGTGTGTGTGTGTGTGATTCAGTGCCAGTGTTCATGTAATGGAGATGTAGAGCATTGAGAGTTGGGTGTGGAGCTGGTAAGTGTGCACTTTGAAGGGTGTTAGGGACTGACTGTTGCTGGGACTCGAGGGCAAAGTGTTGGCTTTGTGAGTGCCTTGGCACGGAAACAACCACAGCATATGCCCCTTGCTTTTTTTTTGGAGTCCTAAAACCAAAATTAATGTAACCTCTGAATGAACAAAGACACAACTAACTAGCATTGCAAAAACAACTTGCAGACAAAGACATGCCTAATCAATTAAACAAAATACAGTGACAAAGAACCAAGAACAACAATCACAATCAATGGTGGATTATTTGAGATACAATGTCTGAGTCATTCGTTGTAACACTAGCATGGAAACATTTCCTGTCCACAGAACAGTGTAGGCATTGCCAATTCAACCTACACTGACTGGCCCCCTTGGCACAGACTGGGGGATTTGTGTGCATGTGTGTGTGTGCGTGTGTGTGTGTGTATGTGTGTGTGTAAAGCCTGGAATGTGTCTTGGCTAATGTGTGGGTGCTTGAGAGTTTAAAGGCCTGTGCTAAGGCTCGAGAGTGTGTGTTGGCTCTTTGTTGGAGCAGGGCTGGGTGATGGATGTGTGTTGACTGTTGAGTGTGATAGAGTGTGTGTTGGCTCTGGAGTGAATGTTGGCTCTGCGTAAACTCTGAAGTGACGCCTGGGCTGTGCATGGTCAATGCTCTCTGCAGAGTGTGTACACACACACACATACATACACATACACACCTCATACCCACACTTGCTGTATGGACTCACGAGCATACCCTCTCTCTCTCACTCACTCACTCACTCATTCTCACTCACACAGACACACACACACATACACACACACACACACACACACACACACATACACACACACACACACACACACACACACACACACACACACACACACACACATACACACACACACACACACACACACACAACACCACAGAGAGAAACAATTCACATACAGTACATACATGAGTGACCACACTTGAGCCTGCTGGCTAGGACACATTTAAGAACACATCATCTCTCTGTTTCTTCAACACTGTATTCATTTTCACTGCTCTCTCTCTTCACTGCTCTCTCTCTCTCTCTCTTCTCTCTTTTCCCTCTCTTCTCGTCAGATGCACGCTGATCTTTCCATCTCTTGTTCTCCATCTTCCTCCCCTCAATATTTCATGCTGCAGAGAGTGCGTCTATTCCTGGCTTCCCCGCTGCCCCGCCACCTCCAGACTGTCAAAACATAATTCTCCGCCTCTCTCTCTCTCTCTCTCTCTCCATTTCTCATCCCTTTTTCTTTCGACACTTTCACTCTTTCCCTCCGCTCGCCTGCTCTTGTCTCTCCATCAAGGTACCGTGACCCTGCCTCTCTTCTCCCTCTCTCCTCTCCTCTTTCTCTCTTTCTTTTCCTCCCCTACTGTTCATCTGTCCATCCTCTCCTCTGCTGTTTGTCTTACCTGAGAAGCTAATGTGCTATTTTCTTTCCTGACAGTCCTCTTAATCTCGTACATTATTATCTCCCCCCTCTCTCTCTCTCTCTCTCTCTCTCTCTCTCTCTCTCTCTCACTCTCATTTCACTCGCGTCACCATTTTCTCAATCACCTCGGCGTTGTCGTGACATTGCTCAGCGTCGCTCTTGATTGCTTGGCAGATGCCTCTATCCAGGGCCCCTCTCCTTCCCCGCAATCACATTATCCATTAGTGGAGCCAGAGAGCCGCTGAAGCGAATCGGGTTAAGTAGCCGCTCAAGGGTACAAACAGAAGAGAACAGAGTCCCACCTGGAGTTCAAACCCGCCTCCCACACGCTCGTTTGTCGCTCACGATGTCATTTCCTTCCCTTTTTCCATCTTTTTTCTCTTAGATAGATATATAGATGCATGTAGATAGATAGATATATACAGTAGATGCATGCAGATAGATAGATAGATAGATAGATAGATAGATAGATAGATAGATAGATAGATAGATAGACAGACAGATAGATAGATAGATACTTTATTTATCCCGAGGGAAATTTTAGGCATCCAGTAGCTTATACAACCATGGCACAACAAACACACATATATCTCACATACATAAAACCACTCACAGAATATTTAAAGAGCATGTGAAGTGATTACAAAGGTCTGAAATGGACTGACCATGTGATGCATTGACCATGATAAGGTGCTATGGTAGAGTGTGTGCATTGGTGGTAGTGCAAAAGTGAACAGACCTCCCTGATTGGCGGAGGTCTATCTATCTATCTATCTATCTATCTATCTATCTATCCATCTATCCATCTATCTATCTATCTATCTATTTCCTTCTCTTTTTTCCATCTTTTTTCTCTCTTTGCATTTCTGCCCTGCATCTTTCCACCAGGCGTCCATGGATCTGATCTCTTCCCCTCGTATATATATAATAGAAACTATTGGGGAGGAAAAAAATATATAGGAAAAAAAATATATATAATAGAAACTATTGGGGAGGAAAAAAACGGGGGGATGGAAATCCATGTGGCGTGGCAGAGGTGTGAAGGAGTGGAGGAGGAGGGGGGTCGGAGGTTGAAGGAGAGAGAGAGAGAGAGAGAGAGAGATTGATGGATGGAGAGGCTGAAAGGGATGATGCCACATACTCAATATAGACTAGAGCATGCTGTCGCATTTAAAAATGACTACGAGGCACTAAGTCAGAGGGAAGTCATTTGGTGATGCTTGAAAAAGCTTGAGAGCTTTATTACTTGCCCATGCAGGTACACAACAGGAACAGAGAACTGAGAAAAGAAAGGGAGGGAGAGAGAGAGCTCTGTACGTCTAGCTTTGAAAAGTCCAGAACAAAATATAGGAAGGAACTGACAGAGCCAACTTGTCCTGAGACTCAGTGATCTAACACCATAAACCAGTGTTTTTCAACCTTGTTTGTGCCACGGCACACTTTTGACACTTAAAATGTCCCACGGCACACTAACATCCTGTGTGAAGAAAAAATAAACATACCATAGCCTAAAACTTCAAATAATACACAGATATGGCCTTATTATGGCTTATATGCAAGACCTGCTCAATAAAACAAACGCCCTCTGTTTCATTTGTAGGTGACTATATCTAATTTAATTGTTGTTATGAACTGGATATGTGATGATTCTGTGAATACTGGATATGGGGCCCCCGTTGTACAATGCCTGCATACCACAAGTAGTGCAATCATACAATCAATGAGAGCATGTGGTTATAAATTCTTTGATGCAACAGTTGCTTTTCTGGACCAGTGAGTGACATTTGGGTAATTTTCTGCGGCACACCTGATGATCTCTCACGGCACACTAGTGTGCTCCGGCACAGTGGTTGAAAAACACTGCCATAAACCACCCCACATCACTGAGGCCCAGGAGCAAGAAAAATTAGACCCAACCAAATTACAAACAATGAAAAGGAAAATTGCATCACCTATTGCAAAGAAGAAACCAAAAACACAATCTAAATTACAATGTTATTTGGCCCTAAAATGTGAATACAAACTAGCTACTTACCTGAGTACACTAAAAGACTCAGAACTCAAGAAAACCATGACAATGTACAGACTCAGTGAGCACAGTCTCTCCATTGAAAAAGGCAGACACAGGCAGCCCTGGCTGCCCAGAGAGGAGAGGCTGCGCTCACACTGCAGGCTGCATAGGGGCTGTGGAGACAGTACTGTGCTTCTTAACAGAATGTCAGAAATACAAGGAAATACGGACACCATCATTCAATAAATTAAATTCAATCCTCTCTGGGTTTCAAACCTGGACAAATGAGGCAAAATTGCCTTACGTCCTCGGAGAGAACAAGGCTGTGGGCATTTTGACTGCAAAATTTGTAGCAGCCTGCCATAACCTATGGGACAACTAGTGAGGCCATGACCACCAACAATGTTGTATGTTTGTTATTATTATGACCGCCGCGCAGTGAAGCGGCGGTCATATAGGTTTAGTCAGATTTTTTCTTTTTTTTCATTTTTTTTTCTTTTTCGCATGCCCAAATTTCCGTCAATGATTCCCGGGACACTGAAAGACCGGGGTACACGAAACTTGGTGGGCATGTAACCCCACATGGATAGCATGGAACCATCGTTTTTCGTTTTGATCTGTAGCCCCCCCTCTGGACTGGACCCCCCGAAGGTAGGGTAGGGCAGACACAGTTTTCTGTGAATATCTCGAGAACCGTAGGGTTTAGGAGGACCATTTTTTTTTTGTATGTTGATCTCAAGGGTCCATGTCAACCCATTCCATAACCACTCATTTCATGTATAGCGCCACCTAGTTAAACACAAAAAAGTAAAAATGAGGTGTTGTAATCGCAGGTATCTGTGACCTAACATAGTCAAAACTGCACGAAATTGGAAGTGTAGGATCATTATGACACCCTCTGTATGCACGCCAAGTTTCGTGGAATTCCGTTCATGGGGGGCCACACAATAAATTAATTTATGTTACTATACACCAACTGGCCTGTAGGTGGCCGGAGACAGTTTTCTGTGAATATCTCGAGAACCGTAGGGCCTAGGAGGTCCACCTTTTTTATGTATGTTGGTCTTAAGGGGGCATGTCAACCCATCCCATTACCACTTATTTCATGTATAGCGCCACCTAGTTAAAAATTAAAAAGCAAAAAATTAGGTGTTTTCATCACAATATCTCTGGCTGACAAGGTCAAAACTGCACGAAATTAAAAGTGTAGAATCGTTATGACACCCTCCGTATGCATGCCAAGTTTTGTGTATTTTCGTTCATGGGGGGCCTTACAATAAAATAATGTATGTGTACATTTAGTGACGTACACCAACAAGGATTCCCGGGACACTGAAAGACCGGGGTACACAAAACTTGGTGGGCATGTAACCCCACATGGATAGCATGGAACCGTCGTTTTTCGTTTTGATCTGTAGCCCCCCCGCTGGACTGGACCCCAGAAAGGAGGGTAGGGCAGACACAGTTCTCTGTGAATATCTTGAGAACTGTAGGGACTAGGATGACCATTTTTTTCCATATGTTTGCCTCCAGGGGTCATGTTAACCCATTTCATGTACACACATGTGCACAAACAGATACACACACACACACATACATTCACAGTAATCATACGTATGACACATACTCACACAGTAGACATATGTACGCTTGCACAGGCACATACGCAGGCACACACACAAGCACACGCACACACACACACACACACACACACACACACACACACATAACATAAACATGAACATGCACACATGCACACAATTCAAGAATTTCTCAGAATTATGAACAGGCAAGATGGAGGTGGGGTTGTATAAAATGAATTTTACATGTGAAATCTATGAACTAATCATGTTTTGGTACTTGTTGTCTAGCAGATATCAGTGAGAATTGAGTACGTGTGGATAATGCAATTTAGTGAGACAGTTAGAATCATATAGGCCTTTCAGCGTGATTTATTTTTGTGGAAAAAATGTGCTGGACTGGGCAGCGGTCATATTTTGTACCGCTCTGCGGTACATCTAGTTATTATTATTATTTAGTGTTGTTTTACTTTATTTCAATGTCTTACTTAACTTCCCAATTCTGTTAAACATACTGGTCCTTCTATGTGTACATGTAATTGAGCTTTGGCAATCATGTTGCTGAAACATTCATGGCAATAAAGCTTTCTTGAACTGAATTGAATACATACCAGTATGCTTCATTCCTTGTTACATAACTATATGCGAAAGTGACAATACATGAGTGAGAGAGAGAGGAAGAGAGAGAGAGAGAGAGAGAGAGAGAGATGTATAAGACAGCAGAGAGGGGAGGAGTTCCAGTAGATGAGAAAAAAGAGAGTGACACAGAGAGGAACAAAGAGAAAGAGAGTGAAACAGAGCGCAGAGAGCAATTTTATAATCTCATACTTCCTGTGAATGAGAGCCAATGGGAAAGCAATTAAATGGCAAATAGGATGTAGTGACATGTAGAGGTGGCTAGATTGATGATAATGGATTATTTGGATAATCAGCATGCCCATTCGGGTACCAGTCATGAATTAATCACCGGGCCCCCACACTAAACAAATGGAGGCAGGCCTGTTGTCACTGAGGTCTACCGGTGCCTAGCAACACCCCTGACCAACATCAGCAGCAGCAGCAGCCAGGCAGGCACACATCCGCTAGCCATCCCACTGCATCACACGCACGCACACACACACACACACACATACACACACACACACACACATGCACACACACACACACACCATTAGTGGTGGCACTCCCGTGGAGCACGGCGCTACTACTGCATGTCAGATATGCAGCAGAGTCTGCATACAGACAAACTGTATATAAACCCCCAGACACAGACATACAGACAAACTGTACTGTATATAAACCCCCAGACACAGACACAGACATACAGACATACTGTACTGTATATAAACCCCCAGACACAGACACAGACATACTGTACTGTATATAAACCCCCAGACACAGACATACAGACATACTGTACTGTATATAAACCCCCAGACACAGACATACTGTACTGTATATAAACCCCCAGACACAGACATACTGTACTGTATATAAACCCCCAGACACAGACACAGACATACTGTACTGTATATAAACCCCCAGACACAGACATACTGTACTGTATATAAACCCCCAGACACAGACATACTGTATATAAACCTCCAGACACAGACATACAGACATACTGTATATAAACCCCCAGACACAGACACAGGTACTCACTCTCTCACACACAGAAAAACACCTGCACGTATGTTTAAACACCTAGACACATACCTGTACTTATCTCTCTCCCTCTCCCTGTTTGGAATGCGCACACACACACACCCACACACACACACACACACACACACAAACACACTAACACATACATACACACACACACACACACACACACACAGAGGTGGACAGAGTACACAGCTTCATTACTTGAGTAAAAGTACAGATACCCTTTGCTAAATTTTACTCAAGTACAAGTAAAAGTACAACAGTCAAATGTCTACTTAAGTAAAAGTACTGAAGTACTTGTTTTTAAAGTACTTGAGTATCAAGAGTACAAGAGTAGCCTACATTTTCTAAATATTGCATTACTACTGCCACAGTGCTCACATTTATGTACAAAAAACGTCCGACATGGAGTTATGAAAAATGTTAATGTTAATACCTTGGAGAATGTAAAAGGAATTGAATCAAGTCATTTTCATATTTTCACCATGTTGCCAGGGATGGGCAGTATTTCTAATACATGTATTTAAAATACGTATTTCAAATACAAAATACTATTTTGTAATTGAAACACTTGAAGTGAAAACTATCATTAACTTGTTCAGAAAATTAAAATAGTCTGGCGAGGTGGGGCCTTAGGTTCCCGGGATGGACCTGCTGCGTCTTCATCCATTGTTTCGTCTATGGCTTCGTCTCTTATCTAAATCTGACCATGGAGTTGACTTTGGCGGAAAGCTGAAGGTGATTGCTGATAGGCTGTCTCAATCAGTGGCGCCTGCACAATCCAATCACGTTTGAGAGGGAAACAACACATTGAGGGTTTCCGAGATTTTTCTAAGTAATGGGTACTCACGGTTATGGATAGAAATGTAGTGGAGTAAAGAGTACAATATTTGCCTCTCAAATGTACTTGAGTAAAGTCATGAGTACTCCCCAAAAATGATACTCGAGTAAAGTACAGATCCCTCAAAATTTCAAAATTGTACTCAAGTACTGTACTCAAGTAAATGTACTCCGTTACTGTCCGGCTCTGCACACAGACACACACATACACACACACAGACACACACACACACACACACACACACACACACACACACACACACACACACACACACACACACACACACACAAAAGACCGCCTTGCATACATATACACAGACTAGACATATATATAAACTAGGCACACACACACACACACACACACACATACAGAAAAACACCTGCACACATACTGTACTTAAACACTGACCAGTACACATACAAACACACCTGGACAGTGGACGCACAGTCTCTCTAAGCCACCTGCATGCAGATACACAGACACACACACATTCCTTCTCTCTCTTTCTCTCTCTCTCACTCTCTCCATCTCATACACATCCAGCTATGCACACAGTATATGAACACAAAACACACCTATTACTGTATTACACAACATAAACACCATAGCAACCACATTCTCACACAGGTGCATAAATATATCACCCTCAGCAGACATGCGTATACACCAATGCATACACCAAAGACATCAGACAATGCACACATCGATAACTGATCATTACAGTGATAACAATAGCAACATACTCCTGAATCACTAACAGACGCAGGCAACAGAGACATAAATAAACCACTGAATACTGCTCTGGAACATTCAACAGCCGTGTGCAAGAGTGCGAGTGTATGTGTGTGTGTGTGTGTGTATGTGTGTTTACGTGTGTGTGTGCATGCTTGCGTATGTGTGTGTGTGTGTGTGTGTGTATGTGTGTGTGTGTGTGTGTGTGCATGCTTGCGTATGTGTGTGTGTGTGTGTGTGTGTATGTGTGTGTGTGTGTGTGTGTGCGCTTGCATACGTGTGTGTGTGCGCTTGCGTACATGTGTGAGTGTGTGTGTGTATGTGTGTGTGTGTATGTGTGTGCATGCATGTGTGTCTCCGTGTGTGTGTGTGTGTGTGTGTGTGCGTGTAGGAAGGTATGAGTAAAAGTGAATGAGAAGGAGAGAGGGATGAGAGGAGACATGTGGGAGGGAGGAGCGGACGCTTTCATCCCGGCGGAGCGAGGGAGCGAGGAAGGGAGGGAGTGTAGAGGCGTAGAAATGATTGGCATCAGAGGCAGCTGACAGGGCACAGGAGGAAGACACTAGACCCACTACGGAGAGAGGGAGGGGGGCAGGGGGGCAGGGGGGCAGGGGGGGGGGGGGGCGGTTGTAACGTGGCGCTCGCTTCCTCTCGTTCATTTACACCCTTTGCCCCATCACCACGGCAACGTGCCTGGAGGGGACAGGATAGGTGGCATCGGAAAGCAAAGCGATAGATATTGAGAATGAATATGAGAGACAGAGAGTGAGAGAGAGAGAGGAGAGGGAAAGAGAGAGAGGGAGAGAGAGAAGGAGAGGGAAAGAGAGAGAGGGAGAGAGGGAGGATGGGTAGATGAGAAGCTGACAGCACTTCTCTTTCATTTTCCTGATCAATCAGTTTGAGGCTTGATAGCTGAGCAACATTCCATGCTCATTTATTCTATGAATATTAATATCCAGACTAGTAAGGGCGCAATATTCAGCCCAATTAAAGCCACTTCTAACCCTTTGACATGGAAATCACTTGATTATAATGTTTGACAATTGGAGTGATTTATCAGGAGCATAAAATAATACAAGGATAACTTACATTAATGAATAAGTGAGAATTGTTATGCAAGGCTGTACCAATCCAAAATGCAAACCTACATTTCAAATTTCTAATTGGAATTCCAATAGACCCACTGAATAGGTCTAGAACCCAAAGTGTGTAGTGTAATGTAGTTTTTATACTTCAATTTTACTTTTCTATTGTCACCTGATTAATATATGAATACAAGATCATATATGTAAAACAAGTGTGTATGTAAAACGGTATATGTAAAACAAGTCTGAGACACAATTAAGTTACAATAACGGCTTTATTCTTGATACATCGATATACTCTCTCTCTCTCTCTCATACACACACACACACACACATAAATACACACACAGCGAGAATAAAGTGGCGGAGGCGGGACTGCTGACAGTGCGAGCACAGGCTGTCTATCACTGCAAGCGAGAGCAAAGCGCAAGGATGCGCCGCGAGAGGTGGTCACCGGTGGAGACAGAAACACCAGTGTGCGAAGGACTGTCCAGCATCACATTCAAGACATTTTCAACTAATCTCATTTTAGTAAACTGAGCCTTTCAGCTTGGACAAAAGTCTGTCAAGTCACTCCTTTGTTAGAATACGCGCAACGCCCGAACGGAAGGCGCGCACTGTTAAATCGATTCTTATATGTAGTCGCTGGAGTCTTGCGGTTTCTTCCAAGGAGTAAACGAATATTTAAACCTCCGAATCAGGCGACCCCATCAGTAAACATAACAGTTCGCGTCTGGACTATGCCAGGCTAAGAGTGAGAGCAATGGAATTGGTGTGCGAGACGCCGTAGCCATCCCACTCACTTCCACTGAGCCCGTGGAGTCGCTGGTAACTGTTTTACGGGGTTTAACGAGCTCTCGAGATGTTGTAAAAGTCAGTCCCTTTCCTGGACGGTGGGACAGCAAGCGCAGAAGGTTGAGAGAGCGAGGGAAAGGCGCGGAACCGAGGATTATGGCTCTCGCAACGTTTTCCCTCTGTCTGCTAACGCTCAGTTGGATGAACTTCCCGCCGGCGCACGGGAACAACCGCCACGCCGTATACTGGAACAGCTCGAACATACAGTAAGTGACTGATAGTCCGATTCTGCAGTAGTCTATTCCTTCGCTATTTCAGTATCTTTTCCGGGACTGCGGGATGCGATGGTTTGTGGGCAGCTACGTAGTGAAGTATGGTTGTGCTGGAATGTGAATTAGCCTATAATGCATAATTCAATATACCATGCTGTAGATACATTGTTAATTTATTGAACCACATGATCAGGACACATGGCTAATGCATAGGTGGGCAAGCGTTTACTTGGCCTCTTTAACAATGGAACTCCATTCGAGATGGCACTGATTGTGATTGACGCTAAACTTTTATTCTGGTTTGTAATAATCGGATAGAGGAAAAAATATCGATTCAGTCAAGCGATGCAACGCGCTTTCCCGGTGGCTAGCAGCTCCCTGAGGTGAAGGATGAATGTTTAATAGTCAGAACCCACTCTACACATCTATCTCACTTCGTCATGAGTCATCTCTCTCTCTCTCTCTCCAACCCATCACACTCCTCCGCTACTGTATCTCTCCATCATGTTCTCTGGACTCCCAGGTACATATAACAGGTCCTTAGTTGTCCACTCGGTTTGTCAATTTTTGTCATATTTATACGGTGCACAGACCGGACCATATATATGTATATATCTGATACAGCGAGCTCATCCTCTATATCCTGAGATCAAATCTGATTCGTACTTTAATTGTTTTAGACTCTTCTTTCTACGAATCTTTCATGTTCGTCTCTCGCTTCCTCTATCCTCTCGTCTGTCCGTTCGTATTTACATTCCCTACTCCGGTTTCCTTTCTATTCCTCTCTTCCCCTTGGCTCTCTCTTTCGGTCTTTGTCCTCTTCCTCTCGGACCTCTCTCGCCGCCCGATCACACACACACACACACACACACACACACACACACACACACACACACACACACCTCTGTAGGAATAATAACTAAGGAGCCTCTGCATCAAATCCTTTTGGCAACAAGCACGAGTCCTGTCATCTTAACTTCACATGAGCGATTGAGTTGGAGTTTTTTCTCTTTCCTCTTTTGCCTTGTATGGATGGAAAGGACAGTCCTGCATAGAGAGGGAGAGAGAATAAGGTGGCATGCAGCAAGGAGCGCGCACCAGATCGTGAGCAGTTTGGGCAGCGGCGGCAATTAAGCGTGTCAGTGTGAATCTGAGCCACGGAGACGCTCATTAACGGCGAGAACCTCATTAGCATGGCGCGAGCGTCTTCAGAAGTGCGGCGCACCACTGGCAGGTTCCGAGCGTGTCACCTCGCATTGTTAGTATTATCTATCACCGTTAATAATTCCGTCCGCGTGTATGCGTTTGTGTGTTTTATCCGGCATGACTGGCGCGGCGTGAGCGAGCTGCGTGAGTTCCGCAGGAAGAAACTCATCTATCATAAAATATAGACACACACACACACACACACACACACATACACACACACAAACATACAAACACGGCACTGTAGCACAGCATATGCACAACACTAAAACACCCACCCACACAAATAAGTCTTACAGTCACAATTACATATCCAGCCACCCTGTGTGGTGCCACAAATATTAACGATGTAATAAAAACAAACATGTGAGAGCATGTGTGTGTAAGAGACCGAGAGAGAAAGAGAGGGAGAGAGAGAAAGCGAGGGAGCACTGTGATGAACGACTGAGGTGTGAATGTGTGAGCATGGGCAATGCAGCTGTCGGGCTGGCAGAGGTATATGTTTGTATACGGATGGCTGTGGGCTTGCTTGCTTGCTTGCTTGCTTGTGTATTCTGTGTATTGGCTGTAGTCTGTCTTTCGATTTCTGGCTCCAGCTCCGGTGCAAAGTAATGCAAGAGCTGCTGACCCACTTAGCAGGTGGCAGACAAAAGCCTGGGGAGGTATCCCCCCCTCGTGGAATGCAGATTTGGGATCTCGGACCTGTGCCACCCCCACCCACCTGACTGCTCTTGGCCACACACACACACACACACACACACACACACACACACACACACACACACACACACACACACACACACACTCCCCCCATTCCCTCAATCTGGCTCCAGTCCCCACCACCGCCACCGCCGGCTATCTAACTGGACCGAGACGGTAGGTGCAGGACCCAGTGTCCAGCCTGGAAGCTGCGCTTCGCTGGGGCATGACGGGGGGGCCAGACGCTCCCAACTGGCCAGGGTCCGGTCCTGGCCCACCCCTGCGGTTGGCTGGAGCTCGCTCTCGGCCTGCACTAGAGTGGAGAGAGATAGGGAGTAGGGTGGAGAGGAGATGGAGAGGAGGATGCAGCACACACACACACACACACGCACACACACACACACACACACCACCCAGATGGCTGCAGGGAAACCTCCAGCTGTGAGCTGTGGAGATGAGAGGAGAGGAGAAGAGAGAGGGGGAGAGAGAATAAGAAAGAGAAAGATGGAGTGAGAGAGGGGGAGAGAGAAAGAGAGGGAGAGAGAGAAATAGAGGTGGAGTGAGAGAGGGAGAGAGCTGGGGAGGCTGCTCAGCACCGCGGCCTCCACAGACGGAGCTCTCGCTCTGGGCTGCCGTGTGCGTGGGTCTGCAGGAGTAGGAGGATGAAAGCACCCAACAGATGACGGCACTATGGGGTGGTGCTGATGGAGAGGGGTGGGGAGGGTTGTGTGTGTGTGTGTGTGTGTGTGTTGGGGTGGGTGAGGTAGGGGTGGGGGTGCGGTGCAGCCTAATTTAACTCCCCCCAATGGAAAACCGAAATTTATTCCAGACTGTTGGTTTACAAGGTGTTATTCTTTTCCCCAATGCCTTGCATTGCAGTCTGTAGAGATATTATTTGTATTTTTTGAAAGATAATAGAAAATGGTATAAAATAGCAGGGAAATCTGCTTAGCCTAGATACCGTATGCATGGAGAGCAGGCTGAGAAATGCATGCTGGGTACACAGACAGTATCTGATAGTGCCCAGACTCCTGTAGACAGCCATGGACACAGACTTGCTAAAGAGAAGTGCGCCAAGCCACGATGCAGTACAGATACTTCATCTAATGCCAGGCTGAGTCAACAGAGTATATACAATACAGTCCCTCACACCTGTATACATATGCACATAACCACACACACACACACACACCTGTATACATATGCACATAAACACACACACACACACACACCTGTATACATATGCACATAACCACACACACACACACACACACACCTGTATACATATGCACATAATCACACACACACACCTGTATACATATGCACATAACCACACACACACACACCTGTATACATATGCACATAACCAAACATATACACACAAATGAATACTGCAGACACAGATGTCTGCCCAAACATACACACACACACACACACACACACACACACACACACACACACACACACACACACACACACACATTAAAACATACACAAAGATTTTTAAATATTAGTAAACACACACACACACACACACACACACAAATGATCTTACACACCCACAAGCACACACACACATATCACAAACACAGGCCATTAATTTCCTGACTATATTAGGCTCTCAGCCAGATAAATTAATTAGAGGTGCAGCATTTTGAGGGAAGCCGGGCAGGCTGGCGACGCGTCCCCCTTACATCACTTCCTGCTGTGGCAAGTGGCAGCATGAGCAACCCCGCACCAGGTGCGTGTCACCACCGGCCACCCTAATTGGTCAAAGTGTCAGCACCAAATGGGAGCAGTGTACTACGCAGTATCCATCCCCACCCCAGAATGTTCCAAAACTGCCTCACCTCAGAGAAGGCATTTGGCATCGGGCATGTGTACAGATAGACCCCAGGTGGTGCTCAAGCACCTATCCCTTTGCCCTCTAGCTTGATAAGTGCCTTTTGCAGGATATTTCTTTTTTATTCTATTTCTAATTATAGAATTATCTACACACACACAGACACACAAACACACACACACACACGCACATGTGACCATGCCTGAGAACTGCGTTTGAGTTGTTATTCGGCGAGACCGCGGTGCGGTGCCAGTACAGCTGCAGTAAACACACACATGTCGAGCCCCCTGCAGAGCCGCATCCATGACCTGCCTTTATTGGTGACGGCCAGGAAACGGCATCACGCCAGGAAACAACATCACGCCAGGAAACGACATCACGCCAGTAAACGGCATTGTTTTGTCACTATTGGGAAATTAAAAACCACCATTACAACATCTCCTTTGATGTCTACAATGTACCAAGTAGTCTAAGTCAATAATAAAACTCTATTATTAAGCATAACAGCAAGGCTGTGGGTCAGGTGTTAGTGAAAACTAGGAAAGCATCAGCTTGATCCAAAGTTTCATCTGTGGGTCACTACCGTATTAAGGCATAAGGCATATTAGGCTGTAGCTTGTAGGCCTACATGAAACATTGTTTTGTAATAATGGTCAGTGAGAGGGATGCCCATTTTTTATCTTGGACACCTGCCTCTCCAAATGGTCTGTGCACGGCCCTGGATGACATACTAGTCCACATAATGAGAGGAAAAGGGTCGCCAGAGGTGAAAGGTCATCAGGTTCATCATTCTTTTATGACCAGTTACAGTACAGCATGTGGCCATCTACTGTGACCCTTTTAGTGCCTTAACGAGTTGCAATGACCATTAGCACTGCAGTATCAGTGGAGGAGAAAGAGCGAACGAGCAAACGAAAGAGAGATGGAAAAGACAAAAAACAAAACAAAGAAAGAAATAACGAAAGAAGGAAAGTAGAGATGGACAACAAAAAGAAGAAATAGACAAAAAAGAAATAACATTCGGCAGAGATTGGCACAGTGTGTGTGTGTGTGTGTGTGTGTGTGTGTGTGTGTTTGTGTGTGTGTGTATGTGTACAGTACGTGTCTGTGTGTATGTGTGTGTGTGATTCCAATGGCTATACCTGAGCTGGGTAAGTGTAATGGACTGTCAGGCCTTAAAATGAACGCTGAAAAAAAGGGGGAGGGGAAATCATAATGAAAAAAGAGGAAAGCTCTTATTTCTGGTGCACAGTCTCGTGTGCTACAAAACAAATGATCACCTTGACAAATGGCTTCCCTGAGAGACAGAGGCGCTCTGCAGGGTGATCAATGTTCAAGCTCACTGCTGCACTGCCGGAGTCTTTCCCGGTAGCTTGTTAAAGCCTTCGGCTAGAAGTCTGTGTTTGTGTGTGTACTTGTGTGTGCATGTGTGTGTGTGTGTGTGTGTGTGTGTGTGTGTAAGTTTGTGTGGGTGGGTGAAGGTTCCCTCGGAGCTGTAAAGCATTGGACAGGAGCGAAAAACGACTAAGTTAATCCATTTTTAGGATGTCATCTAAATGCTTTATCGCAGCAGAGAGCAGTCATGGTCGCAATGGTCCCTCACAGCCTCTACAGCTTCTCAAAACTGTTGATTTTTTTGGAACACTTAAACTTGGCTGGCCTTACCTTCTGATACCACACTACCACAAAAGCAATAGCGGTTGGAAAGATGGCTAGTGGTGCCATCCAATTATCCAACAAACAATGAAGGAGGTGGGTGATCTCCTACGCCATCTAAGCCTGGTGGATTTATTAAGAACTGCTAGCATCACTTACGGTGTCTGTAAGCTACATTTTACCAGAAAAGAACTTCAAAAACAGATGCCTGAGGCGTAAGCACATACTATGGGCTTTATGCTTGGTCTTGCAGAGCCTGGTCACTTTTCAAAAGTTGAAATATCGTGTAGCACACCAACGCGAGCGCGAGATTGTGCAGTCTGCCACCGGCAACAAAGGTAATGACAAATGGACCTGTGAAATTGACTTTCAACACAAGGCATGAATGTGTTGCAGCCAGAGGTTCGGAGCGAAATGCACTGTTTCCTTTCACACATCTGAGTAATCCTTAAGCCAGCTGGGGCAGTAAAAAGTATTGTATTTCAATAGAGAGTTCACCCTGTCTGAGATTAAGGTTGTCTCACAAGACATCTGGCGGTTGATAGTAATAGTTTCTTGGTGCAGCTGTTGGTATGAAAAGGGCCCTTTGTGTGGCATTGAGATCTATTTAGTATAGTTGTCTTGTCGACAACAAAGACTTTTTTAGAACAGTTATGGTAAACGAGCCGGCTTTACTTTCTGAGAACTAACACAAAAAAAAGATACTGAAAAGATGGGAATTGCTGCCTGGCAATTATCCGCCAATTATCCACCTGAAGCAGGTGGGTGGACTCCTATGGTATCTAAGCTTGGTGGATTTATCAAAATGCAAACTCACAGAGTCCTATTATAACCAGAATGCTAATTACTGTCGGGGTGTCATTTGTGCCAAAAGTGCTAACAGGCTCAAGCAGCAAAAGTTTGTTCCCAGGGCACTGATAAAAATCAATGTTTTCTCAAGGTATGCAAACACTTCTGTGAATGACGCTGCAGATAAACATTAAGAGTGTACTGTAACTTCCAAGGCCCTGAAAGCTTAGCGTGGCCATTTCGGCATAACTATATAATAAACATCAGACAGACTGTGCCACTTTATTTGCAGGCCATCTGTGACCAACACCAAAGCTGTCTCGCAAAGACACCAAGAAAAGAGAACGGGCGCGGAGCCCCTGGACAGCAGGCAGCTCGGGGGCATGTAGCGGACGTGAGCCAGATCTGGCCCAGACGCGCACTCCGCAGTCCACCCCTCACCTCTGGAAGAGTTGGAGGAAGAGGTGTGTTAAGCTGAGACCGGATGGCAGTGATAGCAAAGTGATTTTGGCAGGTCTGTCAGTCAGGCAGGGAATCAGTCAACGCGCTCTCTTCCTCTCATCTAGGCTGCCAGGAGAAAGAGAGAGAGAGAGAGAGAGAGAGTGAGAGGGAGAGAAAGAGAGAGAGAGAGAGAAAGGAGGAGAGAGATAGAGAGATAGAGAGAGAGATAGAGAGAGAGAGAGAGAGAAAAGAGGGGGGGGCGATACCCAGGGGTGGTGACCCATGTTAACGTGGACACACATCGACACGCGGGCTCATTCATGTGCACCGCTGCACTGCAACCACAACACCAGCACTGCTGCCACCACCGCCTCCTCCTCCAC
>NW_027468685.1:8024452-8026952 GCF_046254945.1 Alosa pseudoharengus
ATGGCAAACAGTACATTGACATAGATGAGATTCCTCCTAATATATCCATCATGTTTCGACATTAATTGGGTCAACAACACAATGTCCTCAAGAGCAGATGGCTGTCGTACTGTATATATATATATATCTTTTTCCAAATGTCCTTTTACTGGGGACTCAGGTGTTGGAACACTCCAGAGGCTCTATGAATACACTAATTGATCAATTAACAGCAGAAATCCTGGGCTGGACTGGAAGTTGAGGCGCGTCCCACTCAGGCAGAAAGGCATTGAAATCTCCCCACCCAGCGAGGCGTGTAATTCCCTCTAACAAGCCGGTGATATACAACCAGGAGGTGGTGGAGAGAGAAAAAAAACCCCTGACAATCAAATTAACATCCCAATATCCCACCCCCTACCAATCCCCCTCAACAACACCCACCCCCCCCACCACCCACTCCCCCTCTCTCTCCCCCGAACAGTGAAAGAGTGATCTTGGAACGAGTGCCTCGCTATTTTATGATTAATTCATCAAGTCATTTATGGATGGGCTGCGTTTTGGATGAAGTGATAAATGCCCCCCCCCCCCCCCCCTTCCATGTGTCTTGCCGCAGTTTGCCTTCAGCAGCCTGCTGTCAGCTCCTTTTACTGCCCGGCCCACACGCGCTAACATAAAGCAAAGTCAACAGGAAGTGCCCCGACAGGCGCTATAGCAACCGCCTCCTGACAGCCTCGATGCTATAGCCCACATATACCCACACGTGAGACCGAGACAACGTCGTGAGATATAGTGAACTGATAGCTTGCAGGAAAAAAAAGTGATGCTAGCTGAGCAGTAGCCCAACACCAGCTGTATGTCTTCCTCGCAGATTGTGGATTCATGACACCTCTCTCCCCTGGCAAGGTCTTGTCACACACAGGCACTGAATAAAACCAGCTCGCGAGCACATTTGGTCACGGAATAAATAGAAGCCGAGGAGAGAGGCTGGCGGAGTCCATCTTTAAACAGACCGCAGCCCCAGACAGCACGGGAACAAAGCTGCCGCCGGTCTGGCCGCGTCCCTCTTCGCCACGCCAGCCGGATCCGAGCCGGATCCGCGCCAGAGTCGGACCGCATCCAATCGGATCCAGACTCCGGCGCTGCCTGCGTAGCGGGCCACGGACCCGGCTTAGGAGAACAGGACGGGGCTTAGGAAAGAAGGGCCGGATAAGACCATAGCAACAGAGCAGGATTTCCCTCCTCTGCCTGGACAGAAATGAAAATCACCTGCCATGCGATGTGTGCGGAATACTACTGAGCTCGGAACATATTTTATTCATTTAGGGCTGATGTCAAGAAATCCATCACCTCAGGCTGCATCCAGGCCTGCAAGGCTCACCGAGCAAACACAACAAGTTAACGAATCAGGAGGCAGGAAGGGAATGGAAATGAATCAGGGTGTTGAAATATAAATGTCATTAATTATATGTGTGTATTCATTTAGTCTCTCTGTGTGTGTGTGTGTGTGTGTGTGTGTGTGTGTGTGTGTGTGTGTGTGTGTGTGTGTGTGTGTGTGTGTGTGTGCAATTAGAGTTGATTTTTAAAATAGCTTATTTTCCTTTTGTTTGCAACAAATGTCGTGCTTGTTGATATTTCAAGAATATTCATGCATGATCTCTACCAGAATTACAGTCTGCAGTAATTGCTAAGCTAAAAGATCTACTCGAATGTGTACGGGTACTTAGGTATTGATGAATTTCATAATGGCACCCTTCATTGATTGCCCCAGCGTGCAATGGCTTTTTGATGAGAGTCGATTTATTTAATGGCTGTTTGTGTACAACCTGACCGCAATCCTTCATTTGAACAGAAGAAGTTGATTGTCTTACGGTAATGGCTTTTAATTCTGGAACAACCTGGCGTAGCTTGTTTCACAGTTTGGGGAAAGAGTGATGTATTGTTGCAGGTGGTGGCGTGGCGTGGCGTGGCGTGGCTTGGCGTGGGGATGGTGGGGTGGCGTGGCGTGGGGATGGTGGCGTGGCGTGGTGTGGGGATGGTGGCGTGGCGTGGCGTGGCTTGGTGTGGGGTGGCGTGGCGTGGCTTGGCTTGGCGTGGGGTGGCGTGGCGTGGCGTGGCGTGGCGTGGCGTGGCGTGGCGTGGCGTGGCGTGGCTTGGCTTGGCGTGGCGTGGCGTGGCGTGGCGTGGCGTGGCGTGGCTTGGCTTGGCGTGGCGTGGCGTGGCGTGGCTTGGCGTGGCTTGGCGTGGCGTGGCTTGGCGTGGCGTGGCGTGGCTTGGCGTGGCGTGGCGTGGCGTGGCTTGGCGTGGCGTGGCGTGGCGTGGCTTGGCGTGGCGTGGCGTGGCGTGGCGTGGCTTGGCGTGGCGTGGCGTGGCGTGGCGTGGCGTGGCGTGGCGTGGCGTGGCGTGGCTTGGCGTGGCGTGGCTTGGCTTGGCGTGGCGTGGCTTGGCTTGGCGTGGCGTGGCGTGGCGTGGCGTGGCTTGGCGTGGCGTGGCGTGGCGTGGCGTGGGGATGGTGGATGTTGAG
>NW_027468685.1:8044452-8051952 GCF_046254945.1 Alosa pseudoharengus
CTGTGCCTGTGGCCTTCGCCTGCTCCAGGGTAATGGCCGCCGCCACGACCGCGCCGAGATCTATGACACGCGGCAGCCGCTAGCTCCGCAGGGCTCTAATCACAGGAATATTTCACTTGAAAATCTCACCAGCCACCAGCCTCCTCGTTCAGTAGCAGTGCACTTACTAGTGTGTAGTCTGTATGCTAGTCCACAGCGCTGGTGGAACGGGAGTATTTTGCCCCTCCCTGAATCGTACTCTGCGTTGTGTTTAGGTTTTAAAAGAGATGTTGAAAGGACAGACACTGACCGATGAGGGGTTAAAAGTGAAAGGTGAGGTAGTGGTGGGCAGAAAGTGGTAGGGATGCCAAGAGAAGAGGCACATTGTGGTGCTCACTCGAAGCGCTTCATGCTGCTTTAGTGTGGAAAGGAAGGAAATGGAAGAGGAGAAGGAGGAGGGGGGAGGTTAGGGGTTAAAGGTGAAAGGGGAGAGTGTGGTAGGCAGAAAGCAGTAGGGATGCCCAGGTAAGAGGCACATTGTGATGCCCACTCAATGCGCTTCACGCCGCCGGCCTCCCCCTAGCCCACTTGAGCGTCACCTTGTGAAGGGCACTCGCTTGTCGAGGCGTCCGTTAAAAGCTCCCCTACACCCACCTGGTCCACTAGAGCCGTGGTGCTAAAAGCTGACAAAATGTTACCCCCGCGGTAAAAACAAGTACAGTAAACTATAAATGCTGCACCATCAATTTTACCACCTTATAAACTCTACCATCAAACAACAACGTTATGATGTATTAACCTTGAGAAGCAGTACAGGTGTGCCCTGGATTTCTGTGGACTTCATATTAGATCGTGATTGGGCTTGCTACATATTTAGATACTTATCTCGGCTCTATCTACTTCAGACAGGCAGAGTGGAGGTGCCCCTGAATGTGCCTGTTCATAAAGTCCCCCCTGCAAGCGAGAGGCAAAGGGAGGTTCTTTTTCAGACGTACATAATGCTAAATGGCTCGACGTGAGGTTCCTATTTCAGGCCTTTGCCCAGCATGCCTCTTCCATGGGAGCTGTGGGACCTCTGACAGCCATTTTGTTGTGGAAATCGTTGCTTCACTTTGTTTCAGATGTACTCCGCTGCTCAGGCTGTGATCCCTGAGGTTTCCCAGGTGCTGCTCACTGCATGCCGGAAACCTTTTTTAAGAGGCACAGAATTTTCTGGAAGCTTTGAGGTAAAGGAAAAGAGATTTAGATGGTAAGAGAGTGTGTGGCACACACACGTCGTTGGCGTCTGACGGCTACTGGGCGGCGGTGACTTTGGCGTGTGGAGCGCACGGTGTGTGTGTGTGTGTGTGTGTGTGGCGCGTGGAGATGCAGAGTGAGGCACAGCGGAGACCGTAGGCGGGGACGAGGGCTAGAAAGGATGAGGTGAGAGAACATGGCACATTTCAAAGCCAAAGTTATTATCACCTCATGCTCTCACCCTCTCTCTCTTTCTCTCTGTCCCTTTTTCTCTCCCTCCACCAAACCCACTTCCTCTCTCTACCTCATCTCCAACTCTCTTTTCATCTGTCTGCCTCTCTCACTCTCCAAATCCCTCTTTCTTTCCTTCCCTTCCTTCCCCCCCATCTCTCTCTCTCTATCCCTTCCTCCCTCTCTCTTTTCTCTCCTCTCCCGCACTCCAACTCTAACAGCGATGGCAGTTATTAGCGCTGAATTAGCCCTTGCCTACCCGCTTTCTGTCTAAAAGCCCCGGAGCCCTGGGGCATCCCAGCCATGTTAATAGAGCCCTTTCAGGCACTGGCAACACTGCAAGGATGTGTGTGTGTGGAGGGGGGTAGTAGATTTGGTTTGGAGGTGGTGGTGTGTGTGTGTGTGGGGGGGGGGGTGATGAGGAGATGGATGGGGGGTAGTAGAAAGCGAGAGGGAAGAAGGACGCAGTGGTAGCCTCGCCGCTCACTGTCAGGCCTGAGTGACACAGCGACAATAACTCACGCCATGGCGCTCCCTCTGCCCCGCGGCAGCATGGGTAAATTGGGGGAGCGAGGCGGAGGTTGGCGGGGGCTCCTCCGTTTAGAGGTAATTATGTTTGGCCTCCAACACGCCCCGGCATCGTTCCGGAAAAAAGAGAGAGAGCAAAAACGAACCTCTGCAGCGTCGCCAGACTACCTGATTTACATACCTGCGCACATCCACGGCTCCGATGCTCACAGTCATACACATGGGAAGAGGTGGAGTGGAAGAGGAAATGGGAAGAAAATGAAAAAGTTTAAGAAATACAGCAAGGGAGGAGAAGAGAGACAATGAAAGAGGGAACTGTGGAGAGTTGGTAGAGAGAGAAGAGAGAGAAAGAAATAGAAGATGGAGGGAGGGAGTAAGAGTGAAAGACAAGTATAGAGAGAAGGCAGATTGGAAGAGGAAGAAGAGACCAACAGAGAAAGGAGAGAGAGAGAGAGAGGTGAATATGGCAGAAAAAGGTAGAGAGAGAAATGGCAAGAAAGGTAGGGAGAAGTGAAGGGAAAAGTGGAATAACTGGCAGGAGGGAGAGACCATGTGTGTCAGAGGAGGCTTGTCCATTGAGGAAAGGGAGGGAAACACTCCCTAAACTTTTTTTAAGGGAAATTAAAGTAATAAAATATGCATACATTTAACCAGCTCACTTATTAAAACAACATAGAACAAATAGCTTTTTAAATGCAATGTCACTGAAATCAGTTAAATTTCTGAATGCGACCTCTACAGTAGTTGAAAATTACTGCACAGAGGATCTTCCTCCTCAAGATCCCCTTTAGCACTCATTGTAAATGCTCCAAACCCCTGCAGCTCATGAATAACATGGGGGTGAATGGCGTAAGGGAGGAAGCTCCTCCGTACTCTACCCAAAGGCGCCTTCATCAATGAACCAATCAGTGGAGCTGATTCTGCTGCCAATATCCAATCAGAAATTGGTTGTCTTGTACCCAGTAAATAAACGATCGGCTGAATGAAGACATTTCTGTAGCCATTTAGGTCCAATTTTGTTGAAAAACGAATTTAAGCTCATTTGAAAATGACTGCTATATAGCTAAGATTAGCAAGCTTTGAATGGTAACCTTCAGTACTTCATGATGTGCCGTTTTATAGACAACAAAGACGCTATCAAGCTTATTAGGTGAGTCTTGAATAGCTAGACTGGAGCAAATAAAGGAGAGCTGGGTTGGAGTACGCACTGAAGTGGAAGACATGGAGAGAGGGGAAATGATGTAGTTGTTCTTGTCTTGGCTACTTGCACATGTTTAGTGGGCATCAAAGTACCTGACACAGAGTTTATACTAATCCTTTGCTTTAAACGTTTAGAACATTTTCTACCGACCTGTACTGCTCACAACCTACCAATCAGCTCAAACCAGACTGAAAACGTTCTACTCAGAACTCTAGGACCTGTATTAAAATTAAAGTCCTTTTTCTGTGCATACATTTCTTCCAGTAGAGGGGTATAAAATAGTATTACTGTAACACTGTCACTCTCTGTAAGGCACCAGCCGCCACTGATGTGTGTGTATGATAGAGAGAGAGAGAGAGAGAGAGAATGTGTGTATGATATAGAGAGAGAGAGAGAGAGAGAGAGAGGGAGGAACAGGAGCAGGTGGAGGAGACACAGTCAGAGCTGAGGGCTTCTGCTTTTGCTCGTCTCATTTTGTCCTCATTTAGCATCTGAATTCAGCCCCGCTCACAGACACACACACACAGCTCACAGACACACACACACACACACAGACATAACACACACACACAGCTCACAGACACACACACACACACACACACAGCTCACAGACATAACACACACACACAGCTCACAGACATACACAGCTCACAGGCCCAACACACACAGCTCACAGGCCCAACACACAGCTCAGTGAGAGAGTGGGATAGAGGGAGAGAGAGAGAGAGAGAGAGAGAGAGAGAGAGAGAGAGAGAGAGAGAGAGAGAAAGGGAGAGGGAGAGAGTAGAATCGAGAGGGAGAGAGAAACGGAGAAATAATGGGATAGCAAGAGAGAGGGAGAAAGAGAGAAAGTGGGGAAAGCGAGTGATGAATAAGAAAAGTGAGTGATGAATAAGAAAAGAGGAGGGGGGTGAGAGGAAGTGGGAGATTAAAAGAGAGGGAACATAGTCATTAGAAAGCACAGATGTGCTCTAAATCCAATCACAATCAACTAGTAAACAAGACAAATGCATTTGATCAAATTAAGATCAAGAACCTTTTTGCTATCAAACCATCATTTCTCAGGGTAGAAGAGAGAGGGCAAACCAAATGCTCCAGGGAAGTCGCTCTGTAGAAAGTAGAGAGGGAGTGAGTGAAAGTGTGATGAAGAAACTGCGTTTCATTCCCAGCAAGCTATTTTTACGGAGAGTTTGCAAGATTATTTTCAGTTGTTTTTCCTTGGCAGACCTCTTAACTGAGCTGAGATAGGTGATATTTCCTGCTAGGGTGTTACCATGACAGCTAGAAAACTTTGATACAAGTCCTGAAAGGCAATTAAATAAGTACAACAACTTTGCATCTGTGCCGTCTCGCATCATTAGACACTAAGTAGCCATCTGTCAGTGGCAAACAACATTCATTAGCTTTGTTAGCCACTCTAGCTAATGCTGCTATTTAAATTGTAAGAGATTGATGCCTGATATCAGTAACACAAAGGGCTAGCGAATCCAACTCCAGGGCTAGAATCTTTGCGCCAATCGAACACAGTGCTAGAATTACTCTATTATTAGTCATGACCACTTTGAACATTACAGATAAAGGTTAACACAAGCTTAATTAAATTATTGATAAGGTTTAAAATGGATGCCCTATTTCGAATGACTCACGGCAAAGGACTGACATTTAAAGCCAGGGCCACGCCGTACTTAAGAAGTGGACTTTATCGATCCACAGTGAGACTAGCCCTCATGGTTGATTACCGGTAATTCAATTGGATTGCATTTATATGGCACTCTTAGCTAAAGACGTTTCCACAGAAATGCTTTATCGAGCCTTTGTTCAGTATGCGCCCCTGCACCATGAAGTGTCTGTTTAAATCCAAATAAGAACAGCGTAATCCGTTTTTAAGCTTGAATATGGATAGAGGCTCAGATTTGTAATTGATATTCATATTAAAGCGATCCTAATCCCACCCCCCTGGTAGCGAGAGCACCTTGGACAGCAGAAAAGTGGCAAAGAGGAGACAAAGAGATGAAGAATAATCCGAACGTGACAACACCACACTCATCCGATCAAAGAGTCGGCAGGAGAGAGAGAGGGGGGGGGGGAGGGAGGGAGGGAGGGAGGGAGAGGTTGAAGAGTGGATGAAGGAGAGATGTGCTTAATCCAGGAGTGGCTGAGCCAGCGTCATGCAGAGACGCGCTGCGTGTGTCCCCCAGGAAAATCAATGGAGCAAAGCACTCCGTCTAATCAAACACTCCCTTCTGAACACACACACACACACACAGCACACCATATCACAGGCACACACCCAGTACACACACACACACACACACACACACACACACACACACACACACACACACACACACACACACACACACACACACACACTCACCCACAGTGACACACACCTGACAACACATGCAAACTCTCTCCCAAAAAAACAACAACATACAAACACACACACACACAAACACAGACAACACACACCCCATAAAAATGGCTCTCTAATCAAGCATCCCCCTCTAAACAACACGACCCCTCCCTTCCAATAAAACACTATCTCTAATCAAATCCCCCTCCCCCCACTGAAAAAACATGAAACCCTCCCTCTATAAAAGCTCTTCTCAGGTCCAGACTACCTTAGCTGGCGCAGCAAGGTCATGGGGTCAACACCCAGGAGGACACCACCTCTGATGAAATGTATTCCTTCAATGTGCTTTAAGACGCTCTGGAGGAAAAGTGCCCTCTAAAAATAACTGCAAACCCACACTGACAAACTGTTAGCATTAAGCATGACTCTGGCTCCTCTTTGGAGAAGACAAAAAGAGATGTGTCACTAAACTGAACTGAGCTTCACAATTGTGGAAGGACATCACAGGGGACAATTATCTCTCCGCTCGGGGACAAGTTGAAAAACACCCAGGGCAAATTTGTCGGACAGAGATGAAGCGGGGATAGCATCTCCCCAATCAAAAAAGGGAATGAAGTCCAGAGCATGGCTAATCCTGCTAACAGAACTGCCTCAGAGTAGGGGAGATGTGATCGATACCAGGTTTGCCCCATTTGTTGTAGAAAGACAGATTATATGAGATAACCAAATCCCACCAGATAACCCACTCCTTCCCGATAACCAGATCATGGCAGCATAGCAACAAAGTCAGATAACCTAATTATGCGTTGACCCTTCATATCAGATAAAGCAAACATAATCTGTGCAACACAAATGACCTTCCCCTGTGACATATATTTTTTTATAACTCTCCCTGTCGACTAAAAATACGGTGAGCTAGAGATGGCATTTATACCTTTTTTCTCTCGTCCAGACATAATTGGCCATATACAGCATGTCGGCATCCAGTCAGCTAGTTTATTCTCAAGTGCTCCTTCGCTGTTCAGCATTATTTGTTGGGAAATTGTGCAGTGTTTTTTTTTTTTTTTTTTTTACGTGGTGCTGCGGAATCCTGCCACGCTGCATCTAACTCTAAGTACCCATCTGCTTCCAGCTTTGTGTTTTAGCTGCTTATCTCAGCATTATGCTAACCGCTAACAGAGGGCCTCTTTATAGGCAAGCCCTCTATCTTTTGAAAACTATTTAACAGTCGCTCTTGAAGTACATTGGTTTATGGGGTGTTATTTCAGATGAGGTGTTTGTGGATGTGTGTTTTTTGTGTGTGGTGGTTGTGAATTGGATCGCTTTATTGATGTGATGTTTTATGTGTGGGTTTATGCTGGTCTTTTTCTTAGGTTCTGTTGATTTGATGCACACACACACACACACACACACACACACACACACATACAGTACATACAGACACACGCACACACACACAGACACACACACACACACACACACACACACACACACACACACACACACACACACACACACCATATAAAATAACACAAATAAAGTCTGTTGGGGGTCAGAACCCAACACACCACCGGCAGTTTTCAAACTGTGAACAAACGTAAGGCTGTTTACCCATAATCCCACACACCCTAGAGAGCTATCCAGGGATTGGTGAGAGAGAGAGAGAGAGAGAGAGAGAGAGAGAGAGAGAGAAAGAACAATATTCAGTGACAGATGGAAAAAGAAAGTGAGAAAGAAAGATGGAGGGAAGGAGTGACAGAGAGGAGAAGAAACAGGGAGTGCACCACCGTGCACCGAACCACCTGTCAAGACCCAGGAACAGCAGGTTGCTCCACACAACAACACACACACCAATTTATTCCCCACCTACTCCCTGTAATTGCTCAGCTGGTATTCGATGGATTACCGGTGTAATTATTCCTCATAATTATGGCTTATTGTTTTTTCGCTTATTGTTTTCGCGCTCCGT
>NW_027468685.1:8054452-8059452 GCF_046254945.1 Alosa pseudoharengus
GTGTGTATGTGAGGTTATGATGTGTGTGTGTGTATGACCTAGTATGAATCTATTTCCTAAACGGCCCCTCATATTGCATACAGAATGCATATGTGTATGTGCATGGATGAGCTTCTTAGTCTGTGGTGTGTGTTTGTGTGTGTCTGTGTGTGTTTGTATGTGTGTGTGTGTGTGTGTGTGTCTGTCTGACTGTCTGGTTCTGTATATGTGTATATGTGTGTGTGTGTGTGTGTGTCTGTGTGTGTGTGTGTGTGTGTGTGTGT
Organism: Alosa pseudoharengus; assembly: GCF_046254945.1. Classification (NCBI taxonomy): domain Eukaryota; kingdom Metazoa; phylum Chordata; class Actinopteri; order Clupeiformes; family Clupeidae; genus Alosa; species Alosa pseudoharengus. Next base: position 8,054,716 of record NW_027468685.1, read on the forward strand.
GTGTGTGTGTGTGTGTGTGTGTGTGTGTGTGTGTGTGTGTCTGTGTGTGTGTGTGTGTGTGTGTGTGTGTGTGTGTGGATCATCAGTGCCGATGTGTGCTTGAGCAGGCATTACTCTGGGGTGTCCAGGGGGCCCGAGGCTGGCGGGCAGATCGATGGAGCTCTGGCCAAGTCCAACCGCCTGGAACCGGTTCAGTTTCCTGCTCTTACTCAGCACTAACCAGCACACACACACACACACACACACACACACACACACACACACATACACACACACACACAAACACACACACCACTGCCTCCCACACAGTAGCATCCCTGGGCAGGAGAGATGCTTCTGCTTATTACCATACTATAACAGACATGAGGGGGTATTAACAGTTTATAACAATTAACAATAACAATTTATAAAGGGTTTATAAGTGCTACGGTTTTAAAGAGGCCTCACAGGATATCGTACAATATAAAGTGGATCTGCAGAATGTGTGTGTGTGTGTACTTTGAAACTGAATGAATAAATTGAATATATGTGTATGTATTAATGTGTGTAGTTGTATGTTTGTGCACAGAGCTTGATGTGGGCTCGCATGCTAGATTAGAGTCTTTAGTGTGTTTGTACAGTATATGTTCGTTTTTGGTGTGGGTTTCTCTTTCAGTCTGTCCGTGTGTGTGTGTGTGCGTGTGTGTGTGTATGTGTGTGTGTGTGTCTGAGTATCATCACTGCAGACTGCCAGATACTAATGTACATTGTTTAGCTAAGGTTAAGCACCCACTCATTTCAGTCAGCAGGACCATCCCCTCCCATTCATACACAACCCAACCCAGCCCAACCCAATCCAGTCCACCTCAAACCACCCCACCCCAACCCAACCCACCCCAGCCCAGTCCACCCCAACCCAACCCAGCCCAGCCCAACCCACCCCAGTCCAACCCAGCCCAGCCCAACCCAACCCAACCCAACCCAACCCAACCCACCCCAGTCCAACCCATTCCAACCCAAACCAACCCAACCCACCCCAGTCCAACCCAGCCCAACCCACCCCAGTCCAACCCAGCCCAGCCCAACCCACCCCAACCCAACCCAACATAGTCCACCCCAGCCCAGCCTAGTTCAGGGCAAACATTCGTACAGACAGAGGATGATGAATCGGCTGCCTAAGCAAGCAGACACATCAGGAGAAATACAGTGCATGCAGCACTCACTGCTCCACTCACTCACAACGCTCTGTCTACACTCTTCTCTTTCTCTCTCTCTCTCTCTCTCTCTCTCTCTCTCTCTCTCTCTCTCTCTTTCTACACTCTTCTCTCTGTCTATCTCTCTCTCTCCCTCTCTCTCTCTCCCTCTCTCTCTAATTCCCTCTCTCTCCCTCTCTCTTCCTGTCTCTTTCATGCTTTCGGCTCTTTATCTATTCCCCACCATCCTCTATTTTTCTTTCATTTCTTTGCTGTTAGTCCTGCATACTTACTTCCCTCGGCCCACATTTTCCACTCCCTTCCACGTGATGTTCTACCTCTCTCTCTCTCTATCTCCTCTCTCTCCCACTCCCTCTCCTTCATTCCTCCATCTTTCCCTCTATATCTGTTCTTCATCACACTCTCACATTCTCATTCTTTTTTTCCACTCTTCCCTCCCTCATCCACTTTCCTCATCTCTCTCTCTCTCTCCCTCCCTCTTTCACCATACATCTCTCTCCATCCCTTCCTTTTCCCCTCTGCATCCCCTTCTCCCCTCCTCCCCCCACCCCACTGTGTTCTGTCCATCAGTTGTGGGTTGCTGGTCGGCCCCCTCTTGTCTGTATTGGCAGTGGGTTGTGGGGCCGCAGTAAAACAGGCCTGATGTATTAGTAGGCATTAGCCTTCTGAACCGCCGTTAATCTTACTGTAATAAACTTACACTGGGACACTGACAAGGCGGAGTCTGTCTCTTTCTCTCTCGCACACACACCCTCTCTCAGCAGATGCGCACACAAACACACACACACACACACACACACACATACACACACTTCGCCCAAATACACACACTGCCTGATTGATTTTTGTTTTGTGTTCTATAAGCTGTGTGTGCATAAGTAGGTGTGCCACAGTCTCTCTCTTTATGTGTGTGTGTGTGTGTGTGTGTGTGTGTCTGTGTGCGTGAGTATGCATATAATGGGTAAGTCTTTACATCTAAGATAAAGAGGATGAGGATATGTGTATGCATGTGTAAGCACGCTGTCTGTCTGATGTGAGCGTGCACATGAGCAGTCTTGAACTGCCTTCTGTATGGGTTTCAGATGAATATGTGTGTCTAATGTGTATCTTATATGCATAAGTGAGTCTCTCTGTGTGCATATGTGTCAGTGTTTATATTGTGTATTTCTCCCTGTGTGTATACATTGTGTGTGTGTGTGTGTGTTTGTGTGTGTGTGTGTGTGTGTGTGTGTGTGTGTGTGTGTGTGTGTGTGTGTGTGTGTGAGTGAGCAGGAGCCGTAGTGCTAAGACACTGCGCCGGCTCCGACCCGCACGCCTTTAATTGGAATGTAATTGGAGAAGCACCATTGATCATAAATCACTCTCTCTCACTCTCCCTCTCACTCTCTCTATCCCTCTCTTTCTCTCTCCCTCCAGTTCATCCCATCTATTTCTCATTCTCCTCATCTCTCTTTCATTCTCACTATGTCATCCTCCTCTCATTTCCTCCCACCATCCATCTCCCATCCTCCCCAGTTCTGTCTCTCTCTCTCCATCTTTCTCTCTCTCTCTCTCTCTCTCACACACATACACACACACACACACACATCTTCCATCCAGTTCTGTCTCTCTCCATCTCTCCTCTTCTCCATCTCTCTATCTCCCTCTTGGTTGGAATGCACTGCCTCTCTCTCTCTCTCTCTCTCTCTCTCTTTCTCCCTCTCTCTCTGTATCTCTCAATTCAATTCAAGTGTGCTTTTTTAGCATGACAAATAAGTTTGTATTGCCAAAGCATTTAAACTTTTGCATTTAAAACATTTAAACAATTACTGTAAACATAAGATTTTCATACAGAATGCTTGGAGTACACTCTCTCTCTCGATCTTATTCTCCCTTTCTTTCTCTCTCTCTCACACACACTTTCTCTCTCCATATTACTCTCTCTCTCTCTCTCTCTCTCTCTCTCTCACACACACACACACACACACTCTCTTTCTCTCTCCATATTACTCTTTCTCTCTCTCTCACACACACACACACACTCTCTTTCTCTCTCCATGTTACTCTCTCTCTCTCTCTCTCACACACACACACTCTCTTTCTCTCTCCATATTACTCTCCCTATCCCTCTCCCTCTCTCTCTCACACACACACACACACACACACACACACACACACACACACACACACACACTTTTTCCTCTCCATCTAACTCTTCTTCTCTCTCTCTCCTGCTTTCACTTACCCTCCCTCTATCTTTCTTTCTGTCTCTCTCCATCTCTCTCCCTCTTTCATTCTCTCTCTCTCACTCCATCTCCCCATCCGTACTGAGCATGTCAGTCATGTTCAGTAGAGCGAATCAGAGGAACAAGCCCCCCTACTGGGCACAGAGCACAGGGGTCAATGTGTGTCTGGAGAAACAGAGTCTGCAGAGAATGAGAGGATGAGAGAGAGAGAGAGAGAGAGAGAGAGAGAGAGGGAAAGAATGAGAGATGCAGTGGAAGTGAAAGAAGGGGAGTGTAAGGGGAAGAGAGGATGAAGAGAGAAGTCAGGTAGAAAGAGAGAAAGAGAATAGAGAGAGAGAGAGACCAAGACTGTGTATGTGTGTGTGTGTGTGTGTGTGTGTGTGTGTGTTTGTGTTTTTATAATCACACATATTGTTTTATAATTCTGTTATTTTATGTTCTGGTGTTTTCTAGATATGCATTGCATGCTATGGCAACACTGTCTTGATGAATGATCACGACAATAAAACTTTCTGAATTGAACTGAATTGACTAGTAAAAAGGACTGAGAGTCTGCAGACACAGGGAGAGGGGAGAAGAAAGGAAAGAAAGAAAGAAAGAAAGAAAGAGCGAATGACAGAAAGAAGCAAGAGGAGTGTAGGGGGAGGTGGAGACACATCCTGGGAGACCAAGATAGCGGGTGGTAATTGAGCAGAGGGGGAGATAATGGCCGGAGTGAATGGCCGTGTGTTTGTAGAAAGAGAAAATGAGAAAAAGGGAAGGGCGGCCTAAAACCAAATGAAAAAGATAGAAACATGCTGAATGTACCATCGTCCGACAGCAGCAATTCTGTCCCCTCGTTTTTTTATTGTTGTTGAAGTAAGTGTGTGTGTGTGTAAAAGAGATAGAGCGAGAGAGAGAGCAAGAGAGAGGGAAAGTGACAGAGTGTTTGCGTGTGTTTTCTTTCCGAAGGATTTGTTTCTATTTGTTTAGCACTCTGGTGAGCACTGTAGGCAAAGAGAAATCCATTTGTAGCCTGCTGTCTCCCTGTTGATTGCTAGCGCCGGGGTTAGCCGCGGCGAGGTCACGGCGAAACGGGATGAGAAGCGCTCGGCGGCGCCACTCGCTTTTTCGAGACGAGGGCTCTACCTGCGGAGAGGTGGGGGTCAAAGGTTGTGGGAGGCCAGGTGAGGCTTATTTCGTGACGGTGAAGCCCATCAGTAAACCTGAGGGAGCACAGTCACTAACGGAAAGAGAGAGAGAGAGAGGGAGAGAGAGAAAAGGACGGAGAGAGAGGGAGGATAAAAGAAGAAACAGAATGAGTTTGGGAAAGGAGGGGT
>NW_027468685.1:8069452-8074452 GCF_046254945.1 Alosa pseudoharengus
CCATGCAGACTCGGAAATTGAGACGAGGACTCAACTTTTTTTTGTAATGTCATTCGGCTATAATGGTAATATGTCATTAGAATATTATTTGGTATAGGATTTTAATCTAAATTATTTTTAGTATTAATATTAGTACAATGGAGTGTTACTGCTTCATGTCATACATCACACATCACGCCATGTTCCTACAATAACGGACGTTAACTTTAATGGCGCTAAATGCCTAGAGACATGAATGCCCCGAAGGTTGTCAGTTTTGTATTTAATAGTGACTCGACTTGGACTTGACTCGGATGAGTAGTGGACTCGACTCGGACTTGGCTTGGATTTTTTTTTAATGACTTGGATTTGACTCAGACTTGAATACTGGAGACTCAAACCTGGACTCGGACTCGAGGCATAGTGACTTGACTACAACACTGCCATACAGAAGGTGTAGGCCTACTAGTAGGCGGATGAAGAACTCATGCTAACTCTTATGGAAGACATACATGTGCTCTTTTTGTTCTCAGAAACACAGCAGGAGGTCTTCTTTGACCTCAGCCACCGCAGCCTCAGAAAAACTCACTGAATTATGAAACAGCCTCACAAGTCCCCGTGGCAGCCTGTCTCGTTCCGTTCCTCCTCCGCGACGTCCTCTTACTGACGCTCCAGTGCCACCCTCACCTCACGCCTGTAAGAGGGAGAGAGAAAAAACAGAAAGAAAAAAGCTAACACGCTAACCAGCCTATGTAAAGAAACAGTGTAACACAAGGCTAGCCCTTCAGCTAACTTGCTTAACCTCAGGGCTAATGCCATGTAGCTGACTGCTAACACATCAAAGCTCATGGCTAACAAGTAGAAGCTCTCAGACAACACCAAAGCTTGAATAATATGCTAAGGCTTCCAGCAAACACCATAGCCTCTACTGGACATTCAGACTGCAGTGAAACACATTCTTTGGGCTAGAACCAGAAATAGATTATGTTATGGTTGAATAAAGAATTTAGAATAACACTGCTTGTTCTGACAGAAGGTAGCTGCAGGCAGAGCCATATAAAGGTAGAGTTGCCACAACAATACCAATAGAGTTGTTACAACAATATGGCTCTGGCTGCAGGTTATTTGGTTGTATACATTCCATTCTAGTAGGCACTTATGACCGATATGGTCAGAAGAAAAGTAACCAATAGAGACATTCTCATGGTGAGCCTACAGTAATAGTCATGTTGTGGCTCCATTTTACAAAGGCAATTTGCACCTCCAATTCTGTGGGCCCTTGAAAAGAAAGGAGCCTTTGGAGAGGTTGGGCTGGCAGCTTAATTAGTGTGTTTGTTTGTGGTAGTTGTGCAGTTTGTGGTGTGTGTGCCTGCGCGCGCGTGTGTGTGTGTGTGTGTGTGTGTGTGTGTGTGTGTGCATTGAGAGAGAGAGGGAACTTGGACACTGAACAATGGTCATAGCTCCCCAAAGCGGCCTCCTCAGCAGTACCCCCCTTGCTAACGCCAGTGCTCTGTAGTCCGTTCCCAGGAAGTGGCAGCTGGAGTCTCCTCCCCTTCGGCTGTCTCTCTCTTTTGAGCGCGCGCTCCGACACGGTTCTGCTCTGCGGCCGGGATCGAGCTCTGATCTCATCTCATCTTGGCTCTCGTTCTCGCTTTGCGTCTCGCCTAGCTGGCCTCGTCTCGTCTCGTCTTGCGGCCGTGCCCACGCGCTGTGCTGCGCTGCTCTCCGCGTAGGGGTGCGGGAACTTAACACTCATTATGTAACATGCTCTACAGGGGATTCCTCCTCTTCTGTTCTCTCATCTCATCTCGTCATATCCACCCCCCCCCCCCCTCTCTCTCTCTCTCTCTCCCTCTCCCTCTCTCTCTCTATATATATCTCTCTCTCTCCCTCTCTCTCTCTCCCTCTCTCTCTCTATATATATATCTCTCTCTCCCCCTCTCTTTCCCTCTCTCTCTCTCTCTCTCTCTTTCTATATATCTCTCTCTCTCCCCCTCTCTTTCCCTCTCTCTCTATATCTCTCTCTCCCCCTCTCTTTCCCTCTCTCTCTCTTTCCCTCTCTCTCTCTATTCCCCCACTCTTTCCTTCTCACTTCTATATTTATTCCTTTAAGTCTGGCGGGATGATGCCCAGATTAAACGTGAAGCGCATGCACAGTCAAAAGAACTGCACGGTGGGATTTCTTTTCAACCTGTAGTCGAGTCCCCCACCCCCACCCCATCCCCTGTCTCTCTCCTTTCACTTGCAAGTTATCTAGCAGAACGTTGCATTCTGTTTGATCCCAGGCCTGAAGAGAACAGTTATGTGCCAGAGAGTTGTATTGTATGTGATTGAATTAGAGATGTTTTCATAAAAAGGATGCTTTCTCTCTCTCTCTCTTTCTCTCTCATTTCAAAGGTGTGTGAGTATTGGGGGGGGAGGTCATTGTTCAATGACGGGAGGATGTAAACTTGGTGACTAAGGGCTTTGGTTTGGAGATCAGACTGATGTAACTTTGTGAGAATGTGTGATAATAATTGAATGAATGAGCTTTAAACCTCTCCCTTTTTTCCTCTTCTCTCTCTCTTTCTTTCCTTTCTCTTCTCTTTCTCTCAGTGTGTGTGTTCTTTCCTTTCTCTCTCTCTCTCTCAGCCTTGCTCTCTCTTAGCAGTGTGCAGTCTCAAGTGAACCATTTGTGGTCTGAGACCAAAGACATTTTTCCATGCGTTGACATATAGCAATGCCCTTTAACTTCATATACTGTAGACCCTTTCAAGAGAGTTCCATTATCAGCATCATAGGTGGCCCCACAAGGCTTCCGTTTTAACATTCCATATGTTATCTTAATACAGAGGAAGTAGATTGGGAACCAAATAGAACGTTCGAGGATAGTTTTTGTTTTTATTGTTGAAAGGGTCTATAAAGCTGCGCAGAGATTGAAGCGCAACGTTTCCAGGATGAGGAGGCTCTCTTGCCAGACCAAACTAGTTTATCCTGGGCGGACGTGAGCGCCGCTGCGTCTTGGCAGATGGAGAGATCATGAGGAGTTAGGCTCTCCTTCTCATATTCCAACCAGCCTCTTTTATCTCTCGATGAGGGAAAAATCAGTGTTGAACAGCATGTCCCTCTGCCTTCATAGCTTAGCTAGCTAAGGGCTCTAAATGTGTTTGTTGTGTGTGGTAGAATGAGGTGAGTGTTTTTGAAGTAGCTCTTGTTTGGAAAGAGCTGATGGCTCTACAGTGGACTGTCTGTGAGTTATTCAGATATTGTGCCTGGATCTGAAAGAAATGTCAGTCTCCAATTAAAGCTATGTCAAGGCTATGTCGGTGCTGTGTAGTAAAGTGGTGACGTTTCTAGTTCAATTCCCTGAGTATGTATGCAACTGTGCTTACAGCAACAACTGTGCTTACAGTACATACTGCCAAAGGTATTAACTGTTTGATTTATGCATTTAGCTTTTGTGAAGCCCTTTTTCAGTATGTGTCTGGTTTTTTACATGCAGGGGACTCATGATTGTTGACCAGATACTTCCTGTTGGCTCTGTGATTTTACATTGCTACACAGTCCCGATCTGGACACACATTAGCCCAACAGATGGACACCTAGACAGTGAAGGCACCCATGAGGCTACACTGGCATGACCTAAGTCCATTTGGCCACAGTGGTTGTCATGGGCAGCTGTGGCCTACTGGTTAGCGCTTCGGACTTGTAGCCGGAGGGTTGCCGGTTCAAACCCCGACCAGTAGGAACGGCTGAAGAGCAAGGCACCTAACCCCTCACTGCTCCCCGAGTGCCACTCTTGTAGCAGGCAGCTCACTGCGCCGGGATTAGTGTGTGCTTCACCTCACTGTGTGATTCACGGATTGGGATAAACGCAGAGACCAAATTTCCCTCAAATCAAAAGAGTATATACTTATATATTCACCCCAATGTTCCCTGCAGTGCTGGTGGGATTCGATGACTCTTAGTGATGTTGTATGTTTGGTTTTGGTGTAGAAAGAGGGAACTGGGCATATAACTCTGGCATTGGAATTTGTGGTTTTTGGACAAGTAGTGAAAGACAACAGCAGGGACAGAGAATTCTCCACCACCACCACGAGACCACCAGATCTGTATCTCTTACCCAGAATGCCGTGGGGCAGGCACTGGGGCTGGAGCGTTACGCAAGTTCCATTTGTAGCTGTGAGTCGATCACTGGCGTCGGAGAGGAGCGGGGGAACACATGGAGATGTTAATTATGCAGGAGCAGAGTGAGCAACGTTGGCTGCTCACACTCCTCTTGGAGCAACGCTGGCCCCAGCTCACCTTATGCTTCTGCCAGATTTAAACACAACCAGTGGACCCCAACAATGGCTGCATTTCACTATGTGTGTGTGTGTGTGTGTGTGTGTGTGTGTGTGTGTGTGTGTGTGTGTGAGTGTGTGTGTGTATAAGAGAATGTGTGTATATATTGGTCTGTGTGTGTGTTTGTGTGTATGTGCATGAGAGAGTGTGTGTATATCGGTCTGTGTGTGTGTGTGTGTGTGTGTTTGTTATTGTCGGTGTATGCATTTTGGGGGGGAGTGAAAGAGATCATGCAGTCATTGGTGTGTTTGAGCGTATTTGTTTATTCAGCAGTATATTTCTGCTTATGCCACTCTATGTGTGTGTGTGTGTGTGTGTGTGTGTGTGCACGCTTTTGTGCCAATTTGTGAGTGTGTTGTATGCGTGTGCACATGCTTGTGTGTGTGAATATTATTGGAGCGTTGCAGCACAAAGTACAAATAATTACACTGGGCTCTGGCTGGCTACGCGAGCTGTGGGGTGTTTGAACAAACAGATATCTTAACTGGGCTATTTTGAGGCCGGCTCAAATATTAATGGGACTTAGGGACCCACTCTTAGATGAGCATGAGCTGGTATGTTACGTGTGTGTGTGTGTGTGTGTGTGTGTGTGTGTATTCATAACGTACATGTGTTCCACTAATCATTTGTTTGTGTGTGTCTGTGTGTGCGCATGTTATGTGCTTATGTGCTTTTTCCATGCTAGTTTACTGCACTAT
>NW_027468685.1:8079452-8081952 GCF_046254945.1 Alosa pseudoharengus
GGATGGGGGTGTTTGTTTGGCGGCCAGAACAACAAAACTGATCGTACGGCCGCAGACAATCTCGCTGTTACGAGGCCCACGGGACGCCCCCGGCGGTCCCAGACTTAATCAGCCTGTCCGTGCGTCCGAGTTCAGTTTCACTCAACAACCAACCCCCACGATCCACACACACACACACACACACACACACACACACACACACACACACACACACATACACACACACACACACACACATCATCCCCCCACCCTCCACAGCAGAGACCCACCAGCCAGCCTGAAACGCCAACGCACACAGCCACTAACGCTTACACTGACTGCTTCAGCCTTAAATCACCCCCCCCCCCCCCCCCATGCAGGAAGCACCTGGGTTTGCCAGGCACACGTTGTGCAGCGTCCTTTTGTGGCTGTACTGCACTTTTTACAAGGAGGAACACTCCTCTTGGCAGCGGGCAGGGACAATGGCCTGGCTCTGGTGCTTCAGCACACGCTCGAGGATCATCTGTAAAAGAGGGATGTATTTCATTAGTGTAATCTACAGCAAGGTGGAGGTGCCGAGCGCTGAGCAGGATGACTGACGCGGTGCAGTGATGTGAGGCCTCGCCTTTAAGCAGCGGCGGCCATTGTCGCGGCTCTAATCCTCGTGTTAATGGTTTTCCATTCGCGGCTCGGGCGGCCGGCGCTGCCCTTTCACTCGCACTGTGTGCGGTAATGAAAGCGGCTCATCATGGCCAGGCAGGTGATGTCATGCGAGGGCAGCTGGCGAGATGATGTCTGCGTAAGAGATGGAGTGAAGCAATAATACCCTAACCTTCCTCCTGCCCCCCCCCCCCCTCTCCAGTAGCTAGAGAGATTCCTGCCTCAGTTTGGCCCACATCTGGCATGGGTCTCGCTCACATCTGGCATGGGTCTGTCTCAAATCCGGCCCATGTCTGGCTCACATCTGGCATGGGTCTGGCTCAGATCTGTCCCATGTCTGGTTCACACTTAGTGGCTACTTTAAGTGGGCATAAAGAGGCCTGTCCACACCAAGAACTATAACTATAAAGACAAAAGTAACTATGACAACATGAAGTTAACCCCACTGACCAGCGATAAGGAATGTCTCTCATGTGCATCTACTTGATTTCTAAATCTTGATAAATTTAGCCAATGGCTGTCAGGTTTCTATCATTATCAAAATCACTCTGAAAGTGATCCTCAACGATATTGTTCTTCATGTTGTTGTCGCTGTAGTATGCTGTGTGGATGTCGTCGTTCTAATGAACTATAGCTATATGTCAGACTATTGCTATCGCTATACTTAGCATTGCCGTTAGCATCGTCCGTTGTGGACGAGCCTGATGACTATACGCCATTAGTATGCACAGGAGTATGACACACATCTTCGCCCATACACTTCTCCACCCCTTTAAACACATAAAGAACACAACTCATCTCTTGGCAGGAGAGGCAGTTGAGTCTGGTGTAGTCTAGTGAGGATTATATATTGCCAAAACTGGCACACCCTTAAACACTAGTCCCGCAAGACCTGCTGCTGAGCTGTTAGATCAAACAGAGCCCAGTTCTGTCTACTTAAATAAAATGATCACTCACACCGGGAAAGATTTTGTCAATGAATCTGCCAAGTTGACCTTGACTCGGTGCTGCGGGCTCTGGATGTCATTCCAAGCGGGTATAAAATAAAACATAAAAATCAAAGCCTTAATTTGAGCCACGACGACTCGGTGGAAAATTGAAAAAGCAATGATAATAATTTTCATGGTCTTCCATTACTGCACCCCAATAGCATTTTGAAATATGACTTTGGCCAGTTGCGGTTGGCTTCATAGTCTTGTGTGAATTTCTTTTTTTTTTCCTGAATTAGGGGGCAGGTTATCCACTTATTGATATTCATTGTATTTTCAACAGATTATTTTCCAAGAAGTGGCTATAATGGTGTTCTCTTGATCTTTCTTAACATCTCTTCTCTCTCTCTCCTACCCTCCCTCAACGCCCCTAGTCTCTTTCTCCCCCTCCCTCTGTCCCTCTCTCTCTCCCTCCCTCTCTCTCTCTCTTTCTCTCGTTCGCTCTGTAAAAGCCACTCTCCTCTCTGTCTGTCAGCACAGGGTTTAACTAACGAGCCCTGCTTCCCTGCTCATATAAAAAATGATGATGACACAGCAGAAAATGCAATAAAGGAGAAAGACAATGCACAGCAAAGAGAGGAAGGGAGGGAGGGAGGGAGGAGGGGTGTGTGGAAATGTATGTGGTATGTAAGACTGAGAAAGAGAGCGAGAGGGGGGGATGGAGAGAGAGTAAGAACCTCATCACTTTCTTTCTCTCTCTCTCTCTCTCTCTGTGCATTACTATATGCACATCCCATGGGAGAACTGTATCTCTATCTCTCTCTCTCATACATTGTCTCTTTCACTCTCTCTCTCTCTCTTTCTCTCTCTCTCACACACACATACACTCACTCTTTCAGTTCCCCTGCCTCTCTATGTGTCACCCGTTTGTC
>NW_027468685.1:8084452-8089452 GCF_046254945.1 Alosa pseudoharengus
GTATAGAGGATAGAGCGAGGAGAGTATGATGAAGATGTTTAATATTTAGACACAGAGGGAGAGAGGTGGCTTGCTGTGAAGTGAACGTTTTAGAGTAAGAGAAAAGAGGAAGAGAAAGAGAAATAGAGAGAAAGACAGAGGGAGATGGAGAGGGAGGAGATGGTGTAAGAGGGAGAGAGAGAGCGAGAGAGAGAGAGAGATGGGATGGGGATAGAAAGGAGGGCGTAGAAAAGGAGGGGAGGGAGAGAAAGGGAGAGAGAGAGAGAGAGGGAGCGTTGAGGAATATGTGGTACATATTTAGGGGGCTAGTGGAGAGAGGTGTGTGACACTCCTGATCCTCATTTTGTAATTGAATAATAATCTCTCCAGAGGCCTGACCCAGAATTGCAACACTGTTTTTTTGTGTGTGCATGTGTGCGTGTGTGTGTGTGTGTGTGTGTGTGTGTGTGTGTACGTGTGTGTGCGTGTGCGCGTACGCGTACGCCTGCGTGTGTGTGCGTGCGTGTGTGTGTGTGTGTGTCTGTGTCTGTTTGAGTGTGTGACAGAGGCATAAGCAGAATGATCTTAAGTCTGATACAACGCTGCCACCTCCTGCGGAAACTGTGGAATTGCATCAAGGGTTGCGAGGCGGCTGGATTGGTTACACTGTTCTTATTCCACAGGAACTCTTATGCTTATTTATGGGTTTAATACCAAAACAAATATTATTCAGCATTTTTTACAGATTTCAGCATTATTTTTGTATCTCTGAAAGTCCAAACCCTGTTCCTCAGTCCAGGAATGTTTGCAGTGGTTTGTCAGCTTGCCCCGTGCCATTTATGTGTCACATACTGCAAGAAAACAACAGACGTTTGTCTCCCTCTCCATTTGAATCAATTCAATTTAAATGGGGTTTATTGGCACGCCTGTTTCAACACAATCTTGCCAAAGCAAACATATTTTAAACACAATAACAATTCATTTTTGCAATTTGAACTCAATAACTATTCATGCTCATGTCTCCTTCTCAATTCAAATTAGCTTTTTATTCAAATCAGCCATTTTGGCATGATAGTTTCAAAGCAATCTTGCCAAAGCAAATATATTTTAAGCACAATAACAATTTATGTGGCTTTCTTAGCATGGCTGTTTGGACACAGTAGCATCTGAGCTTGTGTTAAGAAAACCAGAGTAAAATAGTTAAAACACTATAGAAAAATAGGTTACACTTTACTTGACAATGTCGACATAAGAGTGACATGACACTGTCATGAACGTGTCATAAACAAGTCATAAACGTTTATGACATAACGCTTCTGTTATTAAGTGACATTCGCTTTTTGTCATAAGTTAAGGTTAGGTTTAGAGTTAGGGTTAGGATTAGGGTTAGAGGTTGTTAGGATTAGGGTTAGGGTTAGGAAATTAGAATTAAAATTAGAATTAAAAGTTTGTTTTGGTGAGTGGTTGTTTTGACCATTATGCACTGGCCAGTTGTCCCCGCCCCACTAATCCCATCTAAAAGTCAAATAAAATAAAATAAATTAAAATAAAATAAAAAAAGAATAAAATACAAGTTAAAAAGAAGATAAAAGAGAGGAGCTGTGTAAGACACAGAGTGGTTTAAAACTTTAATTTAATTTTTCATTAAGACCTTGTGGGTGTAGTGTTTGAAGTTTTAAAATCCACAATCTCTCTGCTCTTTTTCTCTGTAAAATTGTCCAGCCTGGGTTCCCTTCAAGGCCACAGACCCTCAAATGTGTGATGGTGTGTGTCTGGAAGTGTGTGACGAGATAAGTGTTGAGTGTATTTTTGTTTCATGTGTCATGAGAGTGTCATGTGTTCACGACAGTGTCATGTCACTCACTCTTATGTCGATACTGTCAAGTAAAGTGTTACCGAAAAATACAATTAGAGCAATGTACTGTAAATGTTAATATTGAATTCATTTGAAATGACCGAGTCTCTGTTCCTCTCTCCCTTTCTGTGTCTCTCCTCTCTAGTCTGAGGAGAGAAGGATACACGGTGCAGGTCAGTGTGAACGACTACCTGGACATCTACTGCCCGCACTACAACCTCAGCCAGAGGGGGTCGCTGGAGAGGGGCGTGGTGGAACAGTACGTGCTCTACATGGTCAGTTACCGCGGCTACCGCACGTGTGACCCACAGATGGGCTTCAAGCGCTGGGAGTGCAACCGGCCGCACGCGCCCCACGCGCCCATCAAGTTCTCCGAGAAGTTCCAGCGCTACAGCGCCTTCTCCCTGGGCTACGAGTTCAACGTGGGACACGAGTACTACTACATCTGTAAGTATATACTGTACCACCACACTATTATATACCATGACACGAGTACTACTACATCTGTGAGTATATACTGTACCACCACACTATTATATACCATGACACGAGTACTACTACATCTGTGAGTATATACTGTACCACCACACTATTATATACCATCACACTAGTACTACTACATCTGTGAGTATACATCACACTATTATATACCATAACACTAGTACTATTACATCTGTGAGTATACATCACACTATTATATACCATCTCACTAGTACTATTACATCTGTGAGTATATACTGTACCACCACACTATTATATACCATCACACTAGTACTATTACATCTGTGAATATATATACTGTACCACCACACTATTATACAGTATACCATCTCACTAGTACATCTGTGAGTATATACCATCACACCATTATATACAATTACACTAATAGCCTACTATTACATCTGTGAGTATACATCACACTATTATATACCATTACACTAGTACTACTACATCTGTGAGTATACATCACACTATTATATACCATTACACTAGTACTACTACATCTGTGAGTATACATCACACTATTATATACCATTACACTAGTACTACTACATCTGTGAGTATACATCACTATTATATACCATTACACTAGTACTACTACATCTGTGAATATATACCACCACACTATTACAGTATATACCATCTCACTAGTACTACTACATCTGTGGGTGTACATCACACGAGTACTACTACATTTGTATGTATATTCCATCACACTATTGCTACAAAATGTTATTAATAAGGTGCTGGCGTCTGGTGATAAACCTAAAAATAAGAAGAGAATGTTGCACACTCTGCTCCAATTGTATTTTTTTTTATTTGGATGATGTTTCAGCCATGAGGCCTTTTTCAGATCCAGGCCTCACAGCCGAAAGATTATCCAATAAAAAAACATTATTTTCATATTCTCAACGAGTACCACTAGAGCTACCCTTCAACTGAATTAACAGTTACATCTGAGTATGTCAAACCTCCAGCATTATTTATTCTGATCTCACAGTAGTATCACTGCAAGATCAGTATCATGGCCACACTTATACTACAATACGTAAGTAGGGCCTAGTGTAACGGAGGTGAACTGAGCTAGTATGCTAATGCTAGTTGCCCGTGTAAATCCTCACACCCCTAACCTTAAGAACGCTTCCAACCCGCTGAGTTGGAAGCCTGGGTTTTTAGCTCAGTGGGTAGAGCGTTCGACTCCCATGCCGGTGTGTGTCGAGGTAGCGGGTTCGAGGGCCGTGAGCGGCGGACGAATTACGACCTCGGTTACACTAGCTATCTGCTATCTAACTAATACCCTTTCACAGCATTGTACCATGCTAGGGTATAGTATGCAGTAGCATGTATTAGTGCATGTATGGACTCCTACATGAATGGTGTGTAAGTGTACAGGGCTACTTCAGACACCGCAACACGGAGAGAACACACACTCCTTCACCTTATATGGAGAACACCACCTCTCTCTTCTCTCTCTCTCTCTCACTCTCTCTCTCTCTCTCTTCTCACTCTCTCTCTCTCACTCTCTCTCTCTCTCTCTCTCTCTCACTCTCTCTCTCTCTCTCTCTCTCTCTCTCTCTCTCTCTCTTTCTCTCTCTCTCTCTGTCTCGGAGGCCAGAGGCGGACCAATCTGCCAGTCATCTCATGGCGCACGCATGTTTTATTCATGACACATTTGTAAATCCCATTACCTGCGAATGGCCACTCTCTCCCCTTCCCTCTCGCCCGCGCCGCCCCGCGCCGTACCCCGCCACCACCGGGTCTCACACCCCACGCTGGCAGCACTGCGGGGCGCAAGTGAGCGAGCGAGCAGAGCTGGGGGCCCGGTCTCTTAAAAACGTGAGCGCTCATAATACCAGCTCCTTTAGCACCTGGCAAAACTGCTGACGCTCGGAGCAGAAGCACATCTACAGTAAGCGTTATCGGAGCCTGACAGTAGTGGACATAACCTTGGCTATTAGGAGCGTCCACCTTTCACTTTACTGCATAAGGCCTTTTTGATAAGGAGAATAATAACGATGCAATAAAGAGTCGAACAGGCACTCAAACACTACAGAACCAAAAAGAACATAAACCATCCGTACACATTCTTGTGTAGAACATCCAGAATCAAATCAGACATCCCTTACATGCATGTATGCATACTCATAGTCCTGTACTATTAGAAGTCCACAATTAATTTCTGTATGTATCGGCTTCTATTAAGATAAGAGATAAGGTTTATCTCTCCAAAATGTATAGTTCAACAAGGCACTCTAGTACCACAGACTTATCAAAAAACATAAATCACACAATCCTCCCCATCCAATATCCCCATCAAAACAAACGGAAACACCATTAGATTAGGTAAAACTAAAAACTCTTCAGAGTGTTAGGATGGCATAAATCACATAATCCAGCTCATCCAATATCCAGATCAAACTTGAATGAAACTAGATTTGAATGAGATGTAAATTAGATCTAATAGAAATGAGATTACCGTAGATGAATCAGATAGATTAAGTAGAAGAACTCTTGAGAGTGTTTGAAAGTGGCGTACCTGTCGTGCCTCTCCGGTGGCGATCAGTAGGGGGCGGAAGATTAACTCGATTGTGTTGTGTTGTGTTTTCAGCCACGCCCACCCATCACCATGGCCACAGCTGCCTAAGACTACGAGTGTACGTCTGCT